>NW_027210677.1:1657500-1973506 GCF_029030835.1 Brachyistius frenatus
GTGGAGCACGCTGTGATTAACGTGTTCAGGTTGTCGACAACAGTGGACTGTTTGCCTGGCCACCATATATTCGTATCAGTTTAATTGTAACAATAGTGTAAGAGCAATTCCAAGTAATTGCAACTTCTTTAGATCGGCAGATTAATAGTTTTCACATGTACATCCTTGTAAAAACCTAAAGTCAAAAAATACAAAGCATAGGTCCATTCCAGTGTCACATACAGGCTTAAACATCCATTCATTGGTTCATCCTTCAGAGCTTTTCTCTTTCTTCTTTCTTCTTCTCCACCCACCTGACTTTCGTCCTATCCTGGTCACATGGCTGCTTACTGCACATGTGCGGTGATGACATGGGCTGCCCCTAACCCTAAAGCAACAAAAACATAGCCACCAATCCCATCTTAAACTTATCATATTACCATCTCATCTTATTTCCAAGGATAAACCAACACAAAACTTACTTCTTTTACCATAGAAACTGATTTGGGGCTTACAAATAGAGCATTGTGTAACACTTGAAACTAAATCGACTGTCGGCATCACATGTGGAGAAGGAAGGAATACCAACTGTCCACAAAGTCCTGTTGGTTTTTCAACATGGATCCGATTCTTTTCAGATGTCGTGTATTGGCCACCGCTTCACTCGAGGCACTCCAGCTTGTTTCCACAGTCTGAGAGTCTATTACCACAAACATTCAGATCATATTCCTCCTTCTTCCTGCAGGATGGAGGACCTGACTGACCCTGAGAGGGTCCGGACAGACCCCAAGTGTGACCGGACTGTGTCACTCTACGGCTACCTGAGAGGGACACATCTGAAGAACAAAGGCCAGGTCCACATCCCAGGTACTAAACCCAAGGTTTCTCCTGCACATCGTGCTGTTAAAGGCAGACGTGCTCCTGAGTGGTGCTTCAGGAAGTTTCTGCTTGAAGAATAAGCGGTGATATGTTGTGTGTTTGTGTCGGTCTGCAGGTGTCGGAGACTTTCAGGTGGCGGATGTGAACTTCCTGCCGGACCCGTGTCCACTGCCGGATGCTCAGAAGAAGAGAGCGCTGAACGAGAAGGAGCGTCTGCTCTACGCTCCCATGGCCGGGGTCGGGGGGGTGGTGTACGACAAGGACGCTGTTTATATCGACCTCCCCGCCAGCCACGTCAACCAGCAGCAGGTGTGTGTTTTTGTTGGTGTGAGATGTGTTGTTTTTGGAGAATCCTCTCATGCTGAATTTGAAAGGTTGAATCAGATCAGACGTGATGCTGTGCCCCGGTGGTTGAAATATCTTCGCCCTCTGTTACAGGAGGAGGTGCGGCCCACCACGGAGCTCGTCCAGTCCCTCATCGACACACATGCCACTCTGGATGCCAAGATGGCTGCCAGTAAGGTGTCTCTGTTCAGCGGCTCCGCCACGCTGGACCCTTCAGACATCAGTGAGCCGAGCAGGTGAGACACCACAGAGTTCAAGGCTTTAATTCTTACAGATATGAGGCTTCTTCCACTCTTTGACCAGAATGAAGGTGGACTGCTGACTGTGCGTTCCATGACAGCTGATACACTCCTGGGTGGGCTTGATGTTGCTGTCCACTGTGTTGATGTGTTCTGTGCAGGCTTCTACTTTCTGTGCTTTAGTTTTGACCATCCACAAACTTAAAGCAGCGTGTGGGTTCACTTCCTGTGAAGGAGATCAGAGCCCGGCTTGACCTCTTTCTGACCACCACGTATTTCCAAAACAATCAGGGTTTCTACAGACAGAAGTACGGCTCTGCTGCTGGACTCACCGATGTCTCCAATAGTGGCCAAACTTTATATCTATATCTATAAATATTTATATCAGCAATGTTGAAATGTTCTTCTGCAGAGGATAAGAAAACACTGCAGCCTTGCGTTTGACACTAAAAAGCACCAAACTTGTTCTGTTTTGTTTGTATTTCAGAGAGCAGGAGAGACTTGAGGAGAGGAGTTTCTGGGATCCTAACACCCAGAGAGAGAGGAGGAAGGTGGTCTTTGCTGGGGAGGAAGAAGATAAAGATGATGATGATGATGATGTCGGCGGGTCTAGTGATGACGAGGACGACGACAGTGGAGAAAGTGACCAGTCGGAGGAGGAAGAGGATGAAGTTGACGATAGGGATAATTTGTCTACATTTCTCAAAGAGGCGAGAGCTGAATCTGGGAAGATGTCGGCAGGCGACGCCCCGCCGTTAAAAAAACAGAAAGTGGGGGAGAAGAAAGACGGGAGGGAGGCGGGCAGCGAGCTGCCGGCGTTCGCAGACGGTGAAGACCAGCTGGAGATGAGTGAGGAGGAGAGTGAAGAGGAGGGGGAGGCAGGAAGAGCAGCAGACTCAGGACACTGTTCTGAAGAGGAAGAGGAGGATGAGGAGGAGAGTGATGATGAAGACGAGGACGGCGATGTAGAAGATGAATCGGTGGAAGAGGAGGGGAGTGCTGCTCAAGCAGAGAGTGAGGAAGAGGAAGAGGAGCAGGGTATGTACTCAGTTGATTCCATTTTCTTTATATTTACTTTCACTTTCATTTTACTTTTTAAAAAGGCCCATTTTTTTCAGTGGGATATATCACGAATGCGTCGAAAGAATTTCATCTGTCACAAACAGAATTTGGTCGTCAAGGTTACTGTGACTGCACACAACATGTTTGTGGCCATAACTCAAAAATGAATACAGTAACTTTGACAAAATTTCTCACAAATGTCTCATGACAAAGTGATGACATTTTAAAACCAAATTTATAAGACCAAAGGTCAACATGACTCTAGCATCTTTCGTAAAAACACTGTTATAGCATTTGAAATGCAGATGTTCAAACTGTTTTTGTTTTTTTTGTCCTTACACTTCAACCCTCTGGATTCCTGGCCACTGATTTCATTTTACTGTATAAAATAATGTGTGTTCAGTACTGTGAGGTACAAGCAGGTAAATGATGTTGTAATGCCACAGGAAATTATAATAGTTAAAAAGTAAAGTTCAATTTGACATTTTTATATTCCTTCAATGCAAAAAGTTACATGTTTTCTCATGTGTTTGGTTTCCTCAGAGATGGAGCCCAAGTCTTCAGGTAACTGACAAAAGTATCAGCTGTGTGCTTTTTTTAGTCAATAGCGACTATTAAAAACACAAAATGTGATGAGGAAGATCATGTAGTACATTTGAAAAGCTCCAGAACAGCTTTGAAATGTTCCTTTTAATGATGTTGAGCTCTGTTTTTATTCAGTTTAATCCAGGGATACACGGATGGTGTCAAAGCAGCTGGATTGATTTGGTGTATGCTCCTTTAAATTTGCTCTCTCTCTCTTCTGCTTGTGTCCACAGGGGCTCTGAGATGGAAGGAGGGTCTGCAACAGAAAGCATCAGAAGCGTTTCTTCGGCAACAAAAAGCTGCCCCCAATCTGAGAAAACTGGTTTATGGCTCAGGTATCTGATTACATGTACACACACAAGTGAAGTGAAAATGTTCTCAAAAAATTATGTCACAATTCATTCAAACATTCATACAAAATACTGTACAGAGAAAACAACGGCTGGCTTTAGAAAAAGTGAGCAAATGTTTTGTGCTACATGACAGCTGGCTGCCCTCGCAACCAACAAAAGCTGCGTATTAGCCATTTTGATAAATACCGGTCATATTAATATAGAATAGAGTTAAGAAATGGAGGTAAGAAATGTGTTTACGCCCAACGTTTCTGATTCTTGACCGTCCCTTGTCCTCTTTGTTTTGCAGTTGTAGAGGTAGATGACTCTGAGGAGGAGGAGGAGCTCGGCGGGCTGTTCAGAGTCAGCGGCGCTCAGAAGAGCAAAAAGTTTCACGCCAACGGACTGGATTGCTCCCGTTTCATCCCCGACACCCTCCACAACTGGGAGGTGGAGGAGGTACAGTAACACACCGTGAATACAGGGACAGCAGACCGTTCTCTAACGCTTTGTTTGCTGATCTGAAAAACTGTTTTAAAAAGTTGAAATGAAACCTGAACGTGTTTTCTCTTTCAGATGGTAAACTCGATCAGGGATTGTTTTGTAACGGGGAAGTGGGAGGAAGGTGAAGATGCAGCCACGCTGCTGAAGGAGGACGGTGAGGAGATTCTTGACTTTTGGTTGAGAAAAAAAATAATAATTCTTTTCACTGTTGAAGTTTTAATTCATGTTAATTAAATCCATTTTAATTGTGACCGGGGACTGATTCAATAAACATGGACTTTCAGTTAAGAATAATGGTGGTAGAAGTGATTTGAACTGTTGTTTTTGTGTCTCTAAGAGTCCCACAGACTCATATCTGTCCTTGGCTGTTTGTTTTTATCTAGAGGAGTTGTACGGCGACTTTGAAGATTTGGAAACAGGAGAAGTCCACAAGAACCAAACTGGAGACCGGGACCAGGCAGAGGTACGAGATACACTAACTTTGTCATCCTAAAGCTGTGTTTTCACGTACACACATAAAGCAGCGGCATGGTGATTAAAAACACAGGCTGCATGATGCTCGTTTCACCGAAGCCTCCTCTGGGCTCATGTTTTTTACCTTCTCGTTTATTTCGTGTAATTTCCGAGACACATCAGACCCTCAGCTGTGGGAGATCCCCTCATGCTGAACAATTAATTCATCTGACCCCAACCAATCGTGTCCTGGCGGTTCAGGTTGTAAATGACAAATTCACTGAATTGTGTTCAGACATTTATTTGCTTATTTACATGTTTGCTTTCTCGGGATGGGCACTTTAAGCAACATTCTAAATACTACTTGATTGTTAATCGACTGTTGTTCGTCAACTTGTTCTTCTTCTCCTTATGTTGTTTAATGGCAGCTTTTAATTCATTACTGACACTTTCTGACGGGAGTCACACATTACAACACGGTGCCGGCAAAAAACTGACAAAAGGGAATAATGACAGACATGTATAGTAATAGATTCTTTAATACTATAACGACTATCTGAATATTCCCAAATTATGTAAACAGCCTCAGAGAGAGAACCGTTCCTCTCGAAAAACTCAGGCTCAAAAATGCCATCAAACTTGGAAAGCTCTTTTGCTCAGACCAAGCTGAATGCCTTTAGTTGTTATCGTGTTTGAGATGAGGGCTGCTGTTTCCTCTGAATGCCGAACATCCGACTTACTTCGACTGGTGATTGCTGCACATTGACTGTTGATTTGTGGATGGAGCGTCTGCTCGGTGCTTTGCTCTCACATCGCTGGGCATAGTTGTGTTGGACTCATGACACGCTCACCTTGAACTGCAGAGTTTCCACTGCACCTTATTTTCAGTGAATTTTTGAAGGAGTTAAACACAGAACATTTGGACTGTTTGTGCATCTAATCTCACAGCGAAACACCCGCTAGCAACGCGTTACTTATCTCCTTATGTTGTTCATGATTGTTCGGAAATTTTGAAATCATGACTCATCTCTAGCTTCTTTGTAGCACCGTCCATATTTGCAGTATTGTCTCCTGTCATGGCCACGACGTTGTGTTCTATCAGAATCAGCTGTAGTTTGGGGTTTTTGGTTGTACTCCCTGCTCTCCAGTTCTTCACATCAGACATGAAGTACTGTCTATGAGAAAATGTCAAGCTTTAAGGTTGTTCGAGAGAGTTTACATCCATGTCGGGGGAACAGTGAAGGAATCGCTGCCCTGTTTGCTCTCGGGTGTTAAAGGCAACAAATTCTACTGTTTAGCACGATGAAGGAAGAAAGAAGCTTGTTTGGGAAAAAAAACAAAAACAAATATTTTGTCCGATAGCATGTAAAACGTACGTTGTTAATGTCGTCACATTTCACATTCAAGTTTTTTAAAGAAACGATTTACATTCCGGTCCTGTCGATAACACCGTTTAGTGTTCACAGTTGAACCATGACTTGTCTTCTGCAGGATAGTGAAAACGATGGCGATGATGTCGATGACAAGGTTGAAGAGCCTCAGGTGAAGCTGGACGATGACGAGGTCCTGAAGAAGAAACGTCTGGACAAGAAACGCCGGCTGAAGGAGCGGTTTGACGCGGAGTATGACGACGGCGACGCCACGTACTTCGACGACCTGAAAGAGGAGCTGCAGAAGCAGGCTGAGGTGAGCTCATTCATAAGAATCTGTGTTAATGGTTGTGTGTACGGATTCGTAAATTTCTGTGTTTTTATTCAAACCTTTTCTATATTCATGTCCACAGCTGAACAGAGCAGAGTTTGCGGAGGTGGACGATGAGACCAGAGTTCAGTACGAAGGCTTCCGGCCGGGAATGTACGTCCGAGTAGAAATCTCCTCTTTACCCTGCGAGGTCGTGACCAACTTTGACCCCCACTACCCCGTCATCCTCGGAGGCCTGGGCTCCAGCGAAGGCAACATAGGATATCTGCAGGTATGTGCAACGACATGAGCACTGAGTCAGCACTTTCTTCCTTCTTTTTTTTGCACATTATGAAAAACAATTATTATTAAAAAAAAAAAAAAAAAAAAACATGTTCACAAATACACACCTTCTCATTCAAGAGTTTTTCTTTTTGTTTTACTACTTTTTACTATGAACTATGGAGTAATAAAATGAGGAAAATATGTTTTAATTTTTAGATGCACATTTTCATACAGTGTAAATATCTGTGTTGAAGTCAGTTTGGGCAAGTTTTAGTTTTTGTTACTACCAACCATTTCAACTATTATCTTTGAATTACTTCACCTGTTTTTCACTTAATTGCAACAAATGATCTCAACAGTATCATGATCACTTTTAGGTAATTCTTGTAAATGTTTGTCCTCGCTTAAATAACATTACATTCTTTTAAAGAATAATAAGAAAAAGCTTTGAAGCTTTTCTGGGAAAAACTGAAGAAAAAAAACAAGACTCAAAGAAAAACAAAAAATACCTGCTGTGGTTGTCTCAAAAATTATATTATTATGTTGATCAGCATAATATGGAAACATTTCTACAAGCAACTGAAAGTTTATCACAGAAGTACACTTTCTTTTATATAGTACAGTCACTGAAAACGTCCCATCCCAGTTATGTATCATATACAGATATACATATGTTGACTGGGCCAGATTAATTCATATCACCATGGTTTTAAAAATACTCATGCATTTGTGGATTCAGCGACAAACTGTTCACAGAAAAGGGTTTTGGGATGTGTTCCTGAGCCCATGCAGTGATTTCCAGTACAGAATGCTGTCTTTTTTAAATGCAGAGTCAACTGAGGGCCCGAAGATCACCACCATCCAATACTGGTTTATGCCCTCGTCCCTTGCGTTCAAATGTTTCTCCTATTCACTGAATCTTTTCATGATATTATTAACCATAGATGAGGAAATCCCCCAAATCTTTGCAATTTCACATTGAGAACATGAATCTTAATTGTTGCACTATTTGCCAACACAATCATTAACAGAGTAGTGACCCTCCCCCCATTGATTCACATCACCATGGTTTTAAAAATACTCAAATTATCACAAGGAAATGAAATGAAATCATTATTAATAGATGATTAGAATATGAATCCTGATAAAACATAAGCTTATTACAAAGATTACTTTCACAAGCTGCAATCCAGAGGAGGACATGGTGAAATATTTTTATCATGGAAAATCAAACTTGTTTTCTTTAAATAATTAGATCATTAACTTGTAATCTTGAGATAATGGGATGAAATAAAATTACAGCAACCATGTATGTTTGTTGTTGTGTGTGTGTGTGTCTCAGGTGCGGCTGAAGAAACACCGCTGGTATTCTCGTATCCTGAAGACCCGGGACCCCCTCATTCTGTCTCTGGGCTGGCGGCGCTTCCAGACGATCCCTCTGTACCACATCGAGGATCACAACGGACGCCACCGCCTGCTCAAATACACGCCGCAGCACATGCACTGTGGAGCCGCCATCTGGGGTGAGACTCATCAGCAGCATGTCGACTGCTGCTAAGCAATGAATCCTTAGATTTTTCTCTCTCTGTATCTAAGATAGACCTTTTAGTTCTCTGGTTTTACGTGATGATAATAATATTATTCCAGTTTACTGCATCATGAGGGTAAGACATTATTCGATCAAGACTATTCCATGTCCATTTATGCTTTTGTGTTGGTGCTCCAGAGCAGAGTTCATAAGATTGAAGACTGAAGGTCTGTCATGTTGCTGTGGTTACCTTTGTGCTTACACAGCACTAAATCTGTGCATTTAGGCTCCATGGGTTCACACAAAGTTTGGAAACTGAGGTGTTGTGTATAGATTCTGTTTCTACGGCCCAATAATTGTTAACAAAGCAGTAATGCTAAAAATCAATCCAGCACCTTCAGAGCTGCTGTTACATTTTATTTTCAGTTAAAATTGCCATTTCCAGAATTACGATTTTCTTTCTGGCGCGCTGGATGCGCTTTTGTCACAGATATATAATATTGATTCATTTTTCCTCTATAAATAAAAGTCCAAGTATAATGTTTTTCTCTTCTATGATTAACCTGTTTTCGTCATGTACTTTTAGGACCTGTGTAAAAATCTGATGATGTTTCAGGTCATATTCATGTAGAAATATAGAACATTGTAAATCTCCAGCAGCATTTTCATTTTTCTTTTCTTTCCTTTCCTGTACAATGACTCTTTTATTCCAGAAGTGATTAGAAGTCTTGAAGAAATGTTTGTCATTTTAAATGAACAAATGATGATAATAATAATAATCATCATCATCATCCTGTCTCACTGAAGGTCCCATCACACCGCAGGGAACCGGCTTTCTGGCTGTGCAGTCAGTAGCAGGAACTAAAGTAAGTTTCAGTCTCTCAGATTAATGCAGGTTTACATTACATTTCATTTAGCTGACGCTTTTATCCAAAGCAACTTACGACACACCGATGGTTCACCATCGGGAGCCATTTTTAGGGTTCAATGTCTTGTTCAAGGACGTTTAGGCATGTGGACAGGAGGAGCTGGGATTGAACCACCAACCTTCTGATTAGTGTGCAATCCACTCTACCAACTGAGCTACAGTCTCCCTTATGTAGTGTTTACCACTGTTTGAGTTGATAAACTACAGATCATATAACAAAGAAAACCATAAATAAATCCCAACTGTAGTAGAAGAACTGCTTTCCAAGAGTCAAACTGGCATCCTTCTTGTTCATTTTTTTTTTATTATTTATTTACATTTTCAACATGATGTTTGTCTTTGTCTGACGACTGAATCCCTGTTTTCTCTCTGCAGGCTAATTTCCGCATCGCAGCCACAGGCGTCGTCCTGGACCTGGACAAAACAGTGACGATAGTGAAGAAGCTCAAGCTGATTGGTTACCCATACAAGATCTTTAAGAACACCTGTTTCGTTAAGGTGGGGAAGATACACTTCATCTGCACCTCTTTTTTTTAAATTATTTTGTCTGGTTTTAGATGAACTAGATGATGAAGTAAAGAAATATCTAAGGGGATATATCAATAATGTAGAAGATGCATCATTTCCTCCAGCTTTGGCAGTATTGTTGTGTGGTCCATAAAGAAATGATCATGGAATAATAACAAAAGGTACTCTGCAAACACTCATCACTATTTACTGTATGTGTAGCTCTGAAGGGGAGCAGGAGTTTTGTTTGCCTCCACTGGTTTTGATGCTAATGCTTTGTTGTCCCTTTAAAAAAGGACAGCACAGTGTTAATAGAAGCAGTTCTGTACTGTTATTACTCGTCGTGTCGAGGGTTTTGATTGACAGCTCCTTCTGTGTTCACAGGGCATGTTCAACACGGTGCTCGAGGTTGCTAAATTTGAAGGTGCCTCCGTCCGAACGGTGTCAGGGGTCAGAGGTCAGATTAAGAAGGCGCTGTCGACCCCACCGGGAGCGTACAGAGCAACGTTTGAGGACCGCCTGCTCATGAGTGGTGAGTGACAGCTGTTTGTCAGCTGTTGTTGACTGGACTGATATGATATATTCTTGGTTTCAGCTGGTACCTAAAATATACCGTTTTTCTAAATTAAGACCTGAAACTTAAATTTACTCCTCAGGTATTTAGTGACCCAGAATATCGTACCCTGTCTAATTCATTCACTTCACTCAACTTCCTGGTAGTTTTCAAACTATTTGTATTTATGTTCTTGTGTCAAAAATTATTGAAAAGGTTGTTTTCTTTATATTTTCTATAAAGTTTCTACAGAGTAGGAGTTGAACTTTGTATGCCTTCATCCTGGTGTCCGGTGGACAAACACGTTCTGTTTTCAAGTTGTCCATATGTACGTACATGTGTGAGTTTGTCCATCCGAGGCTCATAAACAGGATCTCACAGGATTTTAATTTAATGGTCGAAAGTCACACAAATGTCTGAAAGGATAACATGATGAAAAGACACTTTTCTGTCTTTATAAGGTAAAGATTATGACCATATTTCACCTTCGGTCGGATACTGAATCGGTGACACTAATCTTGGATGTCCACCTTGAAACTGTGGTGATTGTGTAGATCAGGTTGAATATGTGTGTTTTAAAACTTGTAACTTCTTTTCAGCAACATCCATTTTGGAATCATTGTGTACTGTCACAGAATCAGTTTTATGACCAAATCCCTGTAAACTCTTTACTACATACAAGTCTGGACAGATATGCAATGAAACTGGTGGTAATTCTAAGTTCAGCATGGTGTTGTTGTGTGAGAGCCACAATTGTTTATCATGAGTTCATTTGAATTTGAGGAATATTAATAATTTAATTTCTGACTCATGCTCGTTGTGCAGGAAATATTTATGGAAAATATATTGAAAGAAAAGTTGATGTACATTTAATGTTCACAATTGACGCTCCCTTTAAATTTGTGAGTTAATGACAGCAGCAGCTGTAACAGAGAGCTGCATTAGACAAGGGAGCGCATCGGTTTTCTACCGTCATCATTTTTAGTTTTTTTTCAGTTTTTCTCTGAAAGTGGATACATCTCCTGTCATGCACATCAGAAAGAAAGTTACTGTGTCTGCAACTCATTCGTGGCTTATTTTTGATAAGTCAGAGAGAACGCCGCTAATTGTTGGTTCACTATTACAATGAACAAATACAGACACAAAGGTAATGTTTTTCTTTTTTGCTAAGAGAGCAGGATCTGGTGTTAACACTCAGTCCTGCTGCTGATTTTCACTGTTGACACGTTGCAGTATTGCAACAAAAGAATCCTCTGTGGTCCAAAGGTTTTTTTTCCTTACAGAAAATCCATATAAAAGAGACATCTGTAAATTGAAATGGATATCGTTAAGAATTTCTAAGTACTAGTTTTTAACGATACTGCCTATCGATCGGTTGCTTAACAATTCTCTTATCAGAGAAAAAAACAAATCAAGAACAGAATTCACATTTCTTACATTTTTCATTTGTACTGTATGTAAGATTAACATTCTTGAGCAGCTTTGTTTTGAACAAATCACTATTATAAACTTGACATCTGATTAGACATTAATGAAAACATAATGAATACTGTATCCCAACTCTACTAATAGATCCCCCTAAATCCTACATACTGTACCCTAAAGTAACTTTTTCGTTAACAGTGTCTTTACCATGTGGGCGTTTGGAGTTGTACTACCGTGTAGACTACTGCAGGTAGAAGCAGTTGGTGGTCTTTAACACGATAATGGTGTAACAAATTTGACAGTTCAATGTGTCACTTGAATGCCTCCGTGTCTTTTTGTTGACGCGTGTTGTTCCTTGTGCATTCTGTGTAGACATCGTGTTCCTCCGCTCCTGGTATCCGGTGTCGGTCCCTCAGCTCTACAACCCCATCACCTCTCTGCTGCTGCCTGTCGGACAGAAGGACAGCTGGTCGGGCATGAGGACGGTGGGACAGCTCAAACACGACCTGGGCATCCGCTACAAACCCAACACGGACTCTCTGTACAAGGTGGAGTAGACTTACATCTCTGAACACCTCGTACCGGGAAACACTGAGGGATGACTTTGTAAAAGACTTGATGTGCAGAGAAGAAGGAGAAAACTAAAATATTCCCTCGTGTCCCACAGCGCACGATGGCACCTTGCATCGTGAACCCTGAAACTAAATTTAGTTTCATTTGCATGTTCTGTTATGAACATTAAATTGCTTTAAAACAGAATAACATAGCTTGGTGTCAGGAGGAGACGCAACACCTATAGTGTAAACTGATGTGCTGAAAGGGAAGCTTGAGTTTTATTTAAGACATTATTTTAGACAGATATTATTATTATGATTATTATTATTATTAGGGAGGCTGTAGCTCAGTTGGTACAGTGGGTTTCACACTAATTGGAAGGTTGGTGGTTCAATCCCCAGCTCCTCCTGTCCACATGCCTAAGCGTCCTTGAACAAGACACTGAACCCTAAGTTGCTCCCGATGGTGAACCATCAGTGTGTTGTAAGTCGCTTTGAATAAAAGCGTCAGCTAAATGAAATGTAATGTAATGTTAGACAAGCCCAGAGAGTCTTTAATCTTTTCTATGAATAAAATGTTTTTAGCAAGACGTCAGAGAGCAGAAACACTCCTCAGTCATGGGGCTTCACTGGGGTCATTTATGTAGAAAATAAGCACAGGAAAACACTTAATCTGTAAGTAGGGAATAAAAAACTAAGAAACAATGAAAATGGGAGGATGGAAATGGATTTGTGCTGTAACAGTTAGCTGATCTATTAATCAGCTGACAGAAAATCAGTTTCTAGCGGTTTTGATAATCAAATACTCACTGAAGTCAGAGCTTCTCCAAAGTGCTGTTTTATATCACAGTAAAGTAAATATCTTTGAGTTTTGGACTGTCTAGACTTGAGAACCCAATACATTACTGGACAGTTTTCAAAATGTTCTGGTATTGACACTAAATATAAATACTTAATGGTTTTTTTCAACCATAAAATGGATTTTGTTGGATATGTGCATCTGTGAGTGGATATGTGTAAATTCATGTGGAGTTTTGACACCAAGTCAGAACAGAATTGTTTTTGCTTTGTCATATTTCCTTTTTGCGTTTGGTTTGTTTATTTCCATCTTCTCTGTTTTGTGTTTTCTGTCACTAACCTGGGTCCTGACTTGACGTGGAATTGTCCATCTCTTTCCCTTCTAGCCGGTAGCCCGAGCTCAAAGGCACTTCAACACCCTCCGCATCCCCAAGGAGCTCCAGAAGTCCCTGCCTTTCAAGAGCAAACCCAAACAGCAGCAAGCCAAAGGAAAGACGCCCCGAGACCTTCAGAGGCCGAGCGTGATTCGAGAGCCTCACGAGAAGAAGGTGAGCAAAACCTCCGCAGACTCTACAGACTCGGTGCAGCAGCTCATCCAGAGCAAGAATCAAACAGATCAGTTCAGTTCACTTTTTCTTATATAGTGCTACATTTTAATAGATATCAAATCAAGGCACTTCATGTGTTAAGATCAAGACACAGTATTATAGAAATAAACCCAACAATTTCCCCTTGAACATGCAGATAGTCTCTTTTTCAACGGAAGAAACGTCAGACAGAACCAGAGTCTGGGGAAAAAAGCTGTCTGGTTTGTGAGGCTGCAGATTGGAAACATGCAGCTTTGGACCCCAAAAAGGAAACCAGAAAGCAAAGAACAAACTACAGGAGAGAGGAGAAAGGAAATGACATGCAATAGAGAGCTACACTGTAAATCACTGACCTATACTGAACAGAAAACCCAAAGAGAAGAGCACTCCTAGCTCTGAAATGTTATCATAGCTGACGGAAACAAATGGCAAGATTATGCAAATGAGACCAATGTTGATTCTTTGACGTAGAGGATGACTTTGTACTGTCACATGCACCAAAACATAACTGCGCCTTCTCCCGTTCTGATAGGTGGCGGCCCTGCTCCAAGCTCTGAGCACAGTCCACAACTACAAGAGGAAGAAGGCCCACACGGTGCAGCATGCCAAACACAAGGACTTCCTCCAGGAGAAGGAGAAACAGGAGGAGGCCAAGCTCAAGAGACAGAAGGAGGCGCGGAAAAAACTGTACCGTGTCATGGGCCAGGCAGACCAGAAGAAGCAGAGGTCCAGCCTGAAGGGGGCGCCGCAGGATGACTGATTCACTGTATCTGGACTCAAACCTCTGTAGACTCTGACGGAGTCTTTGGACTGTTTTCCATGACTGTGACAGTTTCTTTTTTTTTTTTTATTGTATTTTTCCACAGTGTTGACCTTAAAACAGCTGTAAAGATAAATGTATCTGATGTTTTAATAAAACACAATAATAAACTGAAAATGTGATGTCACTTCTGCGACTTGAACTTTACAGATTCATGTCACTGTTAGCGGCATTAATCTAAGGCCGTCAGATGTTCCTGTTGAATTCATTGTCTCTTGGTGACAACTTCACAGATGATCACACAAAGCGGAAGCCCCTTTATCATGTTTTTCTTTTTCAAACTTCCCCTCCAGCTTCTTTAGTTTTCATAGAATTTTTGTACGTGTGTGATTTGTCACAGGATATCTGCAGTTATGTGCAACAACATGAGCGCTCAGTCAGCACTTTCTTCTTTCTTTTCTTTTTTTTTGCACATATGAAAAGCTATCATAAAAAAAAAAAAAAAAAAAAACGTTCACAAATACACACCTCATTCAAGAGGTTTTTTTTGTTTTGTTTTACTACTTTTTACTATGAACTATGGAGTAATAAAATGAGGATAATATGTTTTAATTTTTAGATGCACATTTTCATACAGTGTAAATATCTGTTGAAGTTGGTTTGGGCAAGTTTTAGTTTTTTTTGTTTCAACTATTATCTTTGAATGACTTCACCTGTTTTTCACTTAATTACAACAAATGATTTCAACAGTATCATGATCACTTTTAGGTAATTATTGTAAATGTTTGTCCTTTCTTAGATAACTATTTTAACCATCAGTATCTGATGGATTACAGATTAACTAAAGGCACACTGTCTGGATGTCACTCTTCAGTGTATAAAGTGGTATGGGATAGAATTACATTTTTACAAATTTAAACTTAAATTCACACAATAAAAGACACAACATAAACATTTGGTGCATCATGAAACAAAAAATATGACAATGGAAACCCTGAACTGGCGAGCAGGTGTATTTCTGCCATCAAATTAAAAATGACCTTATATTTTTCATCATTGCATTCTGTCTTTAATTTATATTTTCCACAGGGCCCCAACTTTTTTTGAAAACTGGGTTGTACATTATATTCTTTTAAAGAATAATAAGAAAAAGCTTTGAAGCTTTTCTGGGAAAAACTGAAAAAAAAAATCACTCAAAGAAAAACAAAATACCTGCTGTGGTTGTTTAAAAATTATATTATTATGTTGATCAGCATAATATGGAGACATTTCTACAAGCAACTGAAAGTTTATCACAGAAGTACACTTTCTTTTATATAGTACAGTCACTGAAAACGTCCCATCCCAGTTATGTATCATATACAGATACATATGTTGACTGGGCCAGATTAATTCATATCACCATGGTTTTAAAAATACTCATCCATTTGTGGATTCAGCGACAAACTGTTCACAGAAAAGGGTTTTGGGATGTGTTCCTGAGCCCATGCAGTGATTTCCAGTACAGAATGCTGTCTTTTTTAAATGCAGAGTCAACTGAGGGCCTGAAGATCACCACCATCCAATACTGGTTTATGCCCTCGTCCCTTGCGTTCAAATGTTTCTCCTATTCACTGAATCTTTTCATGATATTATTAACCATAGATGAGGAAATCCCCCAAATCTTTGCAATTTCACATTGAGAACATGAATCTTAATTGTTGCACTATTTGCCAACACAATCATTAACAGAGTAGTGACCCTCCCCCCATCTTCACTGTTGAGGGACTGGGATGCTATTTTTATACCCAGACATGTAACCATATTAGGCTTTAGTGCTTCAGTCAGGAGGCCATATAACACTTTTGCCCCCCACACAGACTGCTGAGCTCCAACAATTTGTTTGGTCATTCACTTCTGATCTGTTATCTGAAATTTAATTGTTTGTGAAGCAGGGCAGGCTTGCAGCAAACCCTACTCACTTTGCTCCCAAATTTTGCACACTAGTGCACTAAATTAGAACATAGTTCACTACTTCAAACTCCAGGGCGACTGAGACGAATTATGACCCTCTTGGCTTTCCATACATCTGTTCTCACGTCCAGCGGATGCTGTTATAAATCTGCCTTTTAGAAATGGCTACTGAGCACTAAATTCATCAGTTAACGTGTCACATCATCTCCATTTTCCGTGGTATCTACCGAGTCTTTCCATTAACGACAACTGTGTTATTACAGGACTGAAACACCGTCTGTTTAGATCAACGAGAAATACATGTTATTGCGAGTGAACGCAAAAGTAGTCATCAAAACTGTTACGGAAATTTGTGATGACTATTATGTAGTCAGTGTTGATATATTATCAACACATTTGCGACAATTTGTGTCGTTGGTGAAAACGTTCCTAATCATTGAAGTTGTGGTGATGCTGTTATTGTGAAGACGAGGACCGGAAGTGTGCTGGCGGACCCACAAGCTGCAAAGAAGCTCCGAGAAAATACGAGCCGGCTGGTTGTAAAAAGTTTCAGCAGCAGGATTATCCGTGAGACCTCAGGCCGGACTGTGGGTCTGTTGTCAGGACTGTGGGTCTGTTGTCAGGACTGTGGGTCTGTTTTCAGGACTGTGGGTCTGTTGTCAGGACTGTGGGTCTGTTTTCAGGACTGTGGGTCTGTTTGTCTGTTTTCAGGACTGTGGGTCTGTTTTCAGGACTGTGGGTCTGTTTTGAGGACTGTGGGTCTGTTTTGAGGACTGTGGGTCTGTTTTGAGGACTGTGGGTCTGTTTTCAGGACTGTGGGTCTGTTGTCAGGACTGTGGGTCTGTTTTCAGGACTGTGGGTCTGTTTTCAGGACTGTGGGTCTGTTTTCAGGACTGTGGGTCTGTTTTGAGGACTGTGGGTCTGTTTTGAGGACTGTGGGTCTGTTTTCAGGACTGTGGGTCTGTTTTCAGGACTGTGGGTCTGTTTTGAGGACGGACTGCTCTCAAGATGTCTCCGACCAACAAGGACGTTCGTCATCAGTACTCTTCAGAAGCAGGTAAATACACGCGTTAACAGGTCGCTGCTATGTGTACTCAGCACAGCTACTGCTGCCCACGTGTGTGCACGTGTACGTGTGTGTCCTAAATACTAGTAAACCAGTAATATCGCGTGATCGGCTGTGACAGTGTCGCCTGTATTTTGCACAACAAAGCTATGAACATGTGTACACCATGTGTCCTTGTAGAAGATGAACATGTGTGATCTGATATTTCTAATCTGAGCGCTCTTCTCTAAACCACCACAGAAAACCTGTATCACTACTTGAGTGCCATTAATGGCACCTGTAAGTCGTTATGAGATACTTGTTTCTGAAACTCATTCATAAACGGAAACCTTTTTTTTTTTTTTAGAGGCCTGCAGCAAACAGCAGTTTTCATTCGGCAGTGTGCTGTCTATAAATATTCTGATGGACCTAAACATGTGACTAAATCAGTTCGCCAGTGGTAGTAGAAAAGCGCCAAATAACTGATCATTAAATAGCCTATTTGTTGTGGCTAAAACTGATTTCAAAACCAGTTATATACAACAAATGTAAAGAAGATCATAACCTATGGTTTTTTTTTTTTTTTTTTTTTTTTTTTTTAGATTGACATGTTTGTTTCTCCAAAACTCAAATTACACCATCAGCATCTCTAGAATAAATATCACATTTATTTATTGTAAACTTACTCCACAGTAATTCCAGTATCAGAAAAATCCCAGTCAGATTCTAATGTATTATTTTATACGTTTTCACATGCATGGAATTTGTGTCAGTGTAGTGGTGCAAAAACAATCAATGACTAAAAAGTAGGAAAAAAACAACTAACTATACAGAGTGACAACATGAATGAACACAAAAAACAGGTGATATCTAAATGAAATTTCATAATAAAGTACAAAAGTCTGCAGAAGTGCAAATGTTCACAGTACAAGTAGAAAGAGTTTGTGTAATACTATAAAGAATGAATGCGTTAATGTAATGCACCATGTTAGGTGTGATGATTTAAAGATAATAGATTTCACATTAATGTGATGTGTCGTATCAATGAGTGGGACAGAGTCTCTATCAGTGGGGGTCCTGGACCTTGTTGATGAGCCTGCAGTCGGGAAGAAACTGCTCTTATAGCGTAAAGTTTGGGTCCAGATAGAACTCAGCCTCTTACTGGAGGGGAGTGATTGAGAAAGTTTACATCCAGGGTGGAAAGGTTCGGACAGATCTTCTCTGCTTGCCTCAGTGTCCTGGAGGCGTTCGGGTCCTGGAGGGACGACAGGTTGCATGTTATCACCCTGTCTGCAGAGCGAACGAAGCGCTGCGGTCTGGCCTCGTCCTCGGCAGTGGCAGCAACGTAGCAGATGGTGACGGAGAAAGCCAGAATGAATGGCAGCGTAGAAGGTTGATCTTCTTCAGTTGCTGCTAGAAGAAGTTCCTCTGTTGGGCCTTGTTGGTGAGGGAGCTGCTGTTCTGCTCCAACTTGAGGTTCTGGGTGACGATGGTGCCCAAAGAAGCAGTAGGACTCCACAGCGACTGGGGAGTAACACACGACCTCCGCTGTCACTTCCTCCCTTTCCAACCTTTTCTGTTGTTATAACTCACCATATGATGCCACACAGTTGTCCTGACAGAAGCTGATGCATCCTGTCACGACCTCTGTATATTCATTTAGATTTGTGGTAGCAGACCTGTTAAAATTTAATCAGCTGAGGATATTAGAGGAGTAATTTGTCCACCAAAGAGCTCTGACAAGTTTATGACTGAAGTGTCCTGTATCGTGGCCACAAGATAGTTTTAGGTTTATAAAAACACACCAAAAAACAAGAACACAAATTAATAGATTGTGATGTGTTTGTGTCAAAAGTTTGATTTGGCCTATATATTTCAAATATTGATATTGACCTCAAAGGCTTCTGCTTCCATTACATCCAGTGTCGGGGCCTTAACGTCACTGACACTTGGTCCAGTTTGGTTTGGGAGTTGAACTTTACATAGTGGCCTAAAGCTCTGATTCTAACGTGCTGACAGACTTTAACATGTGGACACTATCAATTCATTCCAATGCAATTCAGTGCAAGGCAATTCAATTCAATGCAATTTATTTGTATTTAATTCAATTTTGTGTACATGTAAATCAAGACATAAGTCATCTCAGGGCATAGTCCATAATAAGGATGAGAACTCACAATATTCTGGAGAGAAGCCAAACAATGCAGGAACTCCCACATGAACATGAATTGGTGACATCGGGGAGGAAAAACTCCTTTTTAACAGGCAGAAACCTCCAACAGAAGCAGACTCCATCTGCCTTAAACTGTTTGGAGTGAGAGGAGAGTGGAGAGAGAAAAGAACAGCATAGAGAAACAATGAGCACTGGGCAGCTTGGTGTTGGGATGTCATAATAACGAGGAATTAATACAGTCCAGTCTAAAGTTAACAAATGCA
Source organism: Brachyistius frenatus (assembly GCF_029030835.1). Classification (NCBI taxonomy): domain Eukaryota; kingdom Metazoa; phylum Chordata; class Actinopteri; family Embiotocidae; genus Brachyistius; species Brachyistius frenatus. The sequence continues at coordinate 1,676,918 of NW_027210677.1, forward strand.
CGGACTCCTCATTGAACAAATTGAAATCTATTTATATAAATATGATTCAAAGCAGCCAAGTGCAGTTCCTTTAATTGAAACAAAGTGTTCCATCAGTGTTGATCAGTTGTGTCAAATGCAGCTCTGAGATGTAGCAGCTCAAGGATAGAGACGAATCCATGGTGAGCTGTAATAAGAAGATCAATGGTAACTTTCAAAAGTACTTTTTCTCTGCTGTGATCATGATCTAAATCCTGATTGGAAATTTTCAAACAAAACAGTCTTGTGCAAATGGTCACATTTATAATGGTTTGTAACAGATTTCTAGGAAGAATAAAACAAGTGGGATGTTTGGACGGGGCGGGAGAGCAGACAACACCTTTCCTGGGATTGATTAACAGGTTCGACTGGAAGAGTGCAGCTGCTCCTCTTTTTGAAGCCCGTTTCAAGGAATGTGATAATAGTGATTCATTATTTAAGACGGACACATTTTTCCTGTTGCAACAAGCACTACTAAATGAATTTGTACTGATCAGTTATCAAATAATTTACGAACAAAAATTGAAAGTAGAGATCTAATATTTAATAGTCCACATTTATTTGTCCTGTTTTTTGTTCTGTTAAAGTATTTGTATTAGTAGTACTGATATCTCTTCTAGTTTGTATTTTTGATTTGATTTGATTTGATTTTGGCAGTCGGGCAGTAGACAGTATCTCTGGGGTTTTGGGTGTGTGACTGCTGTAAAGAAACTACAGAGAAGCCTGCAAGACTCCAACTTTACCTTGTCATCTGGATCGTCAGGTTGTAGTGGTTTGTACGGTGGCCCTGAGGGTCAAAACACAAAAACATTTGAAAGAACACAAAAATATTTCAGATAAAATTATGTTTTTGCTTTCCGTGTAATGTTTTTGCTTTTAGTGAAATGTTTTGTGTTCTGTGAAATGTTTTTGCATTTGACCCTCAGGGCCACCGTAGGTTTAAATAAACCGCACCATTGAAAGTGGGATCGATGCCTTCCTGATTCTTTCCTAATTAGGTCTCCCTCGAAATCCTCTACAACCGTTTTTACCGTTGGCAAAACAAACAATGGCGTGAACTATTGTCCAAAAGCAAAATGTGGCCACCAGCCAGGTGACTGGCTGAGTCAGCCCTGTCTAACAGACTGCACAGCAGTTTTTAAGAGGACAGACTGAGTTATTAGTCATGAATATTATTTGATCCCAAACAGTGCCCAGTTAACATCAATACGTTGAGTGACACACTTTCACTAATGCTGTGATCCAGATGACGTGCTTCCTTTAGTACACTAACTAAAAAAACAAAATCATATTATTATCTTATTGCTTATTGCTGCTGTAGCGGAAAAAAAAAATTCCCCTCGGGGATTAATAAAGTAAATACCTAACCTAACCTAATAAATAGTTCCTTTACATGTTCGGACTCTCACTTGTGTAGATCATGAAGGTAGACAGAGTAGTGTTGTTTCACTCTGCACGCTGCTGTTCTGCACTGACAGGAAATGACCTCATCATGTGAACACATCAGCCTCCAAAATATCTGCAGCTTTAATTATTTTACCCAGAAATCAGTGTGTTTTTGTGTCCTCTGTTTAACACTCAATAAACACACTGATTCTTCTGTCCAGCAGCAGCAGTGGAAAAGAACCACTTTGTGTTCAGGAACAGCTGCAGCTTCCTCAGAAGCTTTAATTTGAAAATACTTTACGCTGGTGGCCCCGCCCCTTCCTGTACGTAGCCAAGATGGCGACCGTTTAGGGTGGAAAGTGTCCAGAGTTTCACACTGGCTTTTTGGACCATTTTGAGGCCATCACTCTAGTACTTGTAGTGTTCTGCATGTTTCTGACTGACAGTGTGAACACACTGATGTACTCAAAGTAGTGAGAGTTAGTACACAAGTACAACATCTGGAACACAAGTACAAGTACACAGCATTAGGGTTTGTGTTGCTTTTATTTTCTTCCATTAAATGTTTTATCACTTTGTCTTTAACTGTATGTCCCATCTTCTTCCCAGAATGCAGCTGCCCACTGGAGTCGGAACTGCGGGCAGTTCTGCAGCAAAGGATCATGGTCCTGGATGGTGGAATGGGAACCATGATCCAGCAGTCGAAGCTTGAAGAGGAAGATTTCAGGGGGGAGGAGTTTAAAGAGCACCCGCTGCCACTGAAGGGCAACAACGACCTTCTCGGCATCACACAGCCGGAAATCATCTACAACATACACAAGGTAGGTCATCCACGCATGGAAAAGTACTTCTTCTCACTCAGCCTGGGTGGAATCAGCCAATCACGTACCTTCACTTTCATGTGTTGTGATTTGACTGTTACTGATGTGCAGCTGTATTTGTGTGTGTGTGTGTGTGTGTGTGTAAGCTGTGTTGTCCTGTGTGTTAAAGGAGTACCTACAGGCCGGGGCTGACATCATAGAGACCAACACATTCAGCAGCACGTCGGTCGCCCAGGCCGACTATGGACTGGAACACATGGTAAGATGTCCCCGTTCGGCCACTGCAGACAGAGTGTTAAAATAGAGCCCTACTATCTGTGGAGGCTGCTCCATAAATACATTGTTTATACAGAAAAATACAGACATCAGACACACAAATAAAATAATACCAAAAAAACACTGACCTTGAAGGCTCAAAGAACAGAGAAAGTAAAAAAAAACAATATTCAGTACGAAGAAGCCAAAATCAGTTACGAAACAAATACTTTTTTTTTTTTTTTTTTAAATCATCCTCCACAGGGTTTACAGTTGCTTTGAATTCAGTCTGTGATACCAAATTCTTTAATTCAGTTGAAGTGTGTGGAGCAACTGTCTGTATATCCACCGGGGACGACAGTGCACACAGTTGGGTCCAAAGGTCTGAGAGCAAATCAAACAATCTGTCGTCTTTTCATGTAAATCTGAAAGTTTGAGGACTTAGAATCCTTTAAAACACAAGAAATTCTGACATGTAAAATGATGAAGAAATATTTCCGTTTCTGCTCTGTTTCTATGGTCAGTAATGAAACTAAAGCAGTCATTGATCTTTTAAACTCCAACATACAAAAAGTCAGATTTCCTTGACTGAAGCAGCGTTCAGATAAAACTCCGCTGGAATAGATTGACCAATCAGAGGCATTGTTCACCTGGTGATAGTGAGAGGTCACTGACAGATACAGAATATGGTAAATACAGATCACAAGACTCCAGTCAACAAAATTCCTTTCAAAAGGGGTCAGGGAGACACACCAGCACTAGTGGATCACTGGAGAAAAGTCCTATTTACTGAAGAATCCAAGTTTAGAGATTTGTGTCAGCAACAGAAGGGTTTATATAAGGAGAGAAACATTAGAAGGAAGGACACCACATCGTATGAAACCCACAGTGACACATGGTGGGACTGTTCATGTCGGTGGGTTGAACACCTGCACCGACTCAACTCCGGTCACTCCACATATTCACACTCCGTTCTTCTGTCCTCGTGTGTGTTGTGCAGGCGTACCGCCTCAACAGGGCGTCAGCTGAGCTGGCGAGGAGAGCCGCCGACGATGTCACCAAACAATCCGGTTAGCTGAACCATCGCAGCTAAATTACGCTATCGGCTAGATAAAATGTGCAACCCATGACTCTTGTGTGTAACATTGACTGCTGTGTGTGTGTGTGTGTGTGTGTGTGTGTGTGTGTGTGTGTGTGTGTGTGTGTGTGTGTGTGTGTGTGTGTGTGTGTGTGTGTGTGTGTGTGTGTGTGTTATCAGGCTGTAAACGCTATGTGGCTGGAGCAGTGGGTCCAACCAATAAAACCCTGTCTGTGTCGCCGTCTGTGGAGAGGCCGGACTTCAGAAACATCAGTAAAACGAGTTACATGTTCTTTTTGTGCTTTTTTTTTTAAAGTCATAAACAAATGTTTACTGTTTGAAGGCCTCTAAATAGAACGAGTTAAGGGTCACCAAGATAAATAGCTGTTGCTCTGGAAAGTTGAGACAAATGGCAGAAGCACCAGCAGGAACGTTTCCTCGTGAAATAACCAGGACAGCTCAGATTGTAAAAATGTCAGAGTAACTGTTCACAGTCATACTGTGGTTTGGGTTGTTATCTGTTACTTCACACTTCCAGGTTATCTTTATATTATGTGATCCTGAGTGCGGTTAAGGAAGCAAAACTGCAGGGTTCATCCTCTGGAGGCCGTGAATATACACAGCAGCTTTCATGTCTGTCTAGTGCTTAGAGGTCAGAGCTGAATGTCCATATTCCAGCTGAGCAAACGCAAAGATAGTTCTTCTAGTCTAATTTATTTATTTATTTAGTCTAAGATATTCTGTATATATATATATATAAGTGATAATACAAGTTGTACATTGCATTAAGATTCTGTGTTGGGTGGTTTACACATAAATAATAATTTACATAACATAAATATTTTTTTATCAGGGTTAGCATGATTCAGACTTCAGAAATAAGATTGCATTCAGTATCTCTCTCTAAAGATTATTATTATTGTTATTATTATCTGAAATTACTACACAGGCAGCTTGTGCAATAAGCCATGTATTCATATGAAGTACCAAGTTCAGAATGAAACGGAATGATGCCATTATGCAAATGAGCCACATAGCAATAAACACATAGCAGAGTATGTAATTAAAGTTATTTGCGTGCGTGTGCGTGTGCGTGTGTGTGTGTGTGTGTGTTTTTTTCCGCAGCATTCGATGAGCTCGTGGAAGCCTACTCGGAGCAGGTCAGAGGTTTATTAGATGGAGGAGCAGACATCCTCCTCGTTGAAACCATCTTCGACACTGCCAACGCCAAGGTATCCCTCGCCTGCTTTAAATAACCATGATAAGCAATGTTCTTTGTCCCGGTTGGCGTTTTCTTTTAACTGATCTACTTTTGTGTTTTATGGGGGAAGTTTATTAAACCATCAGGGAACGTGAAGGTGTGGACACATCTGTTTGCATCTTCCACAAAAAAAAGAAGAACCCATAATTTTTTCGGAAATAACTTAAAACTGACAAATAATAGGCAGGCATCATCATTTCTTCCATATTTACAAAAAAAAAATCTGACTTTTGATATTTGATTCCACAGAATATTAAAATAAAAACAAATGAAAATGGTATTGACAAAAATGATGGGACCCTTAATTACAATTTTGAAAGGCAATCACTGTATACAAGTCATTTCTACAACAAATTTGTTTTTGCTCCTATTTTTCACCAGTGAACGTAAAACGTTTAAGACTTCTTTTATGCATACAGAAGGTTTATTTCTCTCAAATTTTGTTCACAAATTGGTTCAAATTCTTGTCAAGATAATCCATCCACCTGGGAAGTGTGGCACTTCAAGATGCTTATTAAATATCAGGATTGTTGCGCAGACGTCCCTTTGACTGGTCAATAAAAGGCCACTCTAAAATGTGCCGGTGCTTCTTCATTTTTTTAAATCTTGTTTTACTTTTACAATGTAAGGCATGATTTCACATATAGCTATTGATATGCCTTTTGTCTTTGGGAGGGAGGCAAGAAAAAAGCAACAGTGTTGCATTATTATTTTGGTTAAGTGTATTTATCTTTTTTTATGGGTTCCAACAAATCTGCTCAGACTATTTGAGAATATCTTCGTAGAAGAAGCAATAATTTATCTCTTCACTTTCTTTGCCTCACTCTGAAGGTGTACAGGTTCACATGAGAACATTACTTTTAATTTCATGACTTTTCAAGAAGAATGAAGAATTGTTTCAATAAGCTGTAAAGTTACCAACATATCTGTCCATATCTTTATGTGTTCATGTGGCTCTTTAAGTGCAACCAATTAAGGAATTAGGTAATTTATTTTATTGTGCCATCTCCCAGCTGCATGAGGTCTGAGAAGAACGGCCTCCATGTCGAATCCCTGTGAATGATTGATGTGAATCCTTCACTCAGTGACTGAATGTGTCTTCGCTCGTTGTTTTGCAACTGACAGAACTCAACTTAGAAATGAATGGATTGTTTCAGGAAGGGATTCGGTTCAGTTTGATCCCCAAAACGATTTGATCTTTTAAACGAGTCATTCGCAAATGCCACAACTAATGATAATTCATTTTTCTAAATATGTTTAAGCTTTATGATAATTACTGAAAATGTAAAGTGATAGGATCAAACATTTTGTAGCTTCAGTAGTTTAAAGAAACACTTTTCATTATTACACTGTAGATTAACTGATTAATATACTGCATAACTGATGAATTTTAGTGTCCATCATCTGAAGTTATATTGCCTGTAAAATGGCAAATGTAGAATGTTTTTGTACTTTAAACTACAGTACACGCATGATTTTCCTAAACTTATAGATTTTAAGTTCTGTTTCATGTTCATGTTTGATGTCTCTACTTCACCTTTGTGTTTCCAGGCTGCCTTGTTCGCCATCGAGCAGCTGTTTGACACGAGCTATGAAAGGAAACCGATATTTGTAGGTCTATGATACTTCATTTATTGTATTCATCATCTCTGCCATAGTTCCTACTTCATGTATAGAGAGTGGGTGGAGTTGGAGTATTATTGTTTGCACATGAGCTACTCAGTTATTATAAAAAAAAGCCTGCATGGAAGATTTGATTTTAATCTGTGCAACAGTTTCAAATGGTTAAAGACCCCCTCTAATGGAAATCTAGATTTTAACCCTTTCAAATATGTTCATATGGTGTTTTTCATATGACACCAGACTCACAGTATCATCAGTGAAATAAGCAGTCAATGTCATGGCTGAGCATTTCTGCTTTGAAACTGCAGTGTACCAATGACAATTTTCATTATATTATTATATACATTTTTATAATATTTCCACTGCATTAAAACTACAGTTACCTCAATTGGAATTTATCAAGCATCAATAATGCTTTATTTTACAGGTGTTGTAGTTTCTAATCTAATTACAGGGAAACCTTTTCTCGTAATTTTCTAATCAGTTTGTATTTAACTATGGATTTCAACTGATTTCAAAGAAAGCGTTTTGAAAGTTTAAATTATAATTCAAATGGAGAAAGTGTTGCTTCTGTTTCTTCTATCTGGATTGCTTCATTTGAAGGATGATAATAATGTGTTAGTTTGGTAAAAAAAAAAATGGTTTCATAACCTGATGGTAATAAAAAATTTATAATAGATTTAGATAAAAAAAAATGACCCAGACTGACTCACTTTATTTTTTAAGGGTTGTGCGCCCCACTCAACATGCACATCAGTGTCTCCCTCGCTGGCCTCTCTGCAGATTCGTGCTCAGCCCTTAGACTTTACCTTGTGATGACCTCATGAACATAAAACTAGGTGAGGAGTGGTATTATAAATATGAAACCATCATGGATTAAAAACCCATAATATGAAGAGAAAAAAACAATCCTGTTTGCCTATGTCTCTTTTATGGAGATTGTCTGTAGAGAAGATGCTTTTTGGGCTGCACGGAACTTCTTCTAGTTGGAATGAGTCAACACTGCACAAAAGAACTGAAGAGAACAGAAGTTTCACCCTGATGTAGCCGCCAAAGTAAAAAAAACAAAAACAACGAAAGGAGGGTTTTATCACTACAAAACTAATATTGTTGATAATAAATCCACATCAAACTAAAATTCCCTGATTGGTGGAACCTTTTGGCTCTAACAGACGGACTTGAGCCACGTCGTGGTGCTGCAGCACTTTCTTCTGATGATATGTTGTTATATCACAGTGTGTTCAGTCTTACTATGTTCCTGATTACTGATAGATTTCCAGTTCATGTGCCACTAACCCGCACCTCACCGAGCTGTGGTGTGTCACATTGGTTTATGCTACATGTCCCTTTGTAAATAAACAGTAAATAAAATATGCTTGTAAATATAACAGCTAAGTTGGTTTATACAGACTTTTAGTTTACAGTCAGCGTTTGTAGTTGAAACTGACTTTTATTTGTTGATCACCGGATCTGTTTGAAACAAAAAACTGAGAGATTTCCACTGTATCTGGTAACTACAGGTAAGAATGCAATTTGATCAAAATGCAGCATATAATGAATATTTCCAGATTACCAAACAGATCTAAAACATATGGCAGCTCAAAGTCTGGAAAAATACAAATCACAAATCTGTTAGTCTTTCTAGAAAACTGCAATTTCCTACAGTTTCTTACCGTGCAGGACTTTCTTGCTAATATCATGTAATTTACTGTTAAACAGCAGCTATTTATTGGGAATTTATGAGGAAAGTTTTCATGGAAGAAGCTGGAAAATACAAAATTTATAAAAAAAAAAAAAAAAAAAAAAAAGCATCTCGACATGAATGAGCTCTGTGAGTGGAGATTTATTGAAACAGTGATATATCCTTGTGGTCCCTCTCGTGCAGATCTCAGGGACCATCGTTGACCGCAGTGGACGAACGCTGTCTGGTCAGACCGGAGAGTCTTTTGTAATCAGTGTATCCCACACTAAACCACTGTGGTGAGTCACCGTGCATCACACCTAACACACTTATAACGAAGCAGTGATTAATATGACAGTCCGTCTCTGTGTTGCAGTATTGGTCTGAACTGCGCCCTGGGGGCCACAGAGATGAGGCCGTTCATCGAGGCCATCGGAAAGAGCACGTCAGCTTTTATTATCTGTTATCCCAACGCAGGTGATCTACTGTCAGTCTCAGCAACTACATCCAGCCCAGAACTGCAACATTTTAACTACACTAAAAGTCTGTCATGATTTTGATGGTGCAGCACAAATGTTTATGTAATATTGGGCACCATTGCAGTTATGAATTTATATTATCGTCAGAATATTAGAAGTATAATGCTTTCCATTTACTCACCAATACAACACTGACTTCCACATAGGAAGGATTTGTATTTATTTTTGGAGAAGTGCCCCTCTACGTTGCCTGAAATACCCCCTGGTGCTGTGTCTAAGCAGCACAGGGACCTTTGGCCTCACTCATGTTGCATCATCTGTCAGCCCATCCAGGATGACGTAATGATGTCATCGTCTCTGTGTGTTATCTCTCCCTGTCAGGTCTTCCCAACACATTCGGAGGGTATGATGAAACTCCACGAGTCACAGCCTCCAATTTAAAGGTTCTGCTGTATTATTTATTTATTATAAGATATTAAGATTTATATTATCATGATGACCAATGACGGATAAAATCATGTCAAATCTTAGAGAAATGAAAACATACGATAAAAAAAGTTCCAAACTTTGAATCTCTTTGATTGATCAATTTAATGTCTGTGTGTGGAATACAGATCTGGAACAGTTGGTAGGAAGTTTTTTTTTTTTTTAATTTTTTTTATAGTTGCAGCTTGCAGCAGCTTTGCTCAAAGTTGTGATGCATCTTGCCGAGTTATATGTTATTTTACATTGTATTGATAATATTGCAATTATAGCACTTTTTAAACTAGTACCAGTGATGAAAGAGAAAAAAAGTGTTGACTTTCTTTGATTAAATAATACTACATCCTGTATGTCGAAAACACTTTAAGACATTCGGGGTTTTTTTCTTGGAAGAACGTACAAAAATGTCCTTTTGATATATACATTTTTTAGGGTTTAATCAGTACCAGGAGTAGGCCTTTCAAATGTTGATTTTGTAAATTTGTGCAGAACGTGCATGGTCTGCAAACATTGAAATGTTGTTTTTTTTTTACAGTTTTTAGCAGTAATTTTTCTTGGCAAATGAGGCTTGTTTGCTGTGCTCATCTTTTCCCGCCATGAATGGACACTTTGTTTGTTATGATACCCCTCAGGGTCAACGAGAAATGTAGGGGGTGTAAGGATAGCTAGTAAATCTATTAATATAATAAAGCATATTTTTCTGAGATTTTTAGTTGATTCTTTTGAGGTTGTTACTATGTTTGTTTGTGGAAAATTGTGGTGTAATTATGTAATTTTTTTATTTAACCTTTCTGGTTGTAAAAATCTAAAAAGTAATACAAATGAAATGCAAAGTTGAGCTGATCCTGATAACACCAAAGACTCTCTCGTGTTTTGTATCTGCAGGAGTTTGCTATGGACGGACTGGTGAACCTTGTGGGAGGCTGTTGTGGGACCACTCCATCACACATCAGGTCACCGTCATGTTTCTGACTACTAGATGTTGGTTTTAAGTATCCAGTTACACACTTTTGAAAATATTTCCTCCTTCCTCCCCGCACAGAGCCATATCCGAGGCAGTCAGACACTGCCAGCCAAGAGCTCCTGCTGCGGACATTTATCACGACTACTTGCTGCTCTCGGGTATTAAAACCTCTGGTTACTATGACTGTGGGCCATCATAGAAAGAAAAGCATTCATGCTCACATTCACACAAATAACATCGTTCAAATCACCAAATCACTGAACACGCATGTCTTTGGCCTATGTGGCACCAATATGTCACACGAAGGTGTTTAACAATTCGATAAGTAGGGCATCCAGAACTCGGGGTGAGGTTTGCATCATCTGACCAATTACAAACATGGACAAGTGTTCTGGCAGCAGAGCGATATAATTAACAAACAAAGAGCAAATTACAATATCAGACAAATACAAAAAGTTTAACAGACAATCCAGGTGACACATACAGGAAGGACAGCTGCTAAAAGTTAAAAGGCTTAATATCACTGCCCCATCATTAGAGCACAAGTAGATCCGACTATAGGTGAAGTATTTTCCATCAATGTGTTGCTTTTATCTACTCTTCAGAATCAGTATTGGATTTATTACCTTGTAAGTTTTCACAAAAACAGTTTTTGTCCCAGTATTTTGGTGTAGAACAGTAAAAAAAAAACTAGAAAGTGGGAGAAAAATACAACAAAACCAGGAGATGGTACATAAATGAAATTCAACGACAAAGTAAAAAAACAAAACTTACGAGTGCAAGATCAGATTATAGAGTTGATTCTAATGTGCTTCTGATGGAATTAGAGCTGTGGAAATTCATATTATCCAGTTTATAATGTAAAATTATCACTCCAGTTAACCTTCCTGAGTTTGTGCACAACACACCCTACTGAAATTAATTAATTTGACAATTTACCGTCCACCAGCTGGTGCAAGTCTTAAACAAATGTCTAATTATGTTGACATTAAACGTTCTCCTCATTTCCAGGTTTAGAGCCGTTCCGGATCGGCCCATACACAAACTTTGTCAACATTGGTGAGCGCTGCAACGTGGCCGGGTCACGCAAGTTCGCCAAGCTGATCATGGCTGGAAACTACGAGGTATTTATTATTATTATTATTATTATTATTCACTTTCAGGAGCTGCCTTCAGATCATAGATTTAGTGAAGATTTAGTTTTTTATTTGGTATGGGCTTTTGTGTTTGCTGTCCAGGAGGCTCTGAGCATTGCGAAGGCCCAGGTGGAGATGGGAGCTCAGGTCCTGGACATAAACATGGACGAGGGGATGCTGGACGGGCCGGCGGCCATGGCCCGCTTTTGTAACTTCATTGCTTCTGAGCCAGACATTGCACGGGTAGGACAATCAAAGGACATGAACTCTTACAAATACCTTTTTTGGACATCTTCCAATATGAATATGTTGATAGAATTTTTTGCATTTTTGGTCTCTTTCTGTTTCATTTTATTGAACTATTATTGCACAAGCCTAATCATAGTTTAAAAATATGCATATAACTTATTAATAAGAAGAGCTATTTGTTGGTGTTCGGCTTTGCTACTAAATCCATAATGTTCATGTCAACAGATGCTCATCGAAATATCGATGGTTGATTATTAGAAGTTAAGCGCCTCGAGATGAACTAATGCTCTGCTCATGTGTGCTTAAACCACAGCATAAGAAGAGGGAAAGGATGTTATTATAGGAACGCCAGTCAAACCTCAAATGTTTGAAAATTATGTGGAAATGCTGATGGGAATGTGACATTTCTTTTGGTTCAGTTTTTTTTACATATATGAATGGCAATGACTGATGACGATTATGTTCAAATAATTGTGATCAGGCAATTATGTAATCATTGTGGTAGGACTACACATATATGGATATACAGAGATATCTGTTATTCTGTAATTCAACTCAACATGCTGGTTTTTACCCCGGCTAGTAAAGGTCGTATCATTCCATCTAACACTTTGATTCAGACTAAATTCTCTGTAATAGTGGACTGCGATAGAATTTTGTACGCATTGATGAATTGTTAGAAACACTTCCAGCACCATCAGGTGAAAATCTGGGTGATCTGCACGTCTTCAGAAGTATTTAATTGAATTCCCTCAAAAAGGCCTTTGATTCATTAAAAAGTTCATTTTCAGGAGAGAAAGTACGCAGTGAACAGTAATAAGATGTCTCTGTGGTCGCTTTAAGTATCTCTGTGGTCATTAGGAGTCACTTTATTGTTGTTTTGAGTCTGTTAATGATGATTTTGTGTCTTAGTGGTCGTTTGATGTTTTATTTTTTCTGTTTTTTATCGACCAGCCTGACATTGAAAAAAGTTCTCTTTAATTTGATAAGTGCATTACTGTGCATGAAGGCTTTGTTTTGGAAGCTAGATAGTGAATGCATACTTATTGCATGATTTCCAAAATCCTTCAATTTTAATTAAAATTTTAAATCCTTGATTCTCACTTTGACCTTGAGGGTTTAACATCCGTTCAAAGCTCCGTCACCGTCCTGTTTGTGCTTCCATTTTATTTTATTTTATAACTTAACATCATTTTAATAACTAACCTATGAATGAACCTGCTCCGTGAAGACCCCTCCTTCAGCTGTCCCGTCCCCTCCTCAGGTTCCTCTGTGCATCGACTCCTCCAACTTCTCGGTGATTGAAGCCGGGCTGAAATGCTGTCAGGGGAAGTGTATCGTCAACAGCATCAGTCTGAAGGAAGGAGAGCCGGAGTTCCTGCACAGAGCCGCCACTGTAAAGCGCTACGGAGCGGCCGTGGTGGTCATGGCCTTCGATGAGGAGGGACAGGTGAGGAGACAAACACACACACACACACACACACACACACACACACACACACACACACACACACACACACACACACACACACACACACACACACACACACACACACACACACACACACACACACGTGTGCTGACAAGTGTGCCGCCCCCTTCAGGCCACCGATACGGAGCGTAAGGTGGAGATCTGTTCTCGAGCCTACAAGCTGCTGGTCAGCAAAGTGGGATTCGACCCCAACGACATCATCTTCGACCCCAACATCCTCACCATCGGTACGGGCATGGAGGAACACAACGAATACGCTGTCCACTTCATCAGCGCCACCAGGCTTATCAAGGTAACCAAACTGCAGCACACAATAGCAGTAAACCCTCTGGACCACCAGCAGGTTGGAAAGGCATGTTTTCTTTAAAGAAGTCGCCAAAATTACAAAATTTCTCTGAATTACAAAACTGTAAAATTACAAATTAGTTCAAGGATTATTGGAAATTTGATAATCATGTGCTTTAGTCAGAAAAATAATCAAATCTATTCATAAAATAGTGATAGTTCATCAAAATTATGTAAGATATTCCCAAAATGAACCGTTTGCATGATCTGTAAAATAATTCTGTGCACCTCAGAACAACTGGGACGCCTCAGAGAGGTGTGTGGAGGCTGTAAAAGTCAAAATGGTTCAATATGCAAGGCATGCGGTGCCTCCTTTTTTCCAACATTTTTAAAGACATGAATGTTTTATTTATAGATTCCATCAAAGAAATTCAACGTCTGTTTTTTTCTTGTTCATGATATATTATTATATTATTTTAACTGTTAGACTACACAAAATATATTTTTGAGTTCTCCCTACAAGTCATGATTGTGTTTTTTTTCATTGAGGTGCAAGACTTGCTAGTCCAGTGAAAAATGAGCCTGCAAATGTGACGGAAGCAAAATATGTCCAGAAACTGCTTGGTGTTCACGGAGTTCAGACAAATTCAACCAGTCCCCTCAATATTTACAGTTATCGTCACACAACAAAGAAACCTCAATGTCCATGCAAACAAGTTAATGAAGACCTTTCGTTTCCAACAGTCGGGTGTCTCTCACTCACATTTCTGATACTTAAACATGACCTGACAGGTAGATTTAAGAATAGACAACTTGTTCAGACCTCTTGGTTTAGTAAATAATAACAATACCATTCAACTTTTGATATTGTTCTTGTTTCCAATCAGAATTCTTCTGAAGTTAATTTAAAGTCTCCAGTTAGTTTGAGACGCAACCGTCGAGATTCAGATTCTGGTTGGACTACATCGTGTGTGTGTGTTTGTGTTTAGGAGACTTTACCGAGAGCCCGGGTGAGTGGAGGTCTGTCCAACCTGTCCTTCTCCTTCAGAGGGATGGAGGCCATTAGGGAAGCGATGCACGGAGCGTTTCTCTACCACGCTATCAAGGTGAACATTCACTGCTCCATCTGCACAGCGCTCACATCCAGTTAGAGACAGCCGGTGCCGCTGTGTGTGTGTGTGTGTGTGTGTGTGTGTGTGTGTGTGTGTGTGTGTGTGTGTGTGTGTGTGTGTGTGTGTGTGTGTGTGTGTGTGTGTGTGTGTGTGTGTGTGTGTCTGCCTGCCTTTTTTGCCTGATTTGGCTTCACAGCCTTCCTCTTGGGTCAGACAGGGATCATTTTAACGTAAATGGGCAAAACCAGGCTGTAACACAGACTGGATATAAAAGTGTTCGTGGCTTCCAGCTCCAAAAAATGAGGCCTATGCGAAAGTGTCTTTAGCTGCAATACCACCGACTGCCACTAGAGGTCGGCTCCAAAAAGCCTCCGGCTCCTCCCCCAGCTGGTCCAAATATGGTCACTTCCTGCTCCAAACTGCTCCGAATTAGCAAAATGGCGCCGAATTCCAAACTGGAGGCTTCATAATGTTCACAGGCCAACAGGTGACGTCACTGCTGGTTGCCGCTTGAGCTGTAATTAAATAGAAGTCATCGGGGTAGCTGCAGTTTTCTCCATAAAAAGCTTAAATAACTTTTACAATTTGCAATCGATTTCAATGTGTTACATTCATATTGTATTATCTACGTGTCGTTTAACATAAAGTTTTATCTTCAGTTACTTTGAGTCTTGAGTTACACTATTATGTCTACTGACACTAAAGAGAGCGTATGTATCAACGTTCGGCTTCCATGAACTCAATTACTTACATGGTGAAAAAGATCATCATACATGTTGTGAATTACTAATTTGATTTGATTTAAATTCCTCGGCTAACACTTGTGGAGACATCCCGATATCATTTAATGAAGCTTACCTCAAAGTTTTATACAAGTCCCCATCACTTTCTCTTTTTGTGCTCCAGCTCGTTCACTTTATAAAACTGAAAAAATATCAAAATCATGAATTTTCAAGCTCTTATATTTGACCATAACAACAAATCAACTAGTCAGACACTCTCAGTCTGATTTCTATATATGTCCTATATATGTCTATGGTAATCCATCTCTGCTGGGATGTGACCCGGATCCTATCAGAATTTCCTTGATTTAAGGATTAACCCGTGTTGACTGACTTGGTTTGAATTGACAAAAGACAGTTGAACGTCGGTCAGACGACCCTGATTACTGGTTGGAAACAGGAAGTGAAGTGTTTTTATATTCAAGTAGAGAAATGAAGCTCTAAACATATGCTGTGAAACACAAGTCAGCTGACAGAGCTGAAGGTTGAGGACATAAGAAGTTACTGTGAACACGATGCGGTACAAAACACTTTATTCACATCATGTAGACATTTCTCTGCTCTCTCCTACCGAAAGTAGATCCGATCAAAGCTGATGATGTTGGTGC
Organism: Brachyistius frenatus; assembly: GCF_029030835.1. Taxonomy (NCBI): domain Eukaryota; kingdom Metazoa; phylum Chordata; class Actinopteri; family Embiotocidae; genus Brachyistius; species Brachyistius frenatus. The sequence continues at coordinate 1,692,631 of NW_027210677.1, forward strand.
TGATAGAAGAAATGGATGAATTATTACTGTAATAAACCACAGAGATGCTCATTGAAACAGGAAGCGTGTGTGTGATGAAAACACACTGTGTTGTGTTGTGTTGTGTTGTGTTGTGTTGTGTTGTGTTGTGTTGTGTTGTGTTGTGTTGTGTTGTGTTGTCAGGACGGGATGGACATGGGCATCGTGAACGCTGGAAACCTGCCGGTGTACGACGACATCGACAAGGAGCTGCTGTTGCTGTGTGAGAACCTGATCTGGAACAGAGATGCTGAGGCCACGGAGAAACTGCTGGCCTACGCACAGGTACACAACTACACAACAGACACACAGGTACACAACTACACAACAGACATACACCTACACAGGTACACAACTGCACAACAGACACACAACTACACAGGTACACAACTACACAACAGACACACAACTACACAGGTACACAACTACACAACAGACACGCACCTACACGGGTACACAACAGACACAACTACACGGGTACACAACTACACAACAGACACAGGTACACAACTACACAGACACACAACTACACAGACGTTTGACTCTGGTTGTGTGACCAGATGTTGTCCCTCTGGTTGTATGACCAGATGTTTGACTCTGGTTGTATGACCAGATGTTGTCCCTCTGGTTGTATGACCAGATGTTTGACTCTGGTTGTGTGACCAGATGTTGTCCCTCTGGTTGTATGACCAGATGTTTGACTCTGGTTGTATGACCAGATGTTGTCCCTCTGGTTGTATGACTAGATGTTTGACTCTGGTTGTGTGACCAGATGTTGTCCCTCTGGTTGTGTGACTAGATGTTTGACTCTGGTTGTGTGACCAGATGTTGTCCCTCTGGTTGTGTGACTAGATGTTTGACTCTGGTTGTGTGACCAGATGTTGTCCCTCTGGTTGTGTGACTAGATGTTGTCCCTCTGGTTGTGTGACCAGATGTTGTCCCTCTGGTTGTATGACCAGATGTTTGACTCTGGTTGTATGACCAGATGTTGTCCCTCTGGTTGTATGACTAGATGTTTGACTCTGGTTGTGTGACCAGATGTTGTCCCTCTGGTTGTGTGACTAGATGTTTGACTCTGGTTGTGTGACCAGATGTTGTCCCTCTGGTTGTGTGACTAGATGTTTGACTCTGGTTGTGTGACCAGATGTTGTCCCTCTGGTTGTGTGACTAGATGTTGTCCCTCTGGTTGTGTGACCAGATGTTGTCCCTCTGGTTGTGTGACCAGATGTTGTCCCTCTGGTTGACAGAACATTGTGAAAGGAGGGAAGAAGGTGGTTCAGACGGACGAGTGGAGAGGAGGAAGTGTGGAGGAGCGGCTGGAGTACGCTCTCATCAAGGTAAAACAATCTCATAAATACATTATGATTCATAACACTGGAGGAGATCCACAATCTGGTGGAGACACTTTTCATTCATATGTTGAAAACTCAGAGCCGTATCTTTACATTTTGTAGCTGACACCAGCTGTATTACCAGCTATCACATTCCATCTGTGTGGTATTAATGAGGTCTTCAATCATCTTGAACTTATTCTTTCTCCACATTAAGTCAGTGACTCCTCCGAGCTCATCTTTAAAGCAAGGTTGTAAGCATTTTGTTTTCAGAGCTGTTTTTCTTCTCTGTACTTTAAACAAAGCAAAAAACAAAATAACACAATAATCCTTTGGACTGTGGTCTTTTTGTCTTGACTCACTGCTTTCCCTCTTCACGTGTGATCGTATAAATAAATGAGATTTACATCTCATTTATTATAATATAATTTATCCGAGGGGAAAAAAAATTTCCCCTCGGGGATTAATAAAGTAAATACCTACCTACCTACCTACATGATTGCTCAATGTAAATGTTAATATATGTGATCACACCTAAAGCTCTAGCAATTACACACTTGGTCGAAACTGAGTGGAAACCTGTGACTTTCTGGAAATGTTGCTATATCATATTATATTATAATATTATATTATAATAGAAAAGCTAAAGAAAAGTCAAAGCTCTTTCAAGTCACTGCTAGCAGCTGTAATTTAGTGGTTGAACTACCTTTAAAATTCATACTGAAATTAATTAAATTACAAATTAATGTATGTTATAGAATAGTGGATTTAACACAGAAACGCAAGTTTAATTTTAAACAATATTAGAAAAAGTTTGCACAAACATTTGAACTGCCCCTGAAAAGTCAGTGACCTTCATCATCCGTTGAATTTAATCACAGCTCTTTTCTGTTGTGCTTCAACATTGTTGTAAAGATGTGAAACGAGGCGGTTTATTAACAGCGAGCTGATCTGCTCTTCGTCTGAGAACCTGAACCTGCTGACACGTGTCAGACTGTAAACTCAGACTCAGCTCAGCCTCCTCGTTTCCAGTAATGAGTGATGACTGCAGATTGATCAGTTTGTTTTGTCACAGGAGCAGACCAATTGAAACACATCTGGGCTTTATGTCACTTTGCAGACAGAAAAGCTCTTATAGCAATAAAACATTTGACCCGTGGTCCCGTTTCCATTCCTGTCGTTTCCTCTTGGATGCTGCGTGTCGTGCTGCGTTGTCAGGGCATCGATAAGTACGTGGTGGAGGACGCGGAGGAGTGCCGGGCTCAGGTGGAGCGCTACACTCGACCCCTTCACGTCATCGAGGGGCCCCTGATGAACGGCATGAAGGTGGTGGGGGATCTGTTCGGAGCTGGGAAGATGTTCCTGCCTCAGGTACGATGACTAGAAGCTTTGTTTTTGTTTTTTTCACCTCCTCAGCCAACAGTGGTTGTGATGATTTTGAAGTGGAAGTTTGAAGGCGAACATTTTTCTTTTCTTTCTCGTGGTGCTGGAACAATCTTTAACACCAGGCTCTTAAAGTGCTCCAAATCACGGCCACTAAACTCTTGTCGTGAGCTGCTTGTTGTAAAGTGAATACAGCTGTTTAAGAAGACATGTTTGTTCATGAGATTTGATCGTTAGAATAATCGACACCTCAAATGTGTCCATATAAGGCCGCTTCATTCATGTGGAATTTCAATTTGCAAAAAACAGGTCACCAGAAAGTGAAAAGATGAATTTCACATTGCAGAGTATAAAGTGCTGTTTTAGATCTCAGCAGACAAAAGTCAATAAATTTAGCAGTATCAGAAATCCTATTAGAAGACCTGAAATAATGAAATATTAAAAGTACACATGGGAGGGACTTGGATACATTTTTGGGGCAACTCATGGAAGATCAGCTAATTTTGTTTGCATGTTTAAATTTTAGTTGCCACTTATCAAAATGTAACATTTTCCATGTATGTACCTGTACATATAACATTAATTAGATGGTTATTGTCTGTGCTTTTTAGTGACATACAGGGAATCTGACTTTTGACTTGGAGTGGGAACCCTGAGTACAGCTGCCGCTAAGACGTCAGCAGAACTTTTTTTTGGACACAAAAAAATTACAATAAATAAAATAAAGGGCAATAAAGAGAAACATAGAAATGAGATCTTTCAAAAGTAAAGCAGTCCCTGACAAGACGAGAGAATATGAGAGCCTTAAGGATGTTATACTATCCGGAGATATTTTAGTCCCAATAAAATACCAATTAAAGGATAATCATATCAATGAAATACCAATTAAAGGATAATTATATAAATGAAATACCAATTAAAGGATAATCATATCAATGAAATACCAATTAAAAGAAAATCATTTCAATGAAATACCAATTAAAGGATAATCATATCAATAAAATACCAATTAAAGGATAATCATATCAATGAAATACCAATTAAAGGATAATTATATAAATGAAATACCAATTAAAGGATAATCATATCCATGAAATACCAATTAAAGGATAATCATATCAATGAAATACCCTTTCAGGAAACTGGCAGCCATGATGATGAGATGAGCAGAGTACTCGTTTTGAACAGTTTGTCTTTGTGTGTATTTATTTAACTAATTTCAGCATCATATTTAAAATTCACACTGATGAAGGTATTATGATTTAATAATGTGTTTTATCATGTGGAGAGGCAGACTGTCGGTATTTGACTCATACATGAAGTCTGGACCGTTTAAAAAAAGAAGGGAAAGAAAACTGCTTAATATCCTTAATATCTGACATTCACTTAAAGTTATACGAGAGAAAATCAGTTCCTCCGTCCTGCATCTTTACAACCTTTAGAGGGATTAATAAATCGTATATTTCTTTATTAAATCTTTTTTCCAGCCTGCCATAGGCTCTCTCTCTCTCTCTCTCTCTCTCTCTCTCTCTCTCTCTCTCTCTCTCTCTCTCTCTCTCTCTCTCTCTCTCTCTCTCTCTGTCTCTCTCTCTCTCCCTCCCTCCCTCTCTCTATCTATATTTAGAACCCCTGCTGGTTTTTAAATATATCCTTGCTGCAAACCATGCATGACTTATTTCAGGTGCTCCAGTTTGGACTCATCACATCTGTGCTTCTTCTGTGTTTGTGTACTTGTGTGTCTACAGGTGATCAAGTCGGCTCGTGTCATGAAGAAGGCGGTGGGATACCTGATTCCTTTCATGGAAAAGGAGAAGGAGGAGATGCTCGCAGCTTCAGGCTCAACCGAGGAGATGGTCAGTCTCTGTCTCACATGAACATGGAGGCATTTTACAATTTAACAACGTCTCTCATTTTGTGAAGAATTCTTTTCACGTGATCCATGTGTGACTTTTCTGAGCACAAAAATAGCATGACCAAAAGTGATAACATCAAGAACAGAATCTGTCTGAAGAGTTTTTGCTGCCGACCTGCAGTGTGACTTTTAGCAAAGAGAGCAACATTAGAACAAACTGAGACACACAGGAGCAGAAAACAGCTGGTTTCAGTCTGTCAGCATCCGCCTCCTCATGTTTCCTCTGTCGTCTGCAGGATCCTTATCAAGGCACCATAGTTCTGGCTACAGTGAAAGGAGACGTCCATGACATCGGCAAGAACATCGTCGGCGTGGTGCTGGGTTGTAACAACTTCAGGTAAAACTGATTTATTGGTTTGCTGCTTAGTTTTCCACCACTCTTTCTTTTTTTTCTACCACATCCCTCCCGGTGTGTTTCCATTGTGTCAGCAGCACTTTGGCTCATGATGACCAAAGTCCCCAACGAACTTAGATTTAATGTACACACAAAGTACCATATTAGTGAAGAATAACACTCAAAATAAGACTCAATATTACTCCCTGTGTTCTCCCACCAAATGCCTCACTGACTCACGCTGCTATGCTAAGACCTGCTACACATCACCCCAAAGATCATTCCTTCTCTGCCAAACCAAAGACACTCCTGCTAGTTGGACTTGTGCCTGTAAACTACTTAATACTTATAAGGAGATCTTACCGGGGAAAAGAAATGAACATAAAAACAATGACATCTGAGATTACAGTTTATTAATTAACAGAAACTTATGAAGACAACACAAAAAAGTTGGACTTTCCAACATGTCACATCACATTGTAATACAGTATTAAACACTAATACCAAGCAGACTTCATAAATGCTCCTGACGTTCCAGAATGAGGCTACGGGATAAAAAAAATTCACATCGTCCCAATGAACAAATCAGACGATGCCAGAACCAGATAAATACAAAGAAAACCGTTCTGAGAAATTCAGAGCATTATCTTCCATGAAAAGATGAAACTCATATTAACAGTAACCGTTTTTATTTTTAGGAATAAGTATCATGAAGTTAAAGAAAGTTTGTTTAATTTGAACTATTTAGGAATTTGTACTTAATCCACAATTTGCCTAATTTTAATTATGATACACATCAATAATATTAGTAAATATGTCATCGACGAGAATTAACGTATGATTTGTTAAAATACATCCCATCCTGTAATACCCATTTCATGCTTCAGGAGGCGATATAGAGTCGCTGTAGCGTCCAGGTCGTCTGACCTCAGCTTGGAGTTCTGCTGATATCTGTGACCTTCAGTGTTGTTATGTTGGTCAGGTTGAGAAATGAGGATTGAACAGATTGTTGTTCTGTATATTTTTTGTACTTGAATTGTACAGAATGAAAGATTTTGGAATAAATACTCAGACAAATGAAAAGAGGAAAGTGTGTGTGTGTGTGTGTGTGTGTGTGTGTGTGTGTGTGTGTGTGTGTGTGTGTGTGTGTGTGTGCGCGCGCGTGCGTGTGTGTGTGCGTGCGTGCCTTCCTGTTGAATGTGGGATGTGTGATCTGTTGCAGGGTGATCGACCTCGGCGTGATGGTTCCCTGTGATAAGATCCTCAGAGAGGCCGTCACACAGAAAGCAGGTATCAAACACAGAGCACAGTTCAGATTGTATATTGTCAGAACCCATTTGAAAGAATTTAGATTTAGAAAATAATTGGTGAATTTATTTCAGAATTGTCCTTCAGGCATGTTGCATGTTTCTATTTGGGTCAATGAAGTGTTGTATTACTGTATCTGTTTAATGTCAAACCTGCAGGCATAAATATTCACACGTATATGAAAACCTAAGAGTTTAATTTCCGGTCGGACTCGCGGACATGTGCTAATCACCAGTGCTGAATTTGAAGATCCAGCGGGTCGGGGGGGCAGAAACAGAAATACAGTGAGAAATCTGTTCACAAGCAGGCGATGGAGACGTTTCTCTTTTGGTCCAACAACTTTAGAAGTTTTCTTGAATGTGCATATTGTTTCTTTTCATCTTTCTATACATCAATAAATCAACATTTAAAGGGCATGTTATGTACTTTATTAATCTATTTTTTGTTGATGAAAAAAACCCTCCGTCCTTGCAGACTTCTTCATGTTTGTTATTTGAACTTTTGAATCGTTTGCCCTTCAGTCAACGATCCACATTCTGGCCAATCCAAAGCACACACATGATTGTGGCTGCATTACATCTTTGTAGTTTATAACACGGATTGTTTGTTTACTGTGTTCCTGCAGATATAATTGGTTTGTCCGGACTCATCACTCCCTCTCTGGATGAGATGATCTATGTGGCCAAAGAGATGGAGAGACTGGGAATGACGACGCCTCTGCTGATTGGAGGAGCCACCACGTCGAAGTAACACAAACACACACACACACACACACACACACACACACACACACACACACACACACACACACACACACACACACACACACACACACACACACACACACACACACACACACACACACACACACCACTATTCTTATTAAATCATAAAACCTTTATATGTAATGAGTAATTGTAAGTAGGACCTCCCTTGTTCACTCTGAAGTGCGGTCTGGTTGTGACTGCTTGGATAACGAGTGTTTTCTGCTGTTAACAGGACCCACACAGCAGTGAAGATCGCCCTTCGATACAGCTGCCCTGTGGTCCACGTTCTGGACGCCTCCAGAAGTGTGGTGGTGGTAAGAACACGTGCTGCACATCACTGCAACTTCTCTACCATCTACAGCAGTGGAAGCCAAATAGTGGCTTGAAAAACAAGGTTGTGTTTGCTGCCTGATCAAATCTGAAGTCTTCCTTTTAATGGAAAGTATGCACAATTTTTCCACAAATACGACTGTAGATTACAGTAAATTCAGAATATCTGACGATCTGAATTAAACCTGTAACCAGCTGCAGCGTCATCATGTTGCTCTGACAGTAAGCTAAACAAAATCATCAAGCTGTCTGTATTTATTCACGGTAACAGTGAGACATGATGTCAAATAACAACATTATTCATTATCATCTGCATCTAGCAAAAAGTAACACTCTTATGTACCTCGTGTTGAGAGATAGCAACTCTCTTTTTTTAGATAGAAATATTAGAAAACCAATACTTTTTAATTGTTTTGGGATATTTTCTGACAATAATCCATCAGTTTCTGAGAAAATATAAATGCAAAATATTCTGAAATGCTTCGTTATGAAATCTTTAAAAAATAGTCCGGGGTCTGTGTCAAAAAAATGAATCCAACTAACACAGGGGGAGTGGACATATAACCTTACATGATGATCAGAGCTGAAATCACTTGATATGGTCACAGATTTGAAAGCTGCTGTTTGTCGTTTGAGTCCAAACTGTCGTGTGTTTTCTCCTGCTCGTCTTCCTGCGTTTCAGTGCTCACAGCTGTTGGATGATACTTCGAGAGAGGAGTACTTCGAGGACGTGAAAGAGGAGTATGAGGAGATCCGGCAGGAGTACTTTGACTCTCTGAAGGTAAGAGTGGCCAGTCGAAGAACCTTACAGTGCTGCAGAGTTGGCATTGAAGAAGATGTTCCACCTGATTTGCGTCAGTTTTCCAGGGTCCAGTGATCCAGATTAACAACCATCTCTGAGACCAGTATTACATCCCCACGTGTCAAACCTTTAAAACACACCTGCACACACCTGCTAGAGAAAACTTCTAATGTCTCATTTATGGTAGTTTATCTTTTAATTGAATTTAACTGCCTTTTGCATAAGAAATGAAAATTCAAACTGCACATGATGCATTCTGCATGAGGACTGCTGGAAGAAACCGTTTGAAGGTGATAGAAATAATTGCAGTGCAGCAGCCCACTTAAGGGCAGACCCTCACCAACAATGAGTTTTTCCATCTCTAAACACTTCCTGACCTCCCGGCTCTGTCTGTGAATCAGCTCCAATCCCATTGGTTCCTATTGAGGATTTAAACAACTCACAAATGTATTTTAAACAATTAATCAATCATTTTCCAAAACAGCTGGTTTTTATCAAATGTTCCTAAAACATTTCTTTTCTTTTCTTCTCACAGATTGATTCACGTGTTGCTGTATGCGTGTGGCAGTGCAATAAAAATAGACTAGGATCTGATCACTTGTAAATTCGATCTGCAGCCTGACGACAAGCCACGATCTTCATGAAATCAGTGGCTTGTTTTTTTGCACATGTATTTTAATATAGAGCATCAAGAGTTTTGCTTCTGAATAAATCTCCCTTTGACTCTATCGGTACCTGCTGACTCCAGGATCGTCGGTACCTGTCGCTCTCCCAGGCCAGAGAGAAGGCTCTACGCATCGACTGGCTCTCCCAGCCAGCACCAGGTGGGTTAACACAGAATAACCTGAAATCACAACGACAATCCATCCTGTGGAATCTTAACTTTACATTCTGGCTGAGATCCCGGAGTTACAAAAAGATACTGAACTGAATATAAAACCGAATGGATACAGCAACTTTTCTTGCCACATCAAATTAATATATTCTACAATCCTGTGCACAGGATTGTAGAATATATTAATTTGATGTGGCAAGAAAAGTTTTAAATTATCTTGGGTTTGAAGTGCTGAATCAAGCACAGATGGAGTATTTATGTGATACTGTTGGACAGAAACGTTGCTCTGTGTGTTTCAGTGCGTCCTCAGTTCCTGGGCACTCGTGTGTTTGAGTGTTACAGTCTGAACAGTCTGATCGACTTCATCGACTGGAAACCTTTCTTCGACGTGTGGCAGCTGAGAGGAAAATACCCCAACAGAGGATACCCCAAGATCTTCAACGACAAGACCGTCGGTAGGAACTTATCATTACGTAATCAGGAATTTGCTGGGTTGCTTTTCTGTACACATGACATCTATTGCATGTCTATACATCCTTGACATGAGAAATACTCCTGTTTAAATAAAGCAGAACCAATTCATTTTAAAATTAAAATAAATTGGTGTGGATGTAGCCTGGGTATCACAATTCAGTCACTCTATGGAGGACGGATTATTTCTGATGTTTTTAAAAGAACAATTTTAACCCAAAAAAGGTTTGGAACTTTTTGGATTTTTTAATGATCCTAAATCCTCCAAATTTCAGGGTTACATTAAAATATGACTTATTTTAAGCATGTGACTTTTGAACCTCACTTTTTATTCAAAGTTTTGAACTAAAAGGCTGTTTGCATTTTGTTCTGCTGAAATAAAAAAATTCTTAGGGAAGTGTAGGTGTCATTTTAAGGATTTTTAACGGTGGAATTGAATTTTTTTTTTTAATGAAAAAACAACTTAATCAGACACTAACAAAGCAGAATAGATTTTTGATTTTACATCATGCCTGGAGGAAATCTTTAATGTAACACAGCAGTAAATGCTGTCAATCAGTGACTATTATTGAATAGTGCAGTGACATCATCTTGAGAAGTAAAACAACTCTGCAGTGACTGCAGACTTCATAAATATCATCAACAGACTGAACCAGTGTGACCTCGGTGATGTTTGTGTCCTGCAGGTTCAGAAGCTCGCCGAGTTTTTGACGAGGCCCACCGGCTGCTCAACCAGATGATTGACAGTTCTAGCCTGAAGGGGCAGGGCCTGGTGGGCTTCTGGCCTGCACAGAGTGACGGCGATGACATCAGGGTGTACAAAGATGATGTCACAGTGCGCAAAGAAACTGAACCCATCGCAACATTTTACGGCTTGCGGCAGCAGGTGAGGGACGCTGTTTGAGGTTCGGTGTCTGATTTCCTCAGATGGATACGTCCACCTAACAGCAGCAGGGTTGACTGGGCCTTCAATTTACTCATTAAAGCACATCATTATTCTAATTTATACAAACATTTTCAGGTTACAGCGGCCTTAATGCCGTAAGTACATAGAACAGAGATGTGTAAATGGATTAGTCGGACTGGGTGACCTGAGTGGGTTTGTTCTAGGGTATGACCATGAAATGACGTTGCATCAACACAATACTGGTGTCCCTGAAGGCTCCGTCCTGGGTCCCCTCCTCTTCTCTCTGTACACCAACTCTCTCAGCTCTGTCCTTCACTCACATGGCTTTTCCTACCACAGCTATGCTGATGACACCCAACTGATCCTCTTTTCCCCGATCTGAAACACAGGTAGCAGCATGAATCTCTGCCTGTCTGACTGACATCTCTCAACTCTGTACATCTTCCGCCACCAACTAAAAACACACCTCTTCAGACTTTACCTTGAATAGTAGAACTTTAGTAGCGCTTAAAATGGCACTTACTTATAGCACTTTGAAGTTTGGCTTTCTTGAAGAAAATTTTACTTTCTTTATTGTTGTTGTTCTGGGTTTGTATCCTCATGGTTGAAATGTACTTATTGTAAGTCGCTTTGGATAAAAGCGTCAGCTAAATGAAATGTAATGTAACACAACACATCTTCAGTTGTGTACCTCGACGTCACCGGGTACACATCTGTAATTATCTGCTCTTTGCTCTGATGACTCCTACTCATTAATCATTCTCAAAGTTTGCACTAAAATATTTAGAGAGCTTTTATGTGTCCTTCAAAACTGCGTATTTGAGATTTCCATGATGGAGCCAGCAAAGGATGGTAATACGCATCCAAAGTAAGAGTAACAGTGTTCTGTTCTGTGTGTGTGCTGCAGGTGGAGAAGGACAGCTCCAGCTCTGAGCCCTACCTGTGTGTGTCTGACTTCGTGGCCCCTGTTGACAGCGGCGTGGCAGACTACATCGGGGTATTTGCTGTGGGTGTGTTTGGAGCAGAAGAGCTGAGTCAGCAGTTCCAGGTTCACGGTGATGACTACAGCAGCATCATGGTCAAAGCTCTGGCCGACCGACTGGCTGAGGTACTTCCCTCATCCTGGAAAACCTTTAGACTTGGAGCTTTACAGGTTCCAGTGAAAAATGATAGAAATAGTGCAATGTCCTGAAAAACTGTGTCAGGTCGGAGAATAATGTTGATATTCTTACTGTCAACTGAAATTGTGGCTATTTTCAGTGATCTGATTAACACCGTGAGCAGCAGCTCCTTTGCTCCGTCTGGGTCCACACAGAAGGCATCCAGAGGCCAACTCACAATCACTGTAGTTCTGACAGAAAACAACAGAAGCCTCAGGTGGCATTCATGGGCCCGTAGTGCAGGTAAAGTGTGAGCTGTCACCCTGCATGTTTTAGACACTCACGTGAGACAAGAAAGTAAAAAAGCATTTGAAACACTTTCTGCGGAGACATATCTGAGGTTAAAACTGCAGGAAGTTTATAAGCTGCTCTTTGGTAAACTTTGAAACTTTCTGATTACACTCTAATTTGTGGTTGTTTGAATGCACCTCGAATCACGTCAAGTTGGTGAAGAGAGCATGCGGCTGCTGAATTTAAAGACAATTTGGATTAAATCACGATTAAAATGCATCCAGATGGCCAAGAAATGTAAGTGAACTGATCCCTCAAACGCTAATATGAGTAAATGTTGGCTTTACTTTCAAACATGGAATAATGTGAAGATTTACTTCATGCAGACTTCTCTTACAGAAAAAAACACATGAATTTCTCGTGCAAAAACTCGTGATCACACGTGAGCACTTGTGAAATATATATTTTGCCCATGGGAAACATGTGGTTTTGGAATATTTTCACGGTGTGATGCGTGAAGCCAAAGTTTCCCAAAAAGTTGGGACGCTTTGTAAAATATGAATAAAAACCAAATGCAATGATTTGCAAATCATGTAAACCCATATTTAATTAAAAATTGGCTAAAGACAACATATCAAATGTTGAAACTGAGAAATTGTATTGTTTTATAAAAAATATCTCCTCATTTTGAATTTGATGCCAGCAGCACATCTCAAAAAAGTTGTGACAGGGTCAACAAAAGACTGGAAAAGTTTTGTGACACTACAAAATCACCTGGTGGAACATCTCATAACTAATTAGGTTCATTTGCAATTTGTTAATTTGTCTTTGGTCTATTTTAAATTACATATGGTTTCATATGGTTTTTATTTACATTTTTCACAGCGTTACAAATTTATTAGGTAGTAGTTTGAAATTTTTTCCTAAACCTGCAATTTTTGCCAGTCCCTGCAATTTTACTGCAAAGAAAATTACCACCTAACTTTAGAAATAGCATTGTACTTTCGGATAAAAGCTGCCAGCAATAACAAAAAAACTCTCCTTGAAATCCTGGCATAAAGGTTCAAATTTGACAGTGTCCTTCCTGAGATGGAGCTTTGCAGTACTTCAGGCAGGCAGAGTCACTTGTAGCCACGAACTTTATTGAAGCGTTCTTCATTCATTCCACTTGCTCCCATCTCACACAACCTACATCAGCCTACTACAGATCTGTGACCCACCTCCCCACCTCCCCAGCCTCCTCCCGCATTAGAAAAAAGTTGAAAAATAATTCCCAAGTCCCTTAAGGTTTTTCCCAGGACGACATCAGGGTGGCTGCTGTAGGACGGTGTCGGCTGTTGTACTGCAGAATGACTTCAAACAATGACAATCTCACTCTCGGAGAGATGCTGCGGAACGACCTCAAGAGAGCTGTTCACAGCAGACATCCTGAGAATCTGAATGGTCCAAACTCAGCCTGGTATGACACCAAAGCGCGTAATACACTAGACTCAAGGATAAAAAAAAAATTCCCCTCGGGGATTAATAAAGTAACTACCTAACCTAACCTAACCTAACCTAACCTAAGCTACTGTGTCAGCATCGCATTTTGCCTCGCCGAGGCATGAAAAGTACACGCATGTATGACCATTGAAGAAGGAGATTATGTGACAAAGAGTGATTAAGTACACGTAGAGTGGAGGGTAGGGTGGAGGTTGGACGGATGGAACCAACAGAAGTCTTTTACTGTTTTCGAGTCAGTGAGGAAACAAAAATCTATGTGGATTTCTTTTAAGTAAAATAAGTTACTTCCACAGCATAACATATTTAACTTACATAATATACATTAAGTAATTTATACCCCCCTCACACACACACACACCCCAATCTGGCATATTATCCTTATGTCATTGGTTATATCTTGGGACCCTGCTTCTGAACACACCATGAACCTTCGTTAAGGCCTCCCTCTCTGCAGCTTCCATCATTACCTCTCTCCTGCTCCTCCTGCTCCTCCTCCTCCTACTGTCCGTCCTCCAGGCATTTGCTGAGGAGCTCCACGCCCGTGTGCGTAAGGAGCTGTGGGGCTACGACGCTGACGAGGCTCTGCAGGCCTCCGACCTCCACCGAATTCGATACCAGGGCATCAGACCTGCAGCCGGCTACCCCAGCCAGCCGGACCACACAGAGAAGAGCACCATGTGGAGTCTGGCTGATATACAGGAGAAAACTGGTGAGAGCTCCGAAATCCACATCGCTTCCTCCTGTTTTTTCTCTTTTTAATCTGTACATTTATACATATGGAAGAAAGCAGGTTAGTTTTTTTCTAAACAACTGAAAATTGATTTTACATTCAGTATTACTGAAGAAAATGTTTGTTTCCTGGAGCTCTAAGAAATTTTGCTCACATTTGAAATGCAGCATTGGTTACGTCCATGTCTTCTTCTTCTCTGCCTTTATTGGCTGACACCTCTTGATCAGATGAACAGGGGACATTGGCAGGCGCTGGTTTTGTGCACTGTTTTTCGTGTCTGTCATTACGTGTGCACAATATTCCACCTGCCATTTTCTTCTTTTGTCCTCACAGATCGAAACACACCTTTTCACACTGAAAGCTTCCATCCCGTTTCCCTCAAGAAAAGTTTACCTATAAGTCAGCTGGCTAGACTGAAAAGAAAATGTGAAGATCCACAACAGTATGAAAAAAAGAGATGTTATCTAAATTTAGAGTTGCATGGTGAACACAGAGTAGAGAAACGTATCTATAAGGTAAATAATCATTTAAGCCACGCCTCCTCGTCTGCACTACATTGACCCCTAAAACCAAAAATATCAAAGACGTAATTTCAAAACATTGGCATATTCTTCAAAATGATCCATCCTTAAAAGGAACTTTTAAATAGTTACCTACAGTAACTTTTAAATGAGGGAGAAACATACGAGACAGAGTAGTTGGAGCTTATCAGCATCCGGAAATTCCAGACAACAAACTCACAATTAAACATCTGCAAGGAAACTTCAAGTGTGGAGCCTGCATTAACTGTCAGTTTACCAACAAATATTTTATTACCTGCAAAACAAAACAAATTCTTTATGTTACAATATCGATGTGTCCATAGCAACTTCATGAGGTGATGGTACGGTAATGTTATATCGGCAGCTGGATCTGCAAGTCCAACCGGCTAAACTAAATGACTGAAAAGCTTGAAAGTATCCTCTCGTTCATCGACTGGACAGCTACTGGTCCAGTCGATGAATCAGCTCTCGTTGGAAGAAAATCTGCACCCAAAGGGAGAAAGTTATATATTTTTTTTGTTTTTATGTCGGCACTTCTGTGCATTAACATTAATAACATTTTTACATCATGTGTACTTATCAAACTTGTAGAGTATTTTCTTGGAAAGGAACTGTGCACAGTGTTGGAAGGCCGGACAAATGATTAACAACGGTGTCGACTCAGCTGTCGTACACTGAACAGCTTAAAAACCTGATCTGTTTGGATGCTAAATGTTTGGCTCCTTATTCATCAACTCTCCCGCCAACAAAACATTGTCTGTCCTCGGTTTGGGAGCTTCTGTGAGCAGTGCAACACACTGACCTTCTGTTTGTATTGTGTGCTCAGATATTGTGTAGACTGTACTTGTTCCTTTCTGTGTGCATACGGTATGTAATAACTGTGTGTGTGTGTGTGTGTGTGTGTGTGTGTGTGTGTGTGTGTGTGTGTGTGTGTGTGTGTGTGTGTGTGTGTGTGTGTGTGTGTGTGTGTGCGCAGGTATTGGTCTAACAGAGTCCCTGGCCATGATGCCAGCTGCCTCAGTGTCAGGACTTTACTTCTCCAACCCTCAGGCCACGTACTTCGCCGTGGGAAAGATCACCAAAGAGCAGGTTCGACTCACCATCCACATCTTAGACTGCTACCAGTAATTAGATGGTGTTGGTTTTAGTGAGTCTATTAGAATGAACTGACGAGAGCCGCTCTACAGATCCTCATCACCTCAACTCCCAAATGCTGAGTCATCATGTTGATGTGGCAGTCTGCTCCAACAAACAGGCATTACAAAATGAATCCATCCAGGTGCAGTGTATTGTTAAAAAATGTTCCTAACCAGTATAGAAACCTGACTTTGATACTGGTTCCTGAACAATGCTTTATTTGATACCAACTTTTTTTTTTAAATCCATTTGAACAAAAAAGGAGAATTACATCATACATCATGCATCACAGTAAGAATCTTCAGTGTGCATGTAGAGAGGGAGAGTTTAACCCAGGTTCATTTCTGGAGCTTCAATTTACAGATATCACCTCTACCAGAAAGATCTTTAAGGTGTATGCTACAATTACACCGATGTTCCCTATCCTGTTCTAGATATCAGCCAGAGAGACAGATACTTACATTTGCTCTCCGTAGAAATCATATGGCACTTGGTATTAGAGAAATGTTGAACAGGAGTTCAGGTGATGGAAGTAACAGGGCTTTTTCTTTTAAATGACAGGATATATTTGTAGAATTTCATATGTTCGTACAGTAGCTCTTCTGATTCACACTTCAATCTAGGCGGTGTCAGTAATGCACCTAAAGCTCTCAACCATATCTTCGTCCAAGTATTAATATTTAATTGTTTAATTTTTTTTTAATTATTTTTTATTTTGTTGAATTGTTTATAAAATTCACATATACAGCTGTACATTTTGAAAAAAAAGGTAAATTTTTTTTGTGATTTTTGACTGTATAAGTTGCTAAAACAGAAGTAAAAATTAAGCTCTCACCAGCCGTTACACAAAAAGAAGTAAAAGAAGGTCGCTGGGTAGAAGCTTGTTTTGTGAAACAGACAACAAGTTAGGAGATGAAGTCACAGAAGGCAGAGTGTCCTCGGAGATGATGACGGTCCAGGTTTCAAAATGTCAGTTCACAAACTGGTGGGTGACGTCACAGGGTTTTCATTTGGTCACTCCCTAAATGAAGTTTCCCTCGAAGAAAGGTCGACTAAAGAGCCTAATAATATTAATAAGGGAAGAGAAGGGGAGCAGAGCGACCGTAGATAGGTGCACACAGAGAAGCCTCCAGTCCCCAGTTACTGCAACACACCTCAGACAGATGAGGTCCGTTTCAGTTTGAAAAGAGTAAAAAAAAAAAAAAGCTGTCCTAATTTTAGATTTAGCAAAGTGGAAACTGAGTGTGTGTATTGGCTTACTAGTGATGATCAAAATGTGTTACAGAAAGACAGGGCATTTTTCCATAAACAGTAATATCTAAGCAATTTGGCGGTGCCATAAAAGTATTGAAGTACTTGGTGACACGTTCATTACAAAGAATGTAGACATTGCAGGGTTTTTTTTTAATTTTTTTTAAAAGCTCTACAAATAAATAACAACCATCACTTTCACCGTCTCTGGAGAGTCAACAAACATCGTCTTTTTTTAATCAGATATTTGCTGTGGATGTGGTTTGTGTCAGCTTTAAAGTATTAGCAGGTCATGTGAACCGATTACAATCCCGACTTTCGACCTCAGTTTAACATGGCCAACAACAGGGACAGGAAGTCGAAGAAAGAGAGGTCTGGAAAGGTCAATAAAGACTAATCTTACAAATAACACACAAAAAAAGAGAAGAATCCAAACTGGGACAGAAATCCAGGCTGAACTTGTGTTGTCTCTGTTTTTCTGGTCTATAGGTGGAGGACTACTCCAGGAGGAAAGAGATGAGCGTGGAGGTGGTGGAGCGATGGCTGGCTCCAGTCCTCGGTTATGACAGCGAGGTGTAGGATGTGACAGAGGGATCGGGTTTACAGTCCAACCGTTCCACCGACGCTCACACGGGTGGCTGCTGACACCAGGACTTACTGACATCTCACAGTTTATTATTATAGTACAGGCCACAGCTTGCTCCTTTTTATTTTTTAACTTCAAAAATTTATCTCATCAGTGTTTTTTTTTCCCCCGTTCTTTGTGCTGACAAGCGATAAACTGAGTCCTGATTGTTATCAGGACTGTCTTCAAAGGAGTAACTCCATGAGGTTTTACAAGTGGAGGGAAATAGTCTGTTGAAAGTCACACAGCGTCCCATCACACTTTTATGTAGACGTGTCTGCAGCAGTGCTACACCGTCAAACTGAAATGGTCATCACTCTTATTTTGCCCAGTGTTGAGCTCCCTGAGATGGGTGCATCAGTAAAATCAATCAATCAATATCACTGCCAATATGATTGCTGACATTTAATAATACCTTAGCTCATTGACTATTATTAACATTTTTAAAAAATTATATGTATTTTAAATGATTTTTTTCTAAAATTAGGCTAATTATATGTTAAATGAATTCAACATTGTTCAGCACTGATTAGATAAGTTATATCTAATTTGTTCATTTTAATCACGAATAATAAAAATGTTGACAGTTTATTCAACTGCCCAGCACTGGTTTTGCTGATTTAGATTTACACCTGCTAGAAGGTGTTTTTTCTTTATGCCAAGCTAGGCTAACCACTTCCTGACTCTTTATTGATCACTCGGACACGAGGTTGAAATCCATCTCCTCATCTCAGTCTTGGAAAGAAAGTGCAAAGAATTAAAATCAGGAAATATTTGATCAAAGTATCACTAAATCAGATTGTAATTGTGTTCTTGTACATTCAATTTCGATATGCCATCGTTTTTAACTTTCAGTTTTATACTGGTGATACAGACTGAGTCATTTGCCAATCAGAAGGTGCTGACGTAGGCAGAATTAGCTTCAAATATAAGAATCCTTAAATCATAAATAGTGTCTCCAGGAAATCTGACCCACTTCATATCTAATGGAGTGTTTTATTCTGAAGTCCAATATTTATAAAAGCAAACTTACACTACAACCATACAGAAAACCTAGACAAATTGGTCAGTAAATACTCTAATGGATATCTCATACGTTTTAAATTTGTTTGTTGAAGTGACTGTTGAGATGTTGGCAAATAGATTATATTTCTTCCAGGTTTTACTCTATTATTAGCATGATGGCGAACACAGTTTGAATGCTTCATAAAATATTAAATTTGATTACTTAAAAGCTACATAATGCAATTTCAAATTTTATTCATAAAAGCTTGATTTTAAAAAAACAAATTCAGAAGAAATCAGAATCATTAACAAAATCAACTAGAAAACAAACCCTGCCTCTTTTTCGGTGTTTTATTAATAGTTGCAGTACTATAGTTTATTATGCAGCTCTTCAAGTATTTTACCTTTAAGATTTTGGTTGAAGAGATGCAGCTCGTGTGTCATGCTGAGAACGAACTGGTGCAGCCCATCATGCTGCTCCTGTGTTTCCTGTTTCTTATCTGCAGGTTTAGTTTTGCAACTATTGTCTGCAAACAATAAATCGGGGGACAAATAGTTCTCTAAGCCTCGTAAAGACCGCAGGACATCACTGTTATGTGGGGCTGCAGAGGTGGAGACAATGAAGCGGTGCTTTTCAGACAAATTTTAAGTGACTTCTTAAAAGTATTTGGAAATCAGTCATTTAAAGGTCATAGAGCAGTTCAAAAATGGATGATCATTTTATTAGCTTTCTGATATTTGTATGACCTGATTTTGTTTCTGTTTGCTTCAGTGATTATCAAAGCTCTTGAAGTACACTTCAGCTCTCCAAAAAATATTTCAGCCTTCTCCCATACATTTCTGTTTTCACTTTCACATAACTTCAACAAGGGATTAGTCCATTATTTAAATATAAGGGTGGCTGAAAATCACTGTTCCTCTGTTTTCATTGTATTTTCTGAGTGGATTGTCCAGTCTGTGTAAACAGTATTTATATTGCATCCTGTTTCTCAGGGGTCAGTAAACTGGGACAAAACTTAAGATAGATATGCATGTAGTAAACCTGAAGTATATGGATTAAGCTAATTGAGTGTTTGATTGTATATACTTCATATCTTACAGTTTACATCAGAGCAAACAGAAAAGTTACAATTTGAGTCCAAACTTAAAAAGCACTTCAGGAGGAATATTAAAAGCAGCAGAAGCAACTGTGCCGTCATGTAAAACTGTTGCTTAGTGCTAAAATAAATCTAAACATAACTAAAGGCTACACATTAGCCAGAAAGCTTTTTTTTTTTTTTTAATTTCACTCAGTGTAATATTATAATTTATGATGATACATGCTGCTAAGCTTGGTTGTAAAGACTTGAATTGTTTTCCAGGTGTTCAAGTCTTCAAATGTTTCTTTTGGAAAGCTGTTGTCAACCCTTTGAATGATCCATTATTTCAGCTCACTGTGTTCTGTGGGCCAATCAGAAACCAGCTTTTCCACACACTGAGATTCAACTAGTTCCTGTCGACATCCACATATTGTTGAAGGTGTATTAGCAGTGACGTGTGTGTGTGTGTGTGTGTGTGTGTGTGTGTGTGTGTGTGTGTGTGTGTGTGTGTGTGTGTGTGTGTGTGTGTGTGTGTGTGTGTGTGTGTGTGTGTGTGTGTGTGTTCTACAACAAGATACTGAAAACAGCTAGGACCAGTGAAGAAGTGATTTTCTGTGTAATATACAGGCTGAGGTTCTCTTCACATCGTGTCATATACGCCCTGATGCTGCAGCAGCTGATCTCACTTTATATGACACTTTGATACTTTTTTTAATCCATTTTACTTTATTGTGTTCAAGAAAATGCAGATTATTCCTGGTGACACTGCATACACTGTAAAACACAAGTGTTATTTTCCTTCAAATAAACATATCAGATGTGATCTGCTTGTCTTTCTCTGAGTTTCAGCTTCGCCTCACGACAAAAGTTTACTCATAGTAGTGAGAAGTCTGCCTGTGAAAACAATCATACAGTCTTCTGTGGATCTGGAGGAGGTTGAAGATTTGGGTGTTCACCAGATTGGGGGGGAGGGAGGGGGGTCTTGGTTGCATCATGGGAAATGTATGATCCAGTGTTTATGGAGTATAAAGCCCAATGAAGATCAGATTAATCATGCAGGTGATGTATGAAAAGGCGACTAATCCTTAACTCTTGCACTTTATATTCAAAATGTTTGCTGGGTCTCATATTCCTGCTTAATGTCTTCCTCTGTGTAAATTCTTTGTTGGTCCATGTATGACCTGATTTCTGCTGAGGCTACATTGAAGTGTTAAATCCAAGTATCAACCAGCAACCGTTATGAAGCCTGGAGTTCATCTGTCGCCATTTTGCTAGTTCGGAGTGGTTTGGAGCAGGAAGTGACCATATTTGGGCGAGCTGGGGGAGGAGTCAGCGGTGGATCTGACTGATCTGATTGGAAACCTGAGGATACTGCGTCCGGATGATAGCCGGTTTTGACCTAACTGAGCTGCCATAGATGCCATTAAGGACGCTCAGGTTATGTGCTCTATTTGTTTCTGTGATTTAAGGGTTTCATACTTCAAAAAGAAAAAGAAAAAAATCCTGTATGAAAAATGTTGGCTATAACTGAATCCAAGGCTAGATTACTGGAGTAATATAGTTCATATTCACGGGGTGGTGCGTGGTCTGTGGGCGAAATAACAATATTTAGAAAAAGTGTAATTTCCCCGCTCCACCTTATAAATGTATCCCTCAGACAGGAGCCAATACAGAGGAATTTCTATACATGCATATTGTGCACAATGTATTAACTTTCTCTTTAGTACAAGTATTATGTCTCCTTCATCCAATACATTGTGTGCTTTAAATTGCAAATTAAGAATAGGAAAGTCACTAATTATCATAAGAAGGGTTGTAGATAGGGCAGCACAGTGGTGCAGTGGTTAGCATTGTCGCCTCACAGTGAAAAGGTTCTGGTTTCAAATCCAGGGCTGGGCCTCTCTGTGTGGAGTTTGCATGTTCTCCGTGTGCCTGCGTGGGTTCTCCCCGGGTTCTCCAGCTTCCTCCCACCATCCAAAAACATCCACCTCCGGTTAATTGGTAGTTCTACAAATGTCCCTTAGGTGTGAATGAGAGTGTGGATGGTCTTTGTTTCTGTCTGTGTTGGTCCTGTGATAGACTTGAGGATCTGTCCAGGGTGAACCCTGCCTTCACCCAAAGTGAGCTGGGACAGGCTCCAACCCCCCCCCCCCCCCCCCCCGGATAAAGCAGGCATATATAATGGATGGATGGGTTGTAGATTGGTTGTTTGTATATAATATATATAGATATATACTGTGCATTTTATATTTAATATTTTTTACTGCTATTTTATTGCTTTTCTATTATTCTATTATTATCTTATTGCTTCCTGTATGCTGCTGTAGCAAAAAAAAATTCCCCTCGGGGATTAATAAAGTAACTACCTAACCTAACCTAACCTAACCTAACCTAACCTAAATATACAGTTTATTTGCTCATCTGAATATTTTTCAAAAGGAGACCTTACAGGTACAAATGTTTCAATAAATACTTAGGGAGCTTTGAAATGTCTTTAAAAAAAATTTCAAACAAAGTAAAAAATTTAATAAATTTAATTGAAATAATAAATTCCATTCCACTCAAAAAAATATATATATTTTAAGATTTTCTCAAGTCAGGACCTCTCTGCTCTGGAACAACATGGCGATCTGAGTGTTGCACCATCAGTATGTCTGAATTTCATTATTTATTGTTAGTTTTTATTTGGTCTATACTTTAAGTGGCCTGATTTTATTTATTCTATATTGCTGAAATGTCAGAATTTTTCCCATGTGAAGCACTTTGTGATGTTTATGAAGAATGAAAGTGATTATAATTCATCTTACTCAGTATTTCTTAGTTAATTGCTGCAAATAACTTGATTTCTTTGTCAATATTAACATACTATTATATTTTAACTTTAATAAAGGGATTCATATTTGTGATGGTGTCATAGACTTTCTAAGCTGCCTTAAAGCTAATTTACTACATAATTTTTGACTTGCGCAGCAAGCATCTTAAGTTTTTTGACCTGCTGAGTCATTATTTGTGTACAGTTGTAGGTAACAGATAATTCATAATCATAATAATTACCGAAAGCAATAGGAATAACCCAAAGTCAAAACTTTACAATGGTTTCATTTACGGCTGGGAGCGTCTTCTCCAAACCGGCCGGTAGAGGGAGCAAACCGCCCAGAGCAACCGCTCGCGCGCACTTACATTCGCTCACACCTGTGCAGCTCCTCCCCCGACGAGCGCGCGCCATCCAATGAGAGACGACTTCCACTGCGCGTTGGCTTTCGCTGCTTTAACCGCACACACACACACACACACACACACATATACAAACACACACACATACTGCCAGGCCGTACTCCACAAGCAGACACCGCACGAGTCTGTCCGTGTGAACGCTAACCATGGCTGAAGGAGGAGAGGGCGAGGATGAAATCCAGTTCCTGCGAACTGTAAGTGCTCCTGATGTCCCGGAGGCGAGTGTCGGCGTTGTGCGGGGTGTTAACTGCGCCTTTCTCCGTCCGTCCGTGTGTGTGTGTGTGTGTGTGTGTGAGATGTGGTGGGCAGGGAGTTTACCGCATTAAGGATGACAGCTCCTGTACACACGAGTCACCGCTCACAGAGTTCGCATTATGGCAGAGGATGGAAGAGGTGAAAACACACACAGACAGACAGACAGACAGACAGACAGGTGGAGGAAGGTGTGCGGTGTGGTTGTCAGCGGTGCTGTCATTGTGTCATAGAGGAGTTGAGCAGCATGCAGACTGCGTGGAGTCGCTGGTGTTGTGTGTTGGGTGGATGCGGGGCGCAGTGCGGGTGCAGACTGGCAGCATGAAGCCCGCCGCATCCGCTTCACTTCAACGAGCCCGTGCAGCGAGGTGATGCCACGGTACCTGCTGCTGGTGCTGGTGGTCGTTTCATGCCGTGGTGGTCAAATCAGCTGCTGTTCCGCACGAGAGGAGCTGTTGCTTTACAGAAAGTCAAACGTGAATAATCACGTGAGCGCACTGCACCTGAGGATGATTTCTTCCGTTTTTAATGGAAGAGAGGCGCATATACGGACACAGGATAGAAATGGATAGAAATGCGGACATGCAGTTTATAGCGACAGTCTGAATTTCCAGGCTTCTGTCAGGGTTAAGAGGATTTCATTGTTGGTAGTGTAGCTTTTTTTTCTTTTGACTGACAGTATCTTGACATCAAAAGGCAGATGACTGCAGTGGTATAAAGATGCGATGACTTGATGCTCGAAGGGTTGTGGTTTTGTGTGTGCTGTCACACATCCAGGCAAGCTTGATTTTAAACTCATATTTTATTGTTCGTGATGGGT
This sequence comes from Brachyistius frenatus, assembly GCF_029030835.1. Lineage (NCBI taxonomy): Eukaryota > Metazoa > Chordata > Actinopteri > Embiotocidae > Brachyistius > Brachyistius frenatus. Next base: position 1,716,598 of record NW_027210677.1, read on the forward strand.
GAGATGACTATACTGTGAAGGGTCACTTGTACTCCCAAATTCCCACCAACTTTACAGTTCTGCAAGCATTTTAGCTTCTTTCAGCTCGTTGTTTTGGCTTCGCTCATCTTTAATGTTTTGGTTGAGATTTATAACGCTTATCATTGCAGCAGGTATCTGCTCTGAAAAACTCAACACTCAACAACAACCAGCAGACAGACATGTTAGAGAGCTGGTGAACATAGTGGAGCATTTAGCAGCTTAACAGATGAATATTTCCCTCAGAGGAACACGGATACAGCAGAGTAAAAACTGGACTTACATTCATTATGTGAACACAGACACGATGTTGTTTTGGGTCGACTAGATAGATTCTTTATTGCCTTTGTATATAAATACACAATGACATTTTGTTTGGCAGAAGTCCTCTTAGCAACATAAAAATAAATAGAAAATTACAAATACATCAAATAATAATAATACATATTATTATAATGAATACAAAAACGTTTGACATGTTAGCCATATCAACCTTATTAGTGCTGCAATCAATGACGTATAAAAAAAAAAAAGGTGGATGTATCTTCCAGGTCTGAAAAATGAGGCCAGTGTGGGAGTGCCTTAAGCTTGCAATACCACCAAGTGCCACTAGAGGTCGGCTCCAAAAAGCCTCCGGCTCCATAGACTCCCATTCAACTTCTCTTATCAAATACAAAGTCAATACATTTTTCAAAAAAGGAAAATCATTCAATCATTTGCTAAAGTCACTCCTTCTTATTAGTTTTCCGGCGGTCCATCTGAGAATAATCCCTCATTCATTAGAAATCAGGCTTCAAGAAGAGTTTCTTTGGGATTGGGTGTCTGTTTGATTGACAGGTCTGTAATGCAGTCAGGTTTCTGCTCTAGATGGGCGGGCGTAGTGTCTTTGGAGATTGAGTAATATTCACAGCTCGCTCCTCCCCCGCTCGTCCAAATATGGTCACCTCTGGCTCCAAAATAACAAGATGGCGATGGCGAAAACACCGAACTCAAAGCACCGGAACAGCAGTTCACAAACTCATGGGTGACATCACGCTTAATTGCCGCTTGTCTGCAACAATTTTTTTTTTTTTTTTAATAAAATGCTTCTTTTTTTCCCCAATTAGGGAGTTGATTTGGTAATATTACTGCAAAAATAACCATAACTAACATGTCTTTTGTCCACAAACCTTAAAATATTCACTGACAAAATATAAATCAGAAAATAATGGTACGTGTTTGCTTGAAAAACCACTGAAATTACTGATTATGAAAATAGTTGGCGATTATTTCTATTTAATTTTTTTTCAAATGATTTCTTTGGCTCTATACTTTCTAAGGCCACAATGTGTATCCTCTTGCCTTAAGCAAAACTCCTGTTGGGTCCATGTGTCTGTTTTTCCTAAAACAAGACAAAAACTGACATTTTGCTTGTACAGATAAGAGCAGGCAACAATTAGTTGATTAACTGATCGACACAAAATTAATCAGCATTTCATTTTTGAAAGAATACCACCGTTTTTCATTTGCAGCCTGTCAGATGTGGACATTTCCTGGTTTTATAGTCTTTTATTTTGTTAAACTGAAGATTTTTGGAGTTTGGACTCCAGTTGAAGATGTAATACTGGGCGATGGGTGATGCTATGCATTTGCAAGCATTTTCTGGTATTTTAAAGAGAGATGACTGATGGATTAATCGGGACAATAATCTGAAATACTGACCAGATCAATTGATAATGAACAGAAGCATTAGTTGCAGCCCCACAGTTTAGAAACAGAGTTTTCTGCCAAATCAGCCTGTCATTACAAGAATTTAAAAGGCTGGATTATAAAATGTTTATGTTCCTGTTCTTAATAGAAATGGTCAATTTTATCTTGAGATATTCGCTCACTGAGCACTTTATTAGGAACACAACACCTAACACAACAACCCTTCTATCAATTCTACTTTCACAAAGCTTATATTCTCAGTTTTGGTTCAGAAAGGCGATAGTTCTATTTATTGTTTATTATTTAGGTTGTAGTGGGAAGTGTATGCATTATACTTACACTAGCCTTGATATTTTGTCCAGGCCATTTACATATACAGTATGAGGGGGACCAGTGATCATGAGCCTTTCATAGTCTGGGCACCCCTTGCTCAGTGTGCTGCTATCAGGAACCACATAAACAGCAGAAAATAGAGGATATTTGATAACAAAATTGATAACCAGATTTTTGGACATGCCTTTGAGATGATGACAGAGCTGCTGCAGTGGAACTGGAAGCTCCACATTACTATGCAGACTGGCTCCCAACAGGCCACCAGTTGCCATCTCAGCATGTGGTAGCCTTTGAGCCATGGCAGCAGCGCGAGGTGCTGCTCTGCTAGCAAAGCCAGTCATCTGATGATCTACAGTAATTCCTGTACATACTGACTGAGGAGTCCGAATTAATCTGTGGCAGCAGTAAGGTCTTTTATGTCAGTTGAATTTTTTGTTGTTTTTGTGGTCGCATTTTTATGTGCTGACTTGTTCTTTCTTTATATTTGATTTAAATTAAAAGAAAATATCAGTAGTAGTATTACAAATGGTGCAGTCAGACCTGTATGAGAAAATATTTCTGAGAATATTCATGGTAATCAAGTCTAAGGTTCAGTTAGGGTTTCGGTGAATAAGAGTAATAATAATAGTTTTCTATGGTAATTTCAGTACAACAGGGACAAACATCCAAAAACCATCAGAGTTAAAATTACAGTTAAAATGTAGAAAAATGGGAATTACTGCTTCAAATCTATGAATGTGTTTGGACTCTGGCCCTGGAAAATAGGGTTTATCCTTTTTCACGTATTTTCTGGCACTTTCTGACCAAACAATCAGTGGCGACAGTATTCACAAATTCACAAAAATAAATTTGACATCACACGGATTCCCTCAAGACATGTTCAGAAATAAACAAATGAACAATACTGAAGCATTTGTGGCTGACATGATACTTGGTTCTATTTTTTATTTCAACAAAAGTTAAATTACTGGATGCAAGATGTGTCCTTCATGACTGAAAGTCCACAATGTCTCTGCAATACAGGCCTCAAATTTCCACATCCGATTGTTGTAAGTCGTCTACTGCACCAGGCTTGGCTCCAAAGTATTTGTGATGTCACAAACCATGCAGCAGGGACATACCTTTATCTCACATTTTAGGTGAGGTCAAAGGATCTTTGAACTGTCAGCAGAGGATTTTAAAAACACATTTTTGAGTGGAGGACTTTAAGATTCTTACATGAATGTGTGACGTCCACCACTTGTTTACACTGAAGGTCAGTTCCTGCTCTTGTACACATAAAACACCAAAAAATAATCTGAACACCAACCCAGAAGAAACTATTTAGAAACCACACCACCTTGTCTGTGTTGATGCTGTAATGACCGGTCCACCAAACAATCCTAATAGAGGACTTAACTGTGTAATCAGTCATTCAAGAAGATCATTTATACAAGTGATTACTCGTTGTAGTCCAAAGTGTTAAAAAACATTCAACAATGCATCAAATTAACTATTATTAATATGTCTTCATATTGTACTTTATTGTACCATGGCAGCACAATCAATAACTACACATGAGATTATATTGAATGTCAAACAAACTTACTGTGACCTGTAAATACTGGTTATCATTGTGTTATAGTTTTTAACCACACTGTCCCAGTAATGGCATTAGTTTTGTCAAATTTGATTGTAGAGATAATAACATTGATAAAAAGTTAATGAGAAGGTATGGAATCCTTTGCTTTAGTTTGGTATTCAAACATTTTGATCATTTTTGCAGAGGTTTGTATACGTGCTTCTATGCTTGTTCCAGGGGATGGGTCTAAATCCAGGTGTTTGAGACTGCAACTCTACTGTGTGTCCTTTATTGGATGGCGATGCTTCAGGTGACAAACAGAAACAGTTTATGTTGATCAATCTGTCGGCCATGAACAAACCCAGTTTTGGATGGTCTCATCCAGTTTGGGGCCAAACAAGACTGTGAGTGTGGCCGCTACATCATGAAACCTCCATAATCCAGGTCCGATGAAATCCAGAGACTGTAAACAATGCATCCCAGTGTAATCCGCTTTGGTTGTTGTAGTGCACCCTCTGTGCTTGTGTTGCGGTATTTTGTATGCGTAGTAGTAGTACTAGTAGTAGTAGTCGTCACTAGGGATGGGTATTTCAAGAAAGAATACACACACACACACACACACACACACACACACACACACACACACACACACACACACACACACACACACACACACACACACACACACACACACACACACACACACACACACACACACACACACACACACACAGAAAGAGAAATTTACTTATGCCGTAAACTCTGGCTCAACAAATGCCATCAAACTCTGAAAAGCCTTCGACACAGCTGATGAGACGTATGTCTTGTGTTCGCAAGGTCAAGCATCATACTTCCTTCGTCTGGTTCCAAAGCTAGCCATAGATTGTAGATCTGTGGATGGACCGCTTCTCGGTGCTTTACTGACATGACTATGCATATCTGTGATGGACTTATGATGCGATAGTTTCACCTGGAAGCATTTGTACTGTGCCTAATTTTTTGGAGGAGTTCCTCACAGAACTTTTTGATGTCTGTGGTTGATTTTGCACGTGTCTTCTGTTTCCTGCAGCGTAGCACAACATACACTTCACTGAGCCTGGTAACAATGTGTTGTTCTCCTTCTTTTGTTGCTTAATGGTGATGGGAAAACAGCTTTTATGTGCATTATCGCCACCTTCTGATGGTATCACACATTACTACAGGGTGTTGGTAAAATCAAGGAATTTCTTTTCTTTTTTCCGGAGTATTTGAAAATGTCAAAGTCACTCCCCATCGCTCGCTCTCACTGCATTGTGTTGAGTGACATTTTGCAACAGTCAGTGATCGCGGTCCAGGTGAAATGACATATGTGTCTACCTCTTATCATGTTACCGCTGACGGCCACCTCACAGAAAGTGAACCCAGCAAAGGCACCAGAGCTCATTCTGCTTCATTTAATACTTCATTAGGTGCAAGTGAGTGATGTTTGGACAAACACTACATCTTCATCAGAGTCAAACAGTATTGGCAGATGCAAGACACAATATATCTTAGAACAGACCAAAAAACGATTACCTAAGGCAAACTGATATCATGTGAAGAGTTTCCTGCTCACAGAACATGAGAACATCATTCTTCAGCATGTCGTATGATGATGACATATTGTACATGGCCTTGTGGGCCGTAGTAAGACAGCAGTGAAGTAACCACAGATCAGAAACACGTAGTTCTGGAACCAGAGACTCCTGCAGAAAGAACCAGGGACAGAGAAGCCTATATACTGTATGCATGGAGAGTGAAAGAAAGAGTAGAGGAGCGGTGCTGGGTGCATTATGGGAGGTCCCCCAGCAGCACAGGCCTACAGCAGCATAATGCAGGGATGGTTCAGGGTCAGCTGAGCCCGCCCTGACTGCTTTACCAAAAATAAGTTACATGATATGATGGATCTCTCACTCACTCAGTGACAGACACTAACGTTATAGTTCTGGCCTGCTGTTGCGGTCCAGCCGAGAATTTTGTAATTATATTATTTAGCTAATTTATGAGCACCCGTTTGTTTCCAGATCAGTGCGAGAATTTCTGCTGCATTTTGCAGGTCCGTTGATAATTGGCAGTTCAGCAAACGAGTCCTAATTTTGCTCAGAGATGTCTGAAGTGATGTGAAGTTGTGCAGCATGTTGGTGGATTGACTCAGTTTGGCGGTTGTTGTGCTCCACTCTAATAACAAATGTCTCTAGTTTATGGCACCTGGAATATCAACAAAAAACATACACAGACACTTTCTTCTTGCAAAGCAAATTCTACATTTCATATATCTAAAGTGTGCTGTAACAGTTCCCTACTACTACAAAATATGTGTGACTGTTTAGGTAGATAATGCTGTGCACCAAACAGGTGCCCTACTGTGCTCCTGGTAAACGTAGCCCAGTTTGAATTACTATCTATAGAAGCTGATGTTCACATTTTTCATGATGTAAGTGTAGGTGGTCTTTATTTCAGATGAGGTGTCCCGCCTTCACATTAAAACACTTTGGTGTAGAGATCTGTGCTGTGATATAAATACTCATTGCTTCCTAATGTTTTTGGTAATCCCACTATGTTTCCTGTAGTGTTATTATCAAGAGAGTCCAAATAGGCCTTGAAATTTCCCTTTTGTACTATGTCCAATGTCCACACTGGATTTATCTAAAAAATAATGTTGATTTCAGTGACTTCATGGCTCCCTGCTCGAGTGCTTCTCAGGACAAACTTTATTTTGTTAGCCCTGCTATCCTTAAGGCTTTAAGAGCACCCAGATGGTCAGTATGTATTCTGCTCAGTGCTCTGTGTGTGTGGGGTGTATAGAACGTTGTAGATTTGAAGGGCTTTTTTTAGGCCAATAACACATTTGGTTTAAAAAAAAAAAAAGGCCCAACAGCATTTTCTATTCATTGTGAATGAGTCCTGGCTTTGCAGCCCTGCACCTTATGATGATTTCAACAGCCTGAGAAAGCACCGTGCTGTACTACGGAGACAAGGTGGGAATCTGAAATGAATGCAAATATCCTCTGATGCAGTGTGAGTGACAGCCAGGCGAGAGCCAATCACAACACATGAGATCAGCGCCAGGGTTGCTTCCAGTAGCGATAAAGGACATTACAGTTGTAACTGTAACAAGCACCATTATGTGAAAAGAAGTTTGCAAACCGAGTTACATACTGTTATATGCTGGGTCTGACTGGATTGTAGGAACAATAGACAGGTGAGTGGGGAGGAACTGGATCAGCTGATGGGAAAACTGCGTTAAATTCGGAGGTGGAATTGTGATCTATGACCACAGGCTGGAAGGGGAGGAAAGGGAGACCGGGCAGGTGTCACCATGACTCTCACTTTGAAGCCTTCAGTTTGTAAGATAAGTGCTCTGTTTAAATGATTGAGTGTGTGTTTGTCTTGTAATGGAGACAGGAAGTAACTGTGTGTTAATGCTGACTAGCTGCCACCAGCTCTGCCATTGATCTCCAGCTGTAGAACTCCTGCCTCAGAGCTGAAAATGGTTCCTGATAGATCTGTTAATATCAGGTTTGACTGCATGTGATCCACTCATGTTAATGTGTTACTGTATTGTGGAGCCTAACTTTACATTTCTGAAGACTATATTTTTGGGGGTTATTTTAAATAATGGCCCACGTATTTTTCAAAAATAAAGATTTACAGAATTTTCAAACTGCTTTTACAGCATTTTTGCTGCAGAGTCTTTATTCTCCATATCAGCTGTCAAATAGCAACACTCACTCTGTCTTACACATCTGCCATGTGATGCAATTTACAAAAATCAACATATGAATACCAAAAATTCTCATCTAGTACATAATGTTACATAGATGATGTAAATATAAAGAAAAAGCAGATGAGACAGAGTAAAACAGGCACAGTAGAGAACAATACTAGACGATGTGATGGAGGAAGGAGGTCAGAACCCTGAAGTGCGTCACATTTTAATGTTGGAGATTACATCCCCGATCTGGTGAGAGAAAGTGTGGATCAGCCCGCTTCCTTTTCAGAAGTATCAGGTGGCGTGCTGACAGAGAAGTGGAAGCATTAATCTTCTGACCCGGCCCAGGTAGTTCTGTCTCTTCTAGAACATTTCCAAAATTGGACCAAGGGTTTGATAACTCCATTGCTCGTTATATATCCTCCTAAGACCAGAAAATGAATTTCTGTCCTCTGTGGGGGACATGCATCTGAGACTTATAAGTCCAGTAATATTCATGCAATCTAATAGATTCCTACTGTCCTGTCTAGAGGACATCCTGGGCTTTTAGTGATGCAATAGTTGTTTGTCTAACAGGGCTCATGGACTTTCTTTTCAAAATCTTGGGCATCTCAACTTCAACATTTTTTTGACAACAAGGGCGGTAATTGATCAATTTGTGTCAGATATTATGTTTCTGTTGCTAATAATCAAATTGCTTCTTAAATCTGAGAGTCTTAATTTCAGTTTAATACGATTTCAGAAGGGCACAGTAACCCTTTCAAAACACAACTTTTATTCAGTGCCCTTGGTAGTGGACAGCAAGACTTTCTTACTGTCATTTTCAACCAATTACCAGACTTCAGGTAGGACTGAGTGAGGCAGACAGGATTTTACTCCGAACTATGGAAGGAGTCAGACTTAGAGCTGTCAGGAGATGAGGAGGAGGAGGAAGAGAAGGAGGAGGAGGGCCAGACAGGAGAGAAGAAGGTGAAAGTCACACACATCAGGACACATCAGCTTATGACTGATGTACTGGGTCACCATGAAATGTCATTTTGAAAAGGATGTGTTAGTGTCCAGATGTGTCTCCTTCATCTAACCATTCTCATGTTCATTAAATGAAAATAAATTTGAACAGAAATACACTTTAAAAATAATATAATATCATTACAATCTGTAATCAACCAAGACACGATGTCCACTACATGGGACAGATGATACAAAAGAATGTTTTGCTGTAACATGTTTCCTTTCACCACATTACTTAAATTATTAAAAAAAAAAAATTAGAAATTGCAAAACCTTTGTTCCTCCGGGTCTCAGGAGGATATATTATAATACTGTATAGCGACATATTCCCTGCAGACCATCAACAGTAACGTGAACTTCACAAACACTACTATAGATTCCAATCTCCAGGTTACTGATGAAGATGTGCTGCATGCTGTGCTGTTACAACACAATACACACCGTCGGCTCGCTCCGTCCTCGTTAACATATCTTCACTCGGCTGAGCGCTTTCAGGGAGAATATAGTGTAAGGCTGAATGCATATTTCAATGTGGACTGTCTGCATAGCACCCAGCACAATAAAACCAGGCTAACAATCCAACCCATCCCCCCACCCTCCACCCCATACACACACATGACACACAAAACACAAAGTACATTATTATTTTAATTTGATTCTTTATAGCCTAACATTTTTTTCTCAACAATAACAGTAAATACAGCAACTTTTGTAAAAGAAAGGAAAAACTTGTTCTGTAAATAGTTCTCTTACTGTTAGGATCAAAAACATTGCTCTAAAGCTCAATTCTGGGGCTGTTCTGGAAATAGTTTTCTAATAAATATTTTTTTTGCAATTTCTGATCAACCCATATCAATCTCAGGCTTGAATGAACAACTTCAGGTTAGTTCCCACCCATTTCCTGCCGATGCCCCACCCACTTCTGGTCGAAGCACCTCACATCCGAGTACGGCTACAGATCACTTTGTTGGTTTAACAGATACAGATAATGCTTTACTTGCTTGTCCCTATACGTTTTCATATCACAAAGTAGTAGGATTCATTTCACAATTATCAAATTTGAAGGACCAAGAAAAATGCAGTATATTTATTGGACATACATGTATTCTGTATGTGTCTGTATGACAGACTGTCGACCTGTTCAGAGTGTAGCCGCCTTCATCCAAAGTCAGCCCTCCATGACTGCACCCAGGATGAGGCCGGTGTAGATAATGGCTGGAGGGGTGTACTGTATGTGAGATTAGATCAGGCTGTGTGCAGGTAAACAATGTTTTTTTTTTTCTTGGTAGATGTAAATGCAAAGTGCTGCTTTAGTAATCCGAATCAATACTGTTGAGCTGTAATGAAGCTTCTTGATTAACAGTAGTTTATTTGGTACAGGAACAGTCAATGCAGTAACCCATCCTTCTCACTGCATCACCGCTGGCTTCACTGTCAATAACTGTTTACTCCTGCTGATAACGTTCTCTTCTGCCTCTATATTTCTTGACTGCTGGTGATACCAGGACACTAAAAGCAGCAAAGCAATCTCCCTTTAAATGGAAATATGCCTTTTATATTTAGACATGCATAGTTTGTAATAGCAGTCGTAAATTGATATCCAGACCTTCTCTGTATATCTGCTCCTCTTCCTCCTCCTCCTCCTCCTGTTCCATCTCTACCTTTCATGCCCCCCCCCCCTTCTTCTAATCCTGCAGCACTCCTGCTAAGTGCACTTTGAATGCAGATCAATACGTGGTTGCTGGTGACTGCTGATGTCTCAGCACAAAGCAAACAGCGCGGCAGCAGCCATGTGTTTGTGTTCATTTAATCTCTGTTACAGGGAAATGTCTGTGTTTGCAGGCTGAACACAGAATTCCTATGGAGAGCCACTACAGGGTAATTAAAGGGACAAACCACATAATCTTGTATTTCATGCAGCCTAAATACACCATGAATAAAAATAAATAAAAACAAAGGAGCATGTAATACAAGGGGCAATCAAAAACTTTCAGAGACAGCTTTTGTTACTTTCCAACGGTGCCGAGCTGTGACATGAAACAGGGGGCAGCGATAACTTCCGTGAGTTGGCATTCCAAGTTTTATAGCTTGATCAACATCAGCACGAGTTCCACATGTTTTAGTTACCACTGCGAGCTCATCTGTGATTTCTCCACGGACCTGAGCTGATCACATCAATTTCAGTGTCAAACTCAGTAAATTATCGACGGAGATCCTTGAAATGCTTCAGAAATCCAACGGCAATGAAGAAAGGAGCCAAGACAAGTGTTTTGACTGCTATTTGCATTTCAGAGGTGCAAGAACGTTACTGTTCAAGACTGAAAAATCAAGTCAGGGGTGCAACCACGTGTGTTTTCTCTGACATTCATTGGGTTGTGTAGCGTGAATTCGTCCCATTGGGTCAGACTGTCAACACAAAGGTCAGCCGTTCTGAGGAAAAACAATTGGTGCAAATGACCTGAACTGTGGAGCGATGGCACTTTGTTTGGTTCTCCAACACCACACCACGCCACACCCGCTCACACCGTGTTGAAAGCACTAAAACACAATTTTAGCTCCCCGTCCCACCTCCTCACTGGATATGGCTGTCTGCCACTTTGCTCTGATGCCCATAAATTTGACACAAACTTTGATGAGCTCTCTGCTCAAGTTTCAGCTCCATGTTCAGATGCTTGGCCATTAAAGCTGATTCTGAATGGAGATAAAGTTGTATTCATTATGATACACAACAAATGTTGGTGCGAAGAAGCTGCAAATTCTAAAACATGATGCTTCACACACATTTTTAATGTGACAGCAGAGCTGATTTATACAATCAGCACAGTTTTAAGATGGGCACTCAAAATTAGTGTAAACAACTGACCAAACATAAAATAAATATATATTTTTGTCAAAGTAAACTTTTTTTGTCAATTCACCGTATGTACAAGACATGCAGAGAGATTGAAATATTGTCCCACGTCTGCAAAATAAAGTGGTAAAACAAAAAATTATAAATATGTAACAATAAATACACGCTTAACTGCAATATATAAATGTACAATGTAGTGCAGTGTAGTGTAGTCCACAGTGCAAACGTTCCGATGATCACAATATCTCTTTCTGTTCCTCAGTTATGATGTTGAATGATGTCAAAGGTGTTTTTGCAGAACGCTATGATGTGAAATTGACTGTTTGCATATAAAATATAATCACAACATCCTTTTTCTTCTCTTAGATATTTATGTAAAATGTTGTCATATTTGCTTTATGAATTCTTGAATTGGGACCACAAAGTTGTTTTGTGAGGTCACAATGATCAAAACCAAACGAGTGCATCTCTGAGTCCACGTAATCAATTCTGCCTCAATTGAAGAAAATTCCCTTAATGTTCCATTTTTCTCCAAACGTGACATTAACATCATGTCAGGAGCAGGTCGGTCTACGAGATCGACTGGTGAGATGTTTTGGAATCACATGTATTTATATTTAAATTATTTAAATGTAAGGTGATGGACATGGACAATTTGTTTAATAGTGACTGTGAAAATTCACTACCTGATTGAAATACTGACAAGCCCCGATAAAGGTCCTCCAACTGTTCCACGTTATATAAACAGGTTGCACAAATATTGTTTCTTCACAATGATTATTGTACATTTAATAGAATCTTAGACATGGGTTATGTTATGCATGTACAGTACATACCTTTTGAAGATGCTGAGTTGTGGAGATAAAAAAAAGTAATTTGTATATTTATCTCAACTAATGTCAGTTTTCTGGAATTAAAGTTATAATAGTAAGCGGCGTATGAAATACTATGAATGACCTTTAAAATTATGCCTTCAATTTAGAGCTGTTGTTTTATGTCTTAAAAAATCTAAAGGAGGTTTTTTTTTTAACCAAATACAGGAACAAAATACACAAACACACACACACACACACACACACACACACACACACACACACACACACACACACACACACACACACACACACACACACACACACACACACACACACACACACACACACACATATATATATGTACACTGCAAGTACAAATTTGATGGACCAAGTCATTTAAATGATTCCCCATCATTCTCACTTAATGGAACATGAGCACAGTCACCCCCCTCCGCTGTCTCTCTCTCCTCCTCTCTCGGCCTAAACTGAGTTTACATTGACCCCCATATCAATTTCACACTGCTGTGATGTCAAGTCTTTCATCATGTGTTCAGATATTCGACAATGTTTCTTGTGAAAACATATAATTTAAACGTATATTTGAGTGACATATTTTCACTTTCTCTGCACTTTAACTTGGAAAATGTTTCATTGACCCTCGTTCATTTCGTAAATTTAGCAGTCCCGATTTTTGCTTCGTAATAAGACGACCGGTGCAGTTTTGTGAGCTTTCATTCAGACGGATACAGTCACTGATAGCTTGTCCTCTGAACTTAACGCAATGTCATTTGTGGTACAAACTGTTAAACTTTACTTTGTTAAAGTCAGAGAACATTCACAGTTGGTTTCTTGTTTTGTCACCTGATCCCAAATCTCCCTTAAAGGATAATTCCAGTTGATTTCAATCTGGCGTATTTCCTGTTGATGTGACTGGCGAAGCATGGATGAATGGACAGGGTGCCCAGGGTCAGTCAGCCAGCTTCCCTGGATAGAGATCAGATAGGCAGCTAATTACTGAGGTGGAGAGTGCACAGATAGCATGACCCATTCAGGCACGACTGAAATAAATAGCAATTACCCTTTAAGGATTTAATGTTACACAACTTCCTCCTAACGCCAACAACCATCTCATACATAGCTGAAGGAAACAGAGGTATACAGAAAGAGCTCAGGGAGTTAAGACTGGTTTGGAGGAGCCATGCAGAGCTTGTTTGTGTTAGTATAAAACTCACTGTACCCATTCTGCCACTTCAGCACTGTTCTAAATTCATCAAGGGAGCTCGGTTCCCCATGTAAGGACACGCTGACCGGCATGTGGAGCAAAATAAGTTTTATTAACACACACTGCTGACCCAGTACACAATGTAAGACATAGACGAAGGTTACACAACGCTAAACACCAACAGTACATCATGAGGAAAGAACGGCACGAATGCATGAAACTGTGGCTGATACGTTTAAAACATCCCATACACTGTACATACATGTTTTTGTAACTTCTGGCTCTGAAAAATGGTTCCGATGCAGAAGTGCTTTAAGCTGCAATACCACTGAGTGCCACTAGAGGTGGGCTCCAAAAAGCCTCCGGCAGTCAATACATTTTCTCCACGAGTTATCTCGGTGTTGTAAGCTAAAGTCCTTCTTCTTAGTTTTCTGGAGGTCCATCTGAAAATAATCCCTCATTCATTAGAAAAGAAGATTCAAGAAGACCTGTTTTTGGGGGCGTGTCTGCTTGATTGACAGGCCTGTGGTGCAGTCAGGTTACAGCTATCGGTGGGCGGGACGTAGTATCGTCAGGTTTCCTATCAGATCGGTCAGATCCACCGCTGGTAACAAGATGATAGTTGACCATGATGATGACCTTGGCCGTTGTATTAGGGTGACCTGTGAAATGGGCCTTTTTATTGAACCCACTTCTTTAAGGTTCTTTGCTAAGAACTCAAGTCTGTGAACATTTTCCAGCTTCTGTCAGTGTTGTTTGAGAGGATAAATGACAAAGCTTTGTTCAGACTGCAGGCAAATTGGATTTGTTTCTCAAATCAGACCTTTAGGATTCGGTTTGTCCGGACATCCCCAACCTATCTGCATGGGTTGCTATGGTAACAACGCTCGTGACGTAGCTTTCCAACGCGCAAGCAAAGCGCTAGCAGACAATTTATTTGGACATCTCTCCACGGACTGTTGTTGTCATTGTTCTCCAGAGTGTCAAACTCTCCGCTCTCTGACAGCGGTCCACTAGTGGTAACAGATTCTGCTGACTGTGTAACTCTGAAAATGATGTTGTCATTGTGTGTTGTGTTGCCAGTGATGCAATATATCGGATCTGAGCAACCAGAGCAGCCGGACTGAGACGCATCTGTACTAATCAGATTAGAGTCGCATTTCAAACCAACTCTTAAGACGGTTTGGATCCGATTTGCAAAAAATCACATTTGTTTTTTTGCTCTTCAGATTTAAAGAATCAATCCAGATACAACCTGAATACGGCAGTCTGAACGTCCTTAATTCTGAGGCAACAGATTGCTCTAACTGGTGTCTGGCCTTCCAATTGGACACTCAGTTTTTAACACGTTCAGGAAGCTTTAGCTCCTTTTGAGCCACAGAAAGCTCCTCTTGCACCTCCAGCTGTTACTGAAACAGCCCACAAAGTTTTTGTATGTAGCTACAGCAAATAAAAGTGAAAATACAAATCAACTATTTAGTTATTGTTAATAATAGAATATATCAATGTAAACAGACATTATTAGAATTCATGTTATTATTGTTAGAGCTGCTATTGTTCCTGTTTTTCCTTTGATTGTTTCTAACATGATAAATTGTAATACACAGCTCACAATGTTGGATGCACAGTTTGTCTCCACGGTCCAATCGGTTCGACCCTCCTTTATTCCCAGTGCTAGAGCTTCACGTGTGTGATCCTCGGGGAAACACACCATCTGTAGGCATCGACTTTTCATGGTGAAGTCACGAGCAATAAAATTGTCTGTCAAGTTCATATAAGGGTCCGTAGTTCAGCTGGACTGTAAATCTGTTGTTAAAGCAAAATGATGAGCCTCGCACAATTCTGTCTCCATTGTTGTTCGATGCTGAGTCTATGAAAAAGGTAGTAAAACGTTTGACAAATAGTTGTGGGAGTGCAGTGAGTAGCGCTTGTCGGAGGTCTTTATCATTTTGCACGGTGTTGACTGGAGCCATATCTTTGGCCAAGTGTTAAGTTGTCGCCTTTGTAATCTGGTTGTGCATATGGGACCTTGACAGGTCCGGTGATGCACTGTGTCAGGTTCCCCATTATCGATGTGTCAGAGAGTTTGTGGTTACGTTTAAGGTGGTTATATAACTTTGTGGTTTCACCCTTTAGTGCAGCTTCGATGGCAAAACTTGGCCTGCGATGTACATGATTTTGATTTTCATCGTCTTGTCTCAATCCAAAAAAAGTCCACGTCTTAGACTGAATTGTTTGTTTCAGTACAAACAGCGTAGAGTTGTTTCGATGAAACATTTTGTTCTCACCACCATCACCGGCTTTTTCTTCTGGATTCATTTAGTGCTTTTTATTTGTTCTTGCACAATTTTTCTCTCACGTTTGCCGGCGTCAATCACTCACTCTCTTGGTTTATGTAGCTTACTGCCCATCTCTGCGGCTCTGCATCACCTGGCGTAGCGCTGAATCATCATTGAGGGAGAAAGTAGGAGCGCTTGTTTTGATGCATGTGTCCCAAATGAAAATGTGGGAGGCGTTGTCTTTTAGAAAGGAGATCACATAAGAGGCATGAATCCAGATTGCAATTTTAATACGATTTATTGTGTTGCGCTAATGTATCGTCACTATTCCCGAAATTTGGTACATTTAGTAAACAACTCTCCTGCTGCTATAGTGTGTGAGAGATGTAAGACACCATAGCTAGCAGAATTCCCAAACGTAACTCCGAATGTGTTCGGACCAAACGTAAAGCAAATGTTCGCCTCACGTTACTCGTGCGAGTTCGGCCGCTCAAGTTCAATATTTTCAACTTACGCAGACGGGAACTTGCGTCCTTTCGCGTCTTTGCATAAACTTTGTATGTAATTGCTCTGCGGGAGTAATTCGCTTTGCGTTTGGTCTAAACACGGCTTTACAGGCTCTTATAAGCTGGCAGCTGCCTCTGAATCACTGCATGTAAACAGAAATCCACAAACGACACCAACAGTGTAACACCAGAGAATATCCGACTCACATTTTTATGGATGCAGACACAAAAAAACAACAACTTTGGAATCTCACTTTGTCTTGTTTTTACAGGCACACGCAATGGAGGACAAGACAATATGGAAAACAAACAATTTTGCAATATTTCTGACCAAGTACCTCAATATGGATATTGCATTAGATTGTTGGGATGACTGTCGATATTTTCACCATTTAAAATATTCTAAATATTTACACGATGAGATTTTAGATGGATAATCATCAGTAATATGGACATATCAGGATGTTAAGAGAGTCCAAATGATATCTCATCTCATGACAATGTGGATATAATATTGATGCAGCCTTAAGTGCACAGAACATGATCTAATGTTTCCCACATGTCAAGTAGAATGAGATGATTTCCCCCCCGTCCTGTGCACGAGCACAAAGCCACCCCCACCCCCGCCGCTGATTGGCTGTTTGTGTTGTTGTGAGCCATTTTGTTAATGACCCTTTTACGGCTGTGTACAAACACTGGATTATTTTTTAGCACACACACAGAACAGGCCGCTCACGGACCATAAGGAGATATTTGCTGAATTTGGTAAAAATGCATTGAGTTAGAATTGCAGACTATACCTTTAATATGGTTTCAGACCTGCCGATGAAATAACTTTGACATGTGGTACCTGCAGGATTTCTTTTTTGGCTTTTTTGATTGGAACAGTGAGAGAGAGACAGGAAATAAAGGGAGCAGGGGATGGACATGTAAATGGTCCCATCAGCCGGGAACTGAACAAGACCACATGCACCGCGTGGTTCCTCCTGTATTATTCATTCATCACAGATACCTGTAAATGGTCACTGGCAGTGATGGTATCATCTTTTTTAGACCTTATACTGAAAATGACATCACAAAGAGCTTTAAAATGAGGAAGAACACAAAGGTAGGGAAATTAATTGATGTGTCCAACATAAATAAAAAGGTAAATAAAAGTAAGTGCACAAAGTAATTGAGTTTATAAATGTGTATTTGACTGAAAACAGGTCTGCAAAAACACCTTAAAGAGAGACACTGGCTTTAAACTTAAAGCGTCGATATTTTGAACAAGTTGTTTTATGTGTGGGAGTTGTATGGGTGTTGCTACCGTTTATATGTGTAGTTTCTCTGCTCACATTATGAAATAACATACTTAAGTGATCAGAACTGCTGCATTAGAATTCCTTCAGGGACAATCATGCTGTGAAATGACTTCACAAACAGCAATCTAAGCATTCCCTGAAGTTCTGCTGCAATGTGCACAAAAGCTCCAGTTTTAGCACAGAACATGTTTGAGAGGGTCTTTTGATTTTGAGTAAGCACCGCAAACAAAGTGCACGTCTGTCTGTTGTATATAGACGTTCATTAGGTGTCTTATCGACGTCAAAATCTTCCTTTAAACGTACAGAGAAGGACGTGCAGGCAGGTTTGAGAAACTCGGTGTGGAGGTTGTCCTGTGTGGTGGAGGGTGGGGTGGAGGGGTGTTGCATTAGGCGAAGAAATGACAGTGGAAAAAGCAATAGTCCTCCATCAGCTGTCAGTGTACACAGATAAAGTGCTGCTTTGCATCCCGTCAAGTGCTGGTGGCTTATTTACACAATCAGAAATACTTCATACAAATAAATACTTCAATATTTTATTGCAATGCAAAGTGATTTGTTTCAGTGGATCTCTTATGGTATTACATTTGAATTCAAATAACTGAACAAAATGTCCCACAAATCAAACAAAAACATGTAAATTTGAAGTGAATAAAAATAAATGCAAAGAACAAAATCTCAAAGGCAGAACATACAATAAAATATACGATATATATATATATATATAGATGAAAATCTGGGTTAAAGCTGGTAAAAGTATGAAGTGTGAGTGCTTTTAATTTGAAATGGTCAGCGTGCATGCACATGTTTTTGTTTTGGTGCTTTTGTGCCACAGTATTCTGCTTCATAGAAGAAGTATTTCAGCTCAAGACTTCAGCCAATAGGAAGGTGGGTCACCTGAAAATATAACAGTAGTTATATATTATTGTTGTTTTAGGCCCAAAGCAGACATGTTGTTAACTTTGAAGATTTTGTCACTTCAAAATGTTTTGCTGTTGCTAGTAATTCTGTATTTGGGCAAAGGAAGCAATGGTCCTCTTGTGGGGGATACCAAAACCAACCTGGCAACGCTTGGACCGTCTGTCGGTGCTGAATAACTCCAGCTTTTACTGTCGTCCTCCTCTAGAAAACAGCACATGCGTGTCCTTTCATAGAAGTTAGATAAGTTTAAAAAAAAGTCAAGTCACTTTTAGCTTCATCACTTTTCATTCATCTGTGGAAGATTATTCCCACAAGGGGATGCAGAAAAAATGGGACACCTCCTTAAGAGGCAGGAAATCATGTGACGTCAGAAGGGGAAGTTGGTCTTTGTGTACTGTGTGGTCTTCACACACACACACACACACACACACACACACACACACACACACACACACACACACACACACACACACACACACACACACACACACACACACACACACACACACACACACACACACAGTCCCAGTCCATCAGCAGAACTGCTGCTCTTGTTGACGGCTCGTTCTTGTCTGGTCAGGCTCGATTAAATAGCTCATGCCAAAAGTGAATAATTCAGGAGGAGCGGTCAAGCTGATTGGAGGATTCATAATTAATTTTGGACAACAAACTGGTCAATACGCTGCTGTGTTTTAGAAGCTGTCTGTGAGTGTGAGAGTGTGTCTGTGGTTATCACTGTGCTGGCAGGTGAACAGCTGAGTGTGCATTTAGTGTTGTACTCCAAATTTAGGATTTTTTTTTTTCTTCACTGAAGGTCACTTATTCTGTTTACAGACATACAAACATAAAAGCATAACTCAGGAAGTTTGAGTATACAAAATGAATAAGTACCTTTTAAAAGAGCTCTCAGATTTTGTAGTTTTCTTCTTCCTCTAAGGGATCAGTCTGATGAAACTCTGCTGCACAGATTCATGTGAAAGCTGAGTACATGAACTTATCCTCTATTGTCCAAAGATGATTAAAAATGTTCTTTTTCAGGAACATGTTCCTTCATACACTATAGTTTATTTTGACCCGGTCACATACATACTGTCACTGCTCACAAACTCTCTTCGAACACCAAATTTAGATTAATCCTCTGCTGAAAACGGTCTCAAACAAATAAACTTTTGCTTGTGTGATGTTTTATAACGACGACAGTGACCTGCTGTTTTAGGAAGTGACGGAGCCTCTTTTTTTCTAAAGAAGCTATATTTTTTTTTGGTGCGATGTTGTTAACTCTATGTGACCTGGGTTACACTGACGAATTTCACCTGAGCACACCCACACTCCACAGCAAGGTGGGAGCCAATGACACGGCAGATGGCATCTCGGGTGGCCAATCAGATCATAGGGAGGACACTGACCTCCCTGACCACCCCTATAAAGCCTTTTCAAAATGTTTAAGAGAGAGAGAGAGAGAGTGTGTGTGTGTGTGTGTGTGTGTGTGTGTGTGTGTGTGTGTGTGTGTGTGTGTGTGTGTGTGTGTGTGTGTGAAAACATGAATACGGTCAACTTAAAAAAAAAAGTTGATTTTGTGAGTAAATTTCTCCTAGTTTCTGTACAGTTTCAGCTGCTCTCAGCAGACTCGCACAAGATATTTTATCCATTGAATAGTATTTTGATTGATTTCACAGAGAATGTCAGCTGAGGAGGCGATCCTTCAGTGTGGCCCGGGACATATTTGTGTACACACTATTCAGAGAGGTATCTGCCTCGCCCAGCAGAGAGGACACACATGACACACAATAGTGGAATGCATATGTGATGCATATATAGGGAAATAAAGAGTAGAGGACAGGCACTTAGTGCATCATGGGAAGTCTCCCAGCAGCCTTGGCCTACAGCAATACAACGAAGTGATGGTTGAGGGTCAAGCTGAGCCAGTCCGAACGGAGTTTTAAGCCTAACGTTAAAGTATGGCGGGTGTTTGCCTTCTGAACCCAAACTGGGAGCTGGTTCCACAACAGAGGCGCCTTAAGGCTCTGCCCTCCGTTCAGACATGTTGATGGCTGAGATGAAGCCTTTGATGAAGTTAGGTCAGTGAGATGAAAAGCAGAGAAGGAATCCAAATTTAAGCGAAGTCTTACAGATGTTTCTGAAGCTGCTGTTTTTGATGATACGTCTGTGACAGATGTGGGAAGTATGTGATTCATTCTTTCTCTCACTGTTACAGTTCATTTTTTCCTAATGATGAATAATAGGCCGTTCTGGCATCACAAAGTGCTTTTTATATGTTCGAACCATCTTTCCAGGCAAAGTGAAAGTCCATTAAATTCGTGTGACGCCACTCCCCTTCCAGCTTTTGCTTTAAAAGCACATTTGTGAATTGTACGAAGGTGTGAACGGCATCACAGATGGTAAGTAAGTAAGTAAGTAGCAGTGCTGGCCCGGTCACAGAGAACTGGGAGATGGTGTGAGTTTGTGTGTGCTGGAGAGCCGTGCGCTTTCAAAGTGAGACATGCTTTGAAGGTGACCTTTCAGAGGTTCAAAGGATGAACAGAAAGAAAGAGAGGACTAACCATGAGTCACAGTTTCAGCAGGGGATGGAGGGCTCCTATTTTTTTTCCCAGCAAAGACGTGACTGTTGGAACGTCACACAGTCCTGAATAGATCATTATTTGCAACCCTGTTTCCAAAAAAACGAGGTTGGATATACACGCTGTGATGCTGTACGCTAACTGGCGAGTGTTGTATGTATAATCTAATCAATACTAGATTTTTGAGGACCTTACTAATATCTGACAGTTTTAGAAGTCAGTGTATCAGCCACTCGTAATTAAAAAACAACAACACATAATAATAATGTTTAAAAACAAAGAAGTCTAATGTCAGTCAACATGAACCTCCCCTTCCTTTATCTATGTTACCTTTTTCAAAATATCAATATAGCCCCTTTAAAACTAAAATACAAGGTGACTTCAGTTAGCATGACTATTGAAACAGAGCTCATGCAGTTTAACCAGTGGCGACTTCAGCCACTGTACTTTGTTTCAGGTGGACAGAAGAGTGTGAACCCTGGGCTTAAAATCCATCAGGTGGTTCCAGACACATCTCCAAATGAATTTAAACTTTGCTCTGTAACTGATGGATGTGTAAAGAAGCAACTGTTTGCTAAACAATGTACAATATGAACAAGGTTTAGGATGCGTCAATGTTGTGTTGACAGCTTGTTTCTGCTGCCGTTAAAGGCCGATGTTGTCAAACTCACTAATTCAATTTGTTGTACTGTGACTTTTCCTTTAGTTTCATTGTTCATTTCATTGTACATTCATACACACCCAATATTTCAAATTTCAAATGGAGATACCTGCAATCATGGCCGTGCCACTGTATTAGCACACATAGAGACATATGCAGACGCATATGTTTCTATGTGTGCTAATACATGTGTGCTACTGAGAAAACAAACCTGTCTAGGTTTGTTTTCTCAGTCAGTGGACAAGTAGGTGTTGAGCAATTGATATTCAGCAGCATCCATCAAACCCCTCTATATTTTATAGCCTCTCTGTGCTACGGAGCAGAATGACTCTCACTTTTCTCTCTCTTCAAGCTTCAAAATGCTTTCTTTCTTTTTTTTTTTTTTTTTTTACAGTTGAATAAACCAGCTGTGTCTGAGTGTCGCTGCAGTGTGGACGTTTGCAGGGACGATCAGGTGTGTACAGGACTGTGTGAGGGGAGAGAGAGATAGGAATAGAAGTGCTAGAGAAAGAACGAAAGATGGCATAGTACCCCACACTCCTGTTTCTCTCTTCTCTCGAGCTGCTTCTCACTGCAGTGCTCTTATGTAATCTGATTGATCATAGCAGAATGTTCTAGTTGAGAGAGGATGGGAAGGAAGGAGAGGAGGATAGGAAAGGAGGCAAGGAGAAGTGGGAGAAGGGAGGGAAGGAAAATGAAATGAGATGAAAGCAGAATGCTCTCTGACCGGGGAACCATCACATCTGGAACGGCAAAATCACAGCGTTTTGTAATTTAAACGCACCACCGAGTCCTGCTCACACTGCAGTTAAGAAACGATGTAGTAAACCATAAACTCTCATTCTCCTTAAGAAGCAACTATATTGCAGACGCAGATGATTTCTAGATTGACGACTCTTCCTCCTAGTGCTTTCCTCAGGCCAAAATATCAGCTTATTACTATAGGTGCCATTACATCATTTTGGTTTTATGCACAATTTCAATTTGCGCATAAAAAAACGTAACGAAACGTAACAGAATCCAATGAAAACCCACTAATTGAAGAAATGTCATGAATAAATGAAGAATTGTGACTTCATCCACTGAAGCTTTGGCTCCATCAGAGAGCGATGAGGAAACTGTAACTTTCCTCACATGAATACACCAAATAAAACACTAATGCCATATTTCCATCATGTTTTCTACGTTGTTTTTTACAGTTTAATCTTTAAGTGGAGCTCTTCAATAACATCCTCCTGTGTCTCTTCTGCAATGGTTTTATTATTCCACGTGCTGTTTGTCCCAACAAATCAATTCCTAATATTTGTTCCTTCAGTAAATGGCAATAGGTGTTAATAGACATTTTCATTTACATTTGGATGCTAATGTGGGACACAAAGTGAAGGGCTGAGAGTTGTGCAGCAACTATCGTCACTCTTTACTCGGATTTAAGCGCGAACTGATATGATTAAATATCCTCTGTTACTGCAGTTTTTTGTACCATGGGTTTAGAAGGGCGGGCCGCCCTGTCAACTTGACCCCCCCCCCAACTTGGTGTTGTTTGGTAGATTGGATGATTGAAGTCTATCAGTAACAAGGAAGAAACAAGACATATTGGCAATTTTACAATTTATTCATTTAACAAACAGTCAGGAGCCTCAGTAGCATGTGGAAGAACCATACACAGCCACAACAGCCTGGCACCTCCTCCTCATGCTGGTCACCAGCCTGGCACCTCCTCCTCGTGCTGGTCACCAGCCTGGCACCTCCTCCTCGTGCTGGTCACCAGCCTGGCACCTCCTCCTCGTGCTGGTCACCAGCCGGGTCACACACTACTGTGGGACGGCATTACACTCCTCAAGCAGGATTTGTCGCAAGTCAGCCAACGTGGTTGTGTTGGTCACTCTAGCACGAACAGCACGCCCAAGCTGATCCCACACGTGTTCAGTTGGGTTGAGGTCAGGACTGTTGGCAGGCCATTCCATCCCCTCTACTCCCAAATTCTGGAGGTAGTCTCTGATAAACCCGCTCTGTGGGGGCGAGCGTTGTCATCGTGGAGGATGGAGTTCGGCCCCAGACTGTGGAGAAATGGGATTGCCGCTGGTTGCAGAATCTCATCTCGATATCTCTCTGCATTGAGATTGCCTCCAATGAAGACAAGCCTTGTTTTTCCAGTGATGGAGATGCCGCCCCACACCATCACACTGCCTCCACCAAAAGGTGTTACTCTATTGGTGCAGCAATCAGCATAGCGTTCTTCCAGTCTTCTCCACACTTTGACCCTACAATCCAACTTCCATAGGCAGAATCTGGACTCATCGCTGAACATAACGTTCCTCCACATGTTCAGGTTCCAGTGCAGGTGTTGCCGACACCAGCGCAAACGGGCCTGACGGTGAAGGGCAGTCATGGCAGGCCTCCTAGCAGCCCTATGAGCCCAGAGATTGGCTGAGTGCAGTCGGTTCCGGATTGTCTGGGCCGAGAGCCGTGTGCCATATCGTCCTGCAAACCTTGACTGCAAATCTGTAGAAGACAGCCTACGGTTCCTAAGTGCTGAAAGGGTGAGGAACTGGTCTTCTTGGGGTGTTGTCTTCTTGGGACGCCCACTTCGCGGTCTGTCTCTGACATCCCCCGTTTCATGGAACTTGGCCTTCAGTTTGGAGATGGTACTAGGGCTCACTCCAAATAATGCCACAACTTGCTTTTGCGGAACACCAGCTTGAAGTTTCCTGAACGCACGGGCCTTATCAAGATCAGACAAACGTGGCATGCCGATTCTTGGAGCAGACACCAATTGACCACTGTAGCAGGGCCAATGCTCACAGATGCTGGCAATCAGCCACCTGGGGGTACCGGAAGCTCCAAACAAGAGTCAATAGTAACAGCAGAATAAGCTGTTTGGCATTGGCAGAGAAGAGTTGGCAAATTTTTAATGGGCACAACCCACATACTCAGCTGTGCTGCTCATCCCAGAAATGCATGTTCCTTACAAATGGGGCACCGTTTAAAAGGGAAATAAACAGGCTTTCCAACGGTATAAAATGTATTGCCAAGAAGCATTGTTACAACAAAGAAATAATCTACCAAACACAAATTTCCAAACTTTTTGTTCGATACATATTTAGATTACATATTTGTATTTGATGGTTTATTTAGTTGGTAACTTGTTGTATAATCACAATATTATACAAGAGGGTGTGCTTTAATGTAATTAATGAAGCACCTTTGGATACTGGTAAATTTTATGTGCTAAATTTTGACATGTTAGCATCATCACTTTGAACATGTTGGCTTTCTGAAATTAGCATCAACGCTCAAAGAGCAACTGTGTCTGCAGCATCACAGAGCTCCCGGCATGACTGTAGACTCTTGAAGGCTTGTGTTTGTTAAAACCATGCAGCGTTTACCCGTTTCAAAGCTTATTCTCTAACACAGGGTAAAACCCAGCATTTGTAGGTTTTGATAATAAGTCAAACGAGAGGAAGTGAATCATAAAATCGGTAGTTTCTCAACTGTTGATTTGACTCGTACCTTTTTGTTATTGTTATATATTTGGAGAACACCCACTAAAGTAGAAGCTGAATTAATTTAATACAGATATTCACTTCAAATGATGTGGACAAATAGAAGCGAGAGTAAATGAGACCTGTGCATTGGAACCCGTTTGACACAGTAAAATGACTGTGCTCCTTGTTGTTCTGCTTCTTAAAACAGGTAAAAGTAGGATAAAGTTGTCCTTTTTTCTCTGCTGTGACCCTTAGAACTTGTCATGGCAACCTACATACAGCTTGCTGAGCAGGTGAGCACGCAGGTATGTGTGTGTTAGAGAGGGAGAGCCGAGCATGCGAGCAGTTTGAATAATGGGCTCTGTGCAGCGTCTCATTCATCATGGCTGATGTGCGCTCTGGATGTATGGCTGGCTGCATGGGCATGCTATTTCTGGGAGACCTACCTCTGGCGTAGAACCAACACACACTGACAGGTTGCTGCTGCAGTGCTGTATTCTGCTCTGGTCCCAGAGGCCGGCCGCGGCCTCTCAAAGACACCAGAAAACTCTGATAAGTCCAACTTCTGGTGAAGTGTCCCATATATGATAGAGAGAGCAGCAGCAGGGGCTCCGCAGAGCTAACTGCACACAACACAGTAACAAGAACAACCTGGAGAAAGTTTCAGTGTCTTCATTTAGTCTTATATTAATCTTTATTTTAGGCAGTTTTAACCTTTAGTGAAAACAGCAGAGAACTGGCAGGAAATGAGGGAGAGTTGTGTTTCTCAGCATCTCAACCCGAGAGCTAGGTGGGCACAGTATCATCACCAGACCTCTCTCTACTGCAAGAGACAAAAGACCCCAGCAGGTGTGACTTATTGCATGATCCAAATGTAACCCTGTCAACATGGAGGGCTACTGAGGCTGTCTAATTATTCTAAATCCTGCATAAAGAAATCTGTATATTCTTAAGTGTGTGAAATATATGAATGTATCTTTGATTAAAACAACAGGCAGGTGAATATTATTCTGAAAATCTGTGAAATAAAAGGAGAGTAAACTTCGCCCTCTTTCTGGAGGCTGCGAGGCATCGAGACAAGTATGAGAGAAACGATAAAACCCTCCGTCCTCCAGGCTCGGGCGTGTGGACACCTTCTTTCAGTATTGTTAGGTAAACAAAACAAAAACCTGCTACCTGACACTCAAATTAATGTTGTTCTGTTGTAACGGAGCTCTGGATTGACTGGGACTCTTCCTGTTGAGTTGAACTTTCTCTGAATGAGAAATTGTTGAGCTAAAGTCCCGACAGTGATATGCTCGCGGCTAACATTCACTAAGCAAGTGTTAAATGGGAAATGGTATCGACGGGATCTTTTACAAGTTGCAGTCAGCCTGTTGTAACATTATAATGGAAAGAATAATGGTTATATGAACTTTGTGAGTGTTGCTGTATGCACTCAGCTTTTGTTGTTGTTCTATGGTTTCATGCAGTTTCTTTTGGGTTGGTTTTGTGGATGTTTGTGTACATTGTTGAAATAATAAATGAGGATCAGAAAGTTGGATGTAGATTGGTGAATATCACTGACTGTGTCATCCAGTTTAGGTTTTGATGTATGATGCAGTCCAAAGTTCAAAAGCCACCTGTCAGGATCTTCTATGTTCTATGTCAGGAGAGTTTGAATTTCGTTGGATGGAGTGTGAACGTTTCTGGTTCTGCTGGAGTTTTAAGACCGACTGGCAGTTCACTGGTCCTCTGTTCCCACAGGGAGCATAAGAGATTCTGTGAAACTTCACAATATGATGGTGTGGATTGACACCATAGAGACTGAATTGAGGGGTTGTATGTTTTTTCCTGTTATCATGGTTTTGGACCCATTCTCTTTTTTTTATTGTGGGAATAAGTGTGTAGTATTCAGGTTAGAGGTAACAGATTTTACTGCACTTGTAATACATTTTATATCTGTTATTAAGGCACACCGACCAGTTGGAGAGTTGCTTCAGCCGTTAAACCTTGGTGTTTGCTTCCAACTACTCACTGAAATTTTTATTATACCTATTGATTTGAGAGATACATTCATCTTCCTTAAAAACCTGACATTTTAAGCATGGAGTTTACCAGCAGACACCAGAAGGGGAGGGGGAATGCTGACTTGAATAGTCGGCCGATGGGAGGCTTTTACCAGCTGTCGAGACAGCAAATCAGACTAGTTGTTTTTATTTACAGTGTGAGAAAAGTCACAGATATTTATCAATCTTATTTAAAATTTCCCAGCAATTAGTTGTTGGAGTAATTAAAGGCAAAAATGTACAATCTTTTAGAAAATGTAAGAAACACGTACACTCTCTGTTTCCCAATGGAAGCGCATTAGTGGGAACGTGAACCAGTCTCCAGACTTACACCTTAATTGAACCTTTTGGCACCACAATAGTACATTTTAAGTGTCACATTTTTCTCAGTTCCCAAACACTCTGATAACTTCTTAACACATTATGTAAATGATTGAAGATTAAAACTTTGTCTTTTTCATCTATGCAACACCTTTACTGCTCTTTGTTATAAATTGTAGCTCATTGTCTCCCCACAACCAGCAAAATGTGTCTACACAAAATTTAGGAACTCTGCTTTTCTTAAAAGGCTGCATAATTGTTTTTACCACAAAATATCAATCATAACATCCATGTTCAGCTACACTCATAGTTTATACTGCTCACCCAGCTCTCTTACTTACCGAAATGGATGTTGGTACTGGTTGGTTTTGAGTTTATCTGATAAGCCATGATGATGTTTTATTCCATAGAGAAGATTTTGCAATTAAATGCTGTAGACTGCAGATTAGTGATAGACTTCTGTTATTTGATGTAAAAGTCACATCCACTTTGTAGTCTTTTTTTGTGGGTAAACTGGGATTTAAGAACACAATGCATGCTAAATAACTGTGATGAGGAGAGAGCGCCACACCACCACTCACTCTGCTGACTTACTGTCAGCCAATTAGACCTTAACTTTTATATCACCTTTCAAAGGTAGCAGTGACAAAGTGCTCCACAATCAAAGACAGTAAAACCAGATATAACACTAGATAAGGTATGCAGGGTCAAATCCATAAAATACTTGTTAGAACATAATATAATATATGCTACCTAAATGTCTGCCCTAGACTGAGAGGATTTGTCTGACCGCTGAGTGAAGATTATCAGGAGACATGATCAAAACTTTGATTTTATCTGCATTGAACTGCAAAAAGTTATTTGCCATCCAGTTCCAAATTGCATTTAAATAGTTGTTTGGTACAGTAATATAACTGGATGTCATCATCGTACAAATGATTAGAGATGTTGTTAAAACGACTGATAAACTCTTCTCTTGGGAGCATGTATATGGAGAATAAAATGGGTCCCAACACCACTCCCTGGGGAATACCACATGGCAAAACAGCAGGGACTTCAACAAATGGTTAGAATAGCCAGATATTGGGCGATAATATCAACTATGCAGGAGCGGGCAAAGTTAAATGCAAACAGTGTGTTTCATTGTTGCATGAAGGCTGAGACTTCAATACATTTGTGGTCACTGACACATAAATCCTCAGTCAAGAGTCATCGATAATCCAGATCTATACCATGTGTGAAATAGTGGGTTAAAGTGCTTAAAGGTGACACCATGAATGGAGGTGGAAGTTCTTGGGATATGTTTTGAGGGGGAAACAGAGTGTCATGTGGAGACAACTTTACAACGTGTTGCAAATTTGCTGTAAGCTTTCTGCTACCTGTTGTGGTACACTGTCAGTTTTGAAGAGCAGGAACTGATTCCAACAGATTGAAGTTGTCAGTAAAAAATTATATTGTGAGCTGAAGACTGAGGATTGTGCTGAAACTCCCAACTCCATGGACCAGTGTGGAGATTGGGTCTGAAAGAAACTTTCCGCAACAACTTAGAAATGCAAAAAGGTCATTCAAATATTTTCTGGTCAGCTTAGACTGCTGACGAGCTGTGTACCCACATGAGCTATTCATCTGTACATGAGCTATTCATGGCTGTTGTGCAAGCATTGTGCAGTCTGGGTGTGCGGAGTATTTCTGAAAACCTATAAACAGACTTTGACATTGAAATGAAAAATAATGGTAGGAATACAGGAGACATGGAGTTATTTGAATAATTTCTAATCAGGTAGTTGAACTTTTTGTGGAAGAATCACTGCAAAAATAAAAGGATGGGTGTGACTTAGTCAGTGTGGTTGATAGCACACCCTGAATTCACAAAGTTCACCCATTTTGCATGGATGAGTTGCAAGAACAAGGAGGCGATGCTGTTACAGCAGGTTCTTGGCTGTTAAAAAGGTGCATTGTGGTGGGACAAATTAAGTAACGAGTTATCTCACTGCAGCATCAGTGTATTATAATTGAAATTAAAATTTTATAGTTGCTGATGTCAGACAAATGCCACCACTGAACAGAACCTCTTCAGCTCTCCTTCACTGCCAGAATGCATTTAGTGGCCAGCCCTGACTCTAATTTGTTGATTAACTGCCCCTTTAGTAAATTAGATCTTAATTACAGTCAGATTGTGAGTTTAAAATGATTGATTCATTTATAAAAAAAAATTAAAAAGCTAATTTAATTGTCTGCTCATCGTCATCATTCACTAGCTTGTCTGAAAAGGTCAAATCAAACGGCAGAAATGAAATAACTGCGTGAAAACACACACTAACGTCTCATTTAAAAGTCCTAACCTTCCAATGGTGCTCTTAACCTCCTGACATGAGGCTGCGAATGAAGCATTCTGTTGTTTGAGAGTTTTATTCTGCTATGTGATCTGGATATCAGAGGAAAATCATTTTTAATAATACAACTTCTGACAAAATATGGTCAACACTATTTGCTGCTATCGATCATTTTCATTTCAGTGAGGTGAGCTACTCACAGGATCTCAGCATTGTGTTGTCAATGTCGGGACAGAACCATTTTCTAATGACATTCACCTGACATGTAATTTTTCTGCAATGAGCGCAAATTGTCTGCTGTAATAAAGTCTATTTTCTGTCAACATATAGAGCATCAATACGACTGACTAACTAGTCGGCATCAACAACCAGATCGAGCAACAAAAGATATAAATATAAAAGTCAGATCCTGGCAATTTTTATAAAAGAAAAATGTATTTCATCTTACTTCTTCTACAGTAAATACAAGGGTTTCTCAAATATTTGTAATTCATCCCAATCGCTTTGTTTAAAAAAATGTTTTAGTTATTTGCGTTCTGTATGAATCCAAATTTTATTTTATTTTATAATTTTGATGTCTTCAGTTTTGTTCTACATTGTAAAAGCTTGTTCTGTGCATTATCCAATTTTCCATTGTAAATTCAACCCTCCTCAATTTCTTCAGATGGGCAACAGCTTATGTTTGAGAGTCGCAGTATCCTGAATCTAGACCAAGACGTTGAATCAAGAAAGTGGCTAATGAACTACTTAAGCACATTGTAACACATCATACACATGACATATCATAGACCAAAATATGAATATCTTATGTGAGATGTGCCTGATCAATGTGAATGGGCATGAAGCTGTAGTCAGCAGATTGCAGAAGTCTGTTGATGGCTCCACAACTGCAGTCCGAGCTGCACTTTTTGACATCCTGCAGCTCAATTATTAATGCTGTCTTAGAGAGAGCTGCATTGGAATTAGCAGTCAAGCAGCATTGCACCCAAACAACTGAAAGGACAGTTAGCTAACCTGTAGTGTTGGAATAATAAATAATTCTATAATCTATTCCGTGGATCGATAAGGATTGTAGCTACACTTCGGGTACTTACAAAGTCATGAAAAATCTGTAACAGAGGGAGGTGGTTGGACTGTAGAAGTTTGATTCTTAGGATGGACATGACCTCGGTGCAAATACAGCTATTCATTTACTGCACGTTATGAACATATATGGAGGCACAACAAAAAGCATCAGAGCATCTCAAGTAAAGAACTTAGACTAGACTAGATTTGTCAACCTGTGGTTCTGTAAACAGAAATAAAATTAGTTTAGGGCTTACATTTAGAAAATTAAGAGGATTTCACCTACTTGGAGTTAAACATCTTAACTGTACCAATGAAGCAAATTACTCAGTTTAACATAAAAACAAATGTTCAAACATCATCAAACAAAATACAATACAAGTATTTCTTCAGAGTCTTCACGATATATATAAGTCTTGACAAACATGGATATGATGTTCAACTTGTCTGCTTGGAAGAGCCATATAACATTGAGGTGGTAACTTGTTTTAAGCATTATTTTTGGCTATTTTATTCTTTTATCAATGAATATTGACAAGAAAATGTGTGTAAAGAAAATTTGAATTGCCTTGTTGGAATGTGCTATACAAATAAACTTGCCTTGCCTTGTCTTGCCTCTCCAGACCACCCCAAAGATCTCAGAGTGTTTCCTGTATTTTCCCTGAGGCTTCCACCTCCTGCTACACTTGATGGTCTTGTTAGCGTGTCTGATGTCATCATCCTCAGACAGTAGCAGTGTGCTGACCTCAGTAGCTTATTGGAATAGCAATTGTAGTCTGGACATGATGCCACGCTGGAAGCAAGCAAGCTGGAACCTTAAACCTTCCAAGGAGCTGGTTGTTGTCATTGCCTTGAGTCGCATCTTTAGTTGAGCCAATTCTCTGTATCACATAGTAAATGTAGGAATGAAGACAGAGTTACTGCGTAGAACTTAATTAAAGCTCAATATGGTCTAATCATGTAGGTTACAGTACATTTAGTCAAGTTGCAGTAGTGGCATTAACAGGAGAAGTTAATCAATTCAAACATATGCTGTAGGTGTCTTATGTGAGTATGTTATGACTCATATAGGATGTCCATAAAGAATGGAGAACAAATCTAGCTTTAACTTGATAAAATGCCATTGTAAACCCATATTATGTTTTCCCATCCCAAACGTCAGGCCTACACTCGTGTCCTTTGCTTATTTCCATGTTAAGTGAATTTGTGTCCATTTCTTTCAGGTCCATTTATTTTACATGCACTCACACAAACCACAGTTATTATTCCACTCCTCATGTAGAAGGAATTCTAGCTAAAGCATGGCAGCTGAAAGCCTCAGACTGACTGTACTGCACACATACAGCCACACATACAGCCACACACACACACACACACACACACACACACACACACACACACACACACACACACACACACACACACACACACACACACACACACACACACACACTGGGTTCAAAGTGTTGACCAGGCTAATTGTAGTTACTCCCAAAACGTGTACATGAAGCTCTGTAGACTTGAAAAATTAACGCATTGTTTCTATTAAATTAAATTAAATTAAATTTGTATGATGCCAAATTACAACACAAGTAATCTCAGGGCACTTTACATAGTGAGGTCAAGGCCTTACAATATTATAGATAGAATTACAACAATTAAACTTTTCATACATGAACAAGCATTTGGCGACAGGAAGAAACCTGTTTTATTTGTAGTGATATTAGTACAGTGTTAAGTGCTGTCAGAAGTATTGGGAATTATGCTGGCGCTGTACTCTAGAACACTTTCACGTCATATTCAGTTTCACTTTCAATCCAACCATTAAAACACAATCTGTGCATACAGGTACACTTAACATGTAAGCCTTTGTGCTTGTGTATTTCTCTGGCTGTACATGGATAAAGGCTTTTAGTATTCAGACAGAATATCTATCTGAATAAAGCCTAATTTCTCTGTCAGACCCACCAGTGTCCAAGTGAGCAGAAGGAGACCACTGCATCACTTGTACATTTGCTGTGGATTCTGGGCAGTTGGTTATTGTTTCAGTCAGGCTGCTGTGTGGTCAACTGTTCTTTTCCACTCGCTGAGAACTGTCCTCAGCCATTTACCCTGACCTCCTCTATATAAGGAGAACATAAGAATGTCACACTTCCTGGTTTGGAAAAATGATCATCATCCCTGCAGAAATTACACAAATGTGTATCATAGAGGACGGGGTTCATCAGATTTATGTCATATGTTGCGAGTACAATAAAACATGCTCACTTGGAAACTAGATTATTTCACACACGCATATATTAACTGCAGGTTTTAGGATATACCCACAAATTCAACAACCAGTTTTTGTACAGGTCGAGGCGACGGAGAAACAGATTATAGACAGGCAAAGAACGGCACCTGCTTGTATAAAACTACACAGCAAGAGCTCAAAGCAGCAACCACACATGATAGTTTCAGATTCATCTTCAGACAGCTTTATTGATCCTAACAGGGGCTGTTCATTTGCTTAGCGAGCGCTGAAGATACTCTCAGAGGTTAACTGTACTCTTGCAGATAAGTTCTACTCCTGCAAATCAACCTGCAATTTGATAATTTGGGGCTGAAATCAAGGGGAGACACTGTTCCTGTTATGATTGGTGACTTTCAGCTCAAACAGCTCTTAGGTGCGTTACTCCAACCGGCTGAGTTGGAGTGTGAATTAGAACAACTGCAGCATTTATACATCAAATTCTCCCGACATTTCCTGTGTTATTTAAATGTCTGAAAATAGCTTGAACCCTTCATCATCTACACTCCTCTGCAACATTCCTCTAACACCTGTGTCACATTCTTTTGGTGTGCAAACTTAAGTATCTGTCTCTCTTGTTACAAAAAAAGACCCTATTCTCCACCATTTATTGTCTGCAATGTTCACGTCTTTTTCAAGTGGACCTGTGAGAGCCCATGCAGCTCTCCTGAACGGTGGAAGAGCCATTCTTCTTCACTCCCTGTTTTTTGGCTGTACAACTCTCAGTGGTTGAATTTGTGTGTAAGGACTTACATTGTGTGTATGACAGTTAATATCTACGGGTGTGAAATTATTTGCTCGTGAGTTTTTTTGTTGTTGTGCATTCCTTCAATTAGAAGGGAAGAACACAGTGAAATCACCTGCTGAGGTGATTGGTTGGATTGTAAACCTGAAGCCTGCTGGCTCTCCATGCTCTAGTCTAGTGTGACACAAATGCAAGTCTAAAGTGTTTTGGTCTACAATCTGTAACGCAACAGAGGTAAAATACTAACAACAACATTAACTGCTTCTCCTGATAAGGGCTGAAACTGTTCTGTTGAATATGAAGTTGATGTCGTCCGTCACTGAGAGTGTTTCATGTGTTTATGCTGCTGTGGACTCGGTGATGAAAGACATGCACAAAGGAACGGACACACAGACAGCGTGCGAGACAAGTGTGTGAATCTGTTGAATGAAACTCGATCCTGCCTCCATTCTTTTTGTAGACGACTGTCTGCAGAACTGCTGCTAACTTGGAAAATAATTAACAGCCGCTGAAACATTAGGACGGGATGTGTCTGTGAAATCCACCCTCTCCTCTCCTCTCCTCTCCTCTCCTCTCCTCTCCTCTCCTCTCCTCTCCTCTCCTCTCCTCTCCTCTCCTCTCCTCTCCTCTCCTCTCCTCTCGGTTTCATGTTTCCAGCAGTGGGAGGTGTGTGGGGGCTGTGTGTGATTGTAGACTATCGATCTACCTACTGAATCAGCATCATGTACAATGGACACACATCATGCTATTGGCTGAGTGAGAAGCAGATGTATTCTGTATATAAGTGGAATTGTTTTTTGGTTCAAATCACTGAAAGAAAGAAAAAAAAAGCTGGAACCTAAAATAGCTTTTGAGGTTGGAGTGAAGGGCCCACTCATGCCTGTGTGTGAGAGTGGTGTGTGCTGTCACTAGCCTTTGGCTGGATAAACTGTGAGGGGTGGTTAGAGAGGTTGTTCAGCTTTGAAGTGAAACTCAAAGCATTGCAATTGTTAGTGATTTAAAGTTAGGTGATGATGACAACAGGTGACAAAGTGGGGCTCATCTGCCCTGTTGCTATGTTTTGTAAGCTTAGGATATAAAGCTTAAAATTACTTTTGTTGCTGGTGGACTTTAGTTTAGTGGTTCTGTGTTTTGGGCCTTGGTTAGTGTGTTTTGAAATGGGTCAAAATTTGTGAATGGCATCATCGTCCTAGTGGACGTTACTTGTTATGAGGGTTTCCTTGGGGATTCCCAATGGTGCCCTCCTATGTGTGTTCTTAATTTGTATAAAGGATAGAAATATGTGCTTTTGCTTGAAGAGTTGCTGCTGTTTGTTTGGTGGTGAATTGTTTGTGTACGGTTGGAGGGTTTTGTTTATTTTTACCACTGTGTGAAAAATCAAGGCAAAATCCAGTCGTACACAAAGGTTTGTGACCCCTTTAGAATTTTCTAAAGTGTCTGAGTGTGTCCGGTTGTGTCGGGTTGTGTTGGGTTGTGTCTGGTTGTGTCGGGTTGTGTCTGATTGTGTTGAGTTGTGTCTGATTGTGTCGGGTTGTGTCTGGTTGTGTCTGATTGTGTTGAGTTGTGTCTGATTGTGTCTGGTTGTGTCTGATTGTGTTGGGTTGTGTCAGATTGTGTTGAGTTGGGTTGTGTCTGGTTGTGTCTGATTGTGTTGGGTTGTGTCAGATTGTGTCTGGTTGTGTTGTGTTGGGTTGTGTCTGGTTGTGTCTGATCGTGTCTGGTTGTGTTGGGTTGTATCTGATTGTGTCTGGTTGTGTCTGATTGTGTCGGGTTGTGTTGGGTTGTGTCGGGTTGTGTTGTGTCGTGTCTGGTTGTGTCTGATTGTGTTGGGTTGTGTCTGGTTGTGTCTGATTGTGGTGGGTTGTGTCTGGTCGTGTCTGGTTGTGTCTGGTTGTGTCTGATTGTGTTGGGTTGTGTTGGGTTGTGTCTGATTGTGTCTGATTGTGTTGGGTTGTGTCGGATTGTGTTGGGTTGGGTTGTGTCTGATTGTGTCTGGTTGTGTTAGGTTGTATCTGATTGTGTCTGGTTGTGTCTGATTGTGTCGGGTTGTGTTGTGTTTTGTCTGGTTGTGTCTGATTGTGTCGGGTTGTGTTGTGTTTTGTCTGGTTGTGTTGGGTTGTGTTGTGTTGTGTCTGGTTGTGTTGGGTTGTGTCTGGTTGTGTTGGGTTGTATCTGATTGTGTCATGTTGTGTCTAATTGTGTTGGGTTGTGTCGGATTGTGTTGGGTTGTGTCGGGTTGGGTTGTGTCTGGTTGTGTCGGACTGTGTCAGGTTGTGTTGGGTTGTGTCTGGTTGTGTTGGATTATGTTGTGTTGTGTTGTGTTGTGTTGTGTTGTGTTGTGTTGTGTTGTGTTGTGTTGTGTTGTGTTGTGTTGTGTTGTGTCTGGTTGTGTCTGGTTGTGTTGGGTTGTATCTGATTGTGTCAGGTTGTGTTGTGTTGGGTTGTGTCTGATTGTGTCGGGTTGTATTTGATTGTGTCTGATTGTGTCGGGTTGTATCTGATTGTGTCTGGTTGTGTCTGGTTGCTTTCCCTCACCATCAGGCTTTGGTGCTTGAAGATTCAGCTCAGGTCAGTAGATTATGGTCAGGCAACTCCTTCCTGCAGAGGTTTGATGTGTGCACTGGTTCAGTCAACGCTGTGCAGAAGAAGAATCTGCTAGTTCTCCATCAGATGAGAGTTTAGATCTTTGCACAGAAGACTGAAGCT
The DNA here is from genome assembly GCF_029030835.1 of Brachyistius frenatus. Classification (NCBI taxonomy): domain Eukaryota; kingdom Metazoa; phylum Chordata; class Actinopteri; family Embiotocidae; genus Brachyistius; species Brachyistius frenatus. Next base: position 1,753,068 of record NW_027210677.1, read on the forward strand.
AAAAACAGCACAGTATTATGATGTTGATGTCGGTGACAAATGTCTCAAAGACTATGTGAAGGATATTTTGAAATCAACTTTATTTGAAAACTGACTATGAATAAGTGAGACCCATTGTGGTAAGGACAAAGACCAGACAAATGCCGTTTGGACCGGTCCACAACCGCACTTTGTTTCCATGGACACCATCTGCAGTGAAAAGATGTCCACATTTACAGTAGAGATTGAAAACTTCACGCTGTCGGTGTCACGTGCAGTTGAGAACCAGCTGTTGAGGCTGAGAGTGAATACTGGGCCAGAAATGGAAATACTAATCTGGGACAGTTTGAGGACATTATTGAGATTGATGAAGTCTCCTTTTAACAGTTGGCACTGCTGTTTTTGAATGTCATTTGTACGTACAGGTATGATGATCCTGTCAATCAATGGGTCGGACTTTATTATAACTGGGATGTACTGTCACACTTGTGAGAAAGAGAGTTTGAGCTCCGCTCACTCTGACATTTCTGGCTATCAAATCACCAATAATGAGTGTTTATGTCGTCAGCACTGGCTGATGGGTTCTGTGGAAATGGACAGCAGCTCTGTGGCCTGTTGTTCTGGTTACCTGTCTGGTGGTGGTGAGATGGAGGCTGTCGTTGTCTCCTCTGCTGATAGACATCAGCTGTTCCTGGCTTGTGCAGAGACACGTCAGGGTGGAGATGGAGCAGCAATTTGGTTTGCATTGCGTAGTGAACTGGAGACCAAGAACAGGGTTTTGTGGGAGGTGGAAGAGGTCATGGCTTCCACAGCCAGTGGAGGAAATCCGTGTAAATTGAGGATGTCCAATCGTTTTGTTACCTGAAGGAATGTTTTAGCCTCTTTTTGTGGACACCAACCTCAACCCAGGGCTGGTGATGTGTTTCTAGATGAGATTGAGGGTTTTGGGTTCAGCCCCGAACTGGAGCAACGGGTCCTCAGGGATGGTGACTAGATCATAAACAGAGGCATCGGTTGAAACAGTAGCAGCGGTCAACTCAGACTCAGGGGATCATCAGAATCATTGTGATCATCCTCTGGGGAGCAAGAATCACCACCTTAAATGAACGTATCAGTTATCATGTATTCTTGATTTGGTGATTTAGACTTCTCATGTTGAAGTTGTGTGATGTTAAAGTTAGAAGGCTAAAGATATAAAAGCTTTGGACGAGGAGGGTACGTCACTTCGTCTTCGCGGAGATCTGACTTGTTCAGTAAGAATTTATCTCAAAGAGCACATTGGTTGATTTGCCTTCCTGAAAATGGACAGACCAACTAACACAGAGTAATTATCGTCTGGACCTGGGGAACTCTATGTTTGAGAGGGTTTTAATACGGCTTTAACAGACATCTGTCAGGGGATTACGTTGTGTGGCTGGCTGCACAACGGGCCACAAATGTAACCAACAGCCCTCGAAGACACCTTCTTGTTGGGCGTGTAGGATGTTTTCGTTGTGATGGTTTCTTCTGCTTGTTCTTCTGCTTGCCCATATGGCTTCACTCCCACATAACGAATTGGCTTACATAACAGCTGGCTGCACCTCCCTGCTTTTAGCCCCCCCCCCCCTCCATGTAAATGTGGACCAGATAATCTGTCTCTAACTTTTTTTGCCTGCATCTCTTCTCCGTCGTCTCTTCAGTATAAACATCCTTCTATCCTGGCTCAGTGTGAGGCAGGCAGCGGTGGCGTGTTGTTGTATTTACAGACATATTTGGGATCGGACCAGGAATGTCACTGGCCCCCGTGTGTGTCTGTTTGCTTCTGTATTATTGCTGTCAGAGAAATGTTGGAATCAGTTGTACTTTGTTTAAAGTCAGATTCCTACAAATTGTGGTCATGATCATGGTTAGAGTGGTCATGCATTTTACTTCAGTGGGAAATCCAGACTTTTAACCCCAAGAAAAAAAAAAGATAATGTCTGAAGGGTAAATGAGGAAAACACTTTTTAAGGGCAAGTCAGGCCGTAGCAGTCAAACCAAATGGGATTGTGTTTGTTATTAATAGTATTTTAGACGTTTGTTGGAGTATTATTTAATCTTTCAGAAGTTATATAGTCTCACTTCAAGGCTTCTTCAGTAAAGGGCAGACAGACACAGAGGAACATACATTTACCATCAGAGTGATGTTTCTGTCCACCTCACAGATTCAAAGACACATTCTGGTGTTTTTTAAACCCCTCTGGTTCGTGGTCACGTTGCACTTGTCACCTTTGTTATAGAGGAGGAGGGAACAATTTGTAGTGTTGTAAGAATTTTAATGTGCTTTCTGTATCTGGTTGTTTTTTTACTGTGTAGCATTTTGTTCTGCCTCCTCACCAACGATAGCTACGACTGAGGGAATATGTTTTTAAGTTGACTGTCGATACATCCGTCCATCTGTCCCTCCGTCTGTCTTATGTTCACTGGGCCTCACAGATGAACAGATTGGATTTTAGTGGTCAAAGGTCAAAGGTCACTGTAACCTCACATCTGTCCTATTGGCCAAACATGTGAACACATGAAAGGATTTCTTCAAAGCCTTGAGTTGATATTTTGTGTGCGTCTGGAAAGATTTAAACTACACCTTGACTGGCCGATGGAGGCATACATCTGTGGGGCAGTAGTTCTTGCGTCTAAATGCTCTGCCATTGTTGTTATATGGGTGAAGATGCTTTCTTGTTTTCTGTGTATTTTTTCTTGGTAAATGTTTTTTCCTATGTTGCAGTGCATGGAGCTGTTAGGGCCACCATTAATGTTGGAATACTTAATATTTGTTTAAAAGGGGTTTGTATGATCCCATCAGCTGCACTGGAGCACCTTACAACTGATATTGTGCTGTTATGTTTTGGTATACGCTGTGGTTCAGCCAAACAACATTGGTTCATCAAAAGAACACTACTTGCCCCAAATAGAAAACCGAGTTACTATACCCTTCAACCAAACTGATAAATAAGAATAATAAGAAATTAACTTAACAAGGAAACAAACAAATTGTTCCCCTCTGCCTCTACACATGCTGCCTTTTATAGTCACAAACCTGTAAAAGTACAAATGGAAAATACTGAAAACATTACTCACATACAAGTACATAACTCAGCAACAACAACATCTTTGTACGGCTTTAACGACATATTCTATCTCTGCTCTGTGACTCTCATTAACCATGTCCTGACTCATTTTTCCTTCAATGGGAAATGGCTCTCCACTCAGGGGCTATTCTGCAGCTGCAGAAGGTGAGGTAAAAATAAACAACCAAAAAACATGGTGAACCCCTGAATTTTTTAGTTGCAGGTTTTAATTGTTTCCGGGACACCTTGCCGCCTGCTCTAAACTCCCTCCATATTCATCCACATGCTCGGGTTGGTTTCGGTGTGTGAGGCAGCAGGAAGCTTTCCGTTTTCTTTGAGTGCTATGAGGTTGTAACAAACAAGACGTCCAGCACATTAAACTTGTATCTGTTGTAAAGGCTTTTGCTTCCTGTGTGGAAAGCTGAATGCTCAGTCTCGGCCTTTTCTTCCAGTGGATGTTGGCGAGGTGAAGCTGCAGATTCATTAGCTGTAGTTCCACTCCTGCGATAACAGACTTAGACTTTATTAATCCATATTATTAATCCATAATATTGATAATAATAATAATAATACTCTCATCCATTTTTCAAATGTTCCAAGTCTGACATTAAAAGACCCTACTGTTTGCAGCAAAGGTTTTCCTTCTCAGTAGGCAGCAGCGCAGTGAGCACAGGAACACCGCTAGCTTCCCAACGTATGTTGTCTTTCTGGACGACATGCTGTCTTTTTGGATCCACCTTCATCCTCCGTGTCTCGCCTTCATTTTTGATTTGGCTCCTCATCAGTGAATTCTGGTTCCAATGACTGACTCTGAATATCAAACTGAAAAGACACATGACCATCCTCATACTGCTCCACAAAGTAATCCACCATGACATGTTGCTGTTGGGTTTCCAAGAAGTCAGTCTCATACATGTAAGCAATATGCAGCATGATGAGGTCAGCTGACAAGTGCCCCCCAGATGGAGATCCTTGTGCACCAGTTCTGGTATGCTAATGTCTGTGTTTAGACTTGAACAAAAACTCAACTCTTTCTTTTATACTTTTTTTCAATTTCATTTATTCCTGAGATCCCGGAGGTTTTTGATTTTCATATTACCTACTTGGACACTTTTTGATATGTGGAATTGTCAATTTGTTGTAGTATTGGTTACTATATTGTGTTCTAATTAAACCTGTTGTTGTAAGCGTAATTCGGATGGATATTTCTTGTCTGTGCAGCAGTCAGATGAGTGACCTATTAACCAGTCTCCTCTTTGAACCTGGATTAGATTTGATAATTCCCCTCTTTTCTGTCTATTCTGCACTGTCTCTAAAGCAACAGCTGCAGGGGGGTTACATACAAATCGGTTGTTGTTTTTTTGCTGGCCTCTAAAGGCCCTGATGGCAGGTGTTTCTCCTTCGTCTGGCGGTGGGGATGCTTTGACCGAGCGAAGTATGAATGGTTGAGGTCACAGGTACAATTAGTTCATCCAAAGAAGAGTTTTTACACCTGATGGCTCCATAGAGGTTGAAATGAAACAGATATTCATTTCTTTATGTTTTTGCTGATGTTTTTTTATCCATGTTTTATAAACAAGTAATTTGCATTCTAAGGTGTGTCCGTGTTCCTTCTGACTGCTAGTGGTTTTCCTATGTTTTCAACAACCACCAGGGCATAACCCAAACTTAATTAATTTCTACATACTACTAGAAGTGAATACTCATACTCGACATGTTGAATCCAGAGAGCGACTCATTGGATCGTTTCATGTCGCTGTATTGTTTCATACAAAGTAAATACCTGTGAGGATGGAATTCATGGAGCACACCTTTTACAAAAGCATGTTGGTTGTCAGAGAGATAAACTGCTTTTGAAAATTAATAGTTATACTGAAATCAAGGGATATTCGTAATTATATTAAAAAGTAAGATACATTACTTGATTTAATAGATATTAGAAATGAACTGGCCATCCACAAATAGGATTGAAATGTAAAGATAATAAATGATCATCTCTTTTCTTCGGTGTTCATCAGTATCTGATGAGAGAGTGGCGTGTCTCCCTCTGTTTTCCTCTTCCCTCTGCTTTTCTCAGATTACATCATCACTGATGATTCCCCTCCTCCACACTCTCTCTCTTTTCCTCTGTGCCAAGCTTTTAAACCCTCCTCCGCTGACCTGTCACTGTGGTTGTGTGTGTGTGTGTGTGTGTGTGTGTGTGTGTGTGTGTGTGTGTGTGTGTGTGTGTGTGTGTGTGTGTGTGTCTTCCAAATCTCTGATGCCCTATAACACTGAATACTTGGAACACAACTCTCCCAAACAGCATACACTCACACAGTGTACAGTACATGTAGAGTGCTGACACACAGCAGGCTGATCTGGTGCTCGCAGGAGCTGCTCAAATCGTTCTGTTTGATTTGGACTGTGAGTTTTGTGGATATCGACGGCAAAGCCATACAAACAGACAGCGATACATAACTACTCAACAAGTAAATGTATGAACAAGCAGACGTAATCTGAATGTTGAATATTTTGTTTCAGCAGGATTACCCAGCAACAGCATCAAAATAGTCCCAATGTTAGTATCACTTTTTTAAAATAATGAATTATGTTTGTGTGAATGATCACTAATGTTCATTGTTAACAATCCGTCTAAAATAAAAAAAGGCTCTGATGCCCATATCTCTCAGGCATTGTAAGACACGTTTACATCAAATATTAAACACATAACAGTTTCCTTTTCACAAGGAAGCAACTTCCAGCAGACTGCACACTGATCCAAGGTTCTCCTCCTGAGTGTCCGTGTATTCCTCAATGAAGATGACCATTTAAATGTTGTTTTTTAAACAACCATTTTACAATAAATTATATGTATTCTTTTAGTCACATTCTTTATGTCATTAAAAAAGATGAAAGTTTCCAGGACAAAGAACAACAAAAAAACACTTCATTTTCTGTTTCCCTTAAATCACAAAATGAACATATCTCTTTAATAGTTACATTTTTGGCATTTTTGCCTAATTTAGTTCTAGTAGAGATGAAGATGGAAGTGCAGGGAGAGAGCTGGTATCTCCAGATAGCAGTCGAATGGTGGACATTGTGATTTTGCCATGTGGGCCTTCACCATCAGGCCATCAGGGTGCCTACACTGGACGAATTTGACATCAAACGTAATTATCAGTAAAATAATCATAATTGACAACTCTGGATTTTTATGTTTATGGTTGACATGACGACAAGTAGTGTGAAATTTGTTGCTGGTAATGACAAACCCAAAAAGACTTATCACCATTCCTCTTAGCTCTCTAAAGCATTTTACCACCTTTCAGCTCATCGTTTACAGCTTGCAACTGGACCGTTTGTCCACTCATTGCCTGATTTCTTGGAGCACACACAGACTGCTGGTCCTAATGCTGGGATCAGAATGTAATTAGCCATATTTATGGTGAGCTACAGGCTGACCAGAACCTGGCTAGCTGGTGATTTTCTATATTTTTACAATTGTCAAAGTGGGATCATGTGACCAAGGTACCGCAACAGAGGCAATAAAGGACATTTTCTTGCCGCATTAGTCACAGATTTCCTTGCGGGACAACGAGGTTCGAATCCAGGAGGTGACAAAGTTTTTCTTGAGTTGTTTTTTGTTTTCCAACCCCAAGCTTACAGGGAGGCTGTGGCTCAGTCAGTAGAGTGGGTTGAACACTAATCAGAAAGTTGGTGGTTCAATCCCCAGCTCCTCCTGTTCACATGCCCAAGTGTCCTTGAGCAAGACACTGAACCCTAAGTTGCTCCCGATGGTGAACCATCGGTGTGTGACTGCTCTCCTGATGGCAGCACCCTGCATGGTGAGCTGTCTCATTAGTGTGTGAATGGAAAAACATGTTAAAGCACTTTGAGACCAAAAGGTGATGAAGTGCTATACAAGTACAGAACATTTACCTTGTTCTTTCTCCTAACCCCAGTGACATGCCTCTATACATGCAGTAGGTTTAATTTTCAGTCACAGCAGGAAAATGTGTAACTGTTACCCCTAGATAAGCCAAACCATGGCTATTTCATGTTCTGTTGTAGTGGACTGGCATGTCTATTTACATTTTTTTGTGGTGGACCAACGTGTCTATTTCACGCTTTTCTGTAGTGGACCAGCGTATCTATTTCATGTTTTGCTGTGATATCGCGTTGCACTGGAGCACCACGTGGATTAAGCTGCTACTTGTTGTTGTTTCTATCGTCCCCCACAACAAATGAACAACTTCCTCCCATTTGAGTCGTGTGTAATACAAACTACAGTACCTGTGTTTTAGAAATTGAAAATATCGACACATGGAATAAAATATCAGCTTTTGTCTTTTCATAGGATTTTTCAACTGTAAGAAAAACAAGAATATGTGAGGTGAACCAAACAAACAGCTGCCAGAAGAGAAGTGACACATTCTTGAAGTGGTTCAGTCATCCTCACTTTCTTCAAGGCTTAGCTTGCTACAGTTAAGGACTCTGCATAGAATCCATATCAGTGCCAGGTTTGCAATGATGTAGCCCAGTAGTGATGCCTGTAGGTGTCACCTAGTGACCTCATGTCTATGTTTTGGTCCTGACTCAGACTAGTACGCAAAAATATTTGAAACTCTTCAGAATATTTACAACTTGATCATCGATCTGAACCCATTCACAGTAATGTTTGGCATTATTCCACTCCAGGCAAGTTTTTCCTGACCTTTGGTTCTTGCTTTCACAACTTTTCTGGCCCGACATTTCATCCTTTTAAAATTCAAACATGTTTCACCCCCCACTCATGGAAGATGGAATAAAGAGGTTCTACAGTGTATTCAGTGTTTCCTCCTACTATTGTCTTGACGACACTCGTTACATGACTAAAATAAGCACAATCAAAATATCAAGATTTGTGAAACCCACCCGACCTGTGTGAACCCAAAGTAGCAAGGATGCTAACATTAGCAGTCCAAACCAGAGCAGCATCGCCTGACAAGCACAACAAGACAGGCTTTGATTCAACTTTGTTGTCAGAAAAGAAATACGCCTGGTTTTACAAAATTGATATTGGTAACGGTCCTGGATGAGCCATGGCCACTACTAGTTTGGCTGGTGGGTTGGTGGGGGGGGGGGGGGTACAGCCAGCTGTACATTTTGTTTTGCATGTGTATAAATCCATGCAATAAATGCAATAAAGAGATTTTGAAAAATAAAATCCAGTGTTTCTCCAAGGCAGACCGCCTTAGGAGCGCGTGATGGGTCGTCTTTAGCCCCAGACGTCATAAGACAAATTAACACGACTTTCAGTGACAGAAAAATGTATGAGCGACTCTCACAGTGAGCGGGAATGAAACGGGTGCACAGGAAATAAGTGAAGAAATAGTAGTTACTGGACGTAACTGCAGTTCTATGATTACGTTCGTATTTTGTTCCTTTCATGGGGGTGGGAGATCTCGTTGGTGGGGTAAGACAACGGAAGGGGAAACACTGAAATCGAACTGAATAATCGTACCTGCTTTGTCTTTTACCATAAGACATGAGTCTTCTCATCTCTCTTGTCCTCATTTAACCCCTGACCCCTGACCTTTACCAGTACCTTAGACATTTTTGGACAGACTATGAAAACTACTGGGTCAGACAAGGTCAGCGTTGATATTGGAAAAGGTCACAATGAGGTAACAAACACAAACACACACACACACACACACACACACACACACACACACACACACACACACACACACACACACACACACACACACACACACACACACACACACACACACACACACACACACACACACACACACACACACAGAGAGATATATACAGTATGAGGTTTATCAGGCTGACTGTAGACACTTGTGGTTTTGGCATGCCTCAATGGGATTAAAGATGTTCCCGGTGTGTTTACTTTCCCAATATTTTGTTCTCTCACTCTAAATCTATATTCTCTTCTCTCCTATGCCAGAGTGGGATTAATTACGGCCGTGGAATCATTCTGTGAGCCAGCTTTATCTACCTTTGGATTACAAACAAACCTCTCTGTCTCTCGGCTGCTCTGTGTATCAGGAAGGTCATATTTAATGTCTCCACTGGCTCACTACTGTTGAATACGCTTTAGTGTAGGACAGCGTGCATTCAACTCTGTGCTCCCTTCAGTGGAGTCCTGATATTCACTGACCATGCACTAATGTACTTGTGTCTGTGTGTCTCTGTATGTCTCTCTGTGTGTGTGTGTGTGTGTGTGTGTGTGTGTGTGTGTGTGTGTGTGTGTTTCTTTTAAGGTTCTTTTTCTGCTTGTGCACACATTTGTGATCTTTATGAGTGTGTGTGTATGAATGTGTAGTGAAAAGAAGACATGGTAATTTATGTGGGTCTATTTCTGTGTGTGTGGGAGGAGGGCAGATGCTGCCTAAGAGGGTGCTTTTCTCAAGCAAGGGAAGCCATTCTGCTGCGAAGGCTAACACACACACACACACACACACACACACACACACACACACACACACACACACACACACACACACACACACACACACACACACACACACACACACACACAGTGTAGACAGACAGCACACAGGCAAACATTTTGAAAAACCTTACATGTGTATTACACAATACACAGTTTGTTCATACATGAACCACCGATCTTTTACAATATATTTTTAGATCCTTGTGTGACAGCCCGTCATCGTATCCCTTTAATAATATTTGAGCTCTCTGTGTTTTTTTCTCCCTCTGCTCTCTGTTGACACGCTGCTATAATGACGTCCATTTCTCCTTCGCAGTATCACAACACTTCCAGCAGCGCTGTTTCACAGTAAAAGCCTTCACAATACTCTTTACTTCACGCCTCTGTTCAAAATGTTCTAAAACCCTGTGTAGGAGCAGAAATCCAGGATGCTGGTGGTGTTGCAGCACCTGAACGCTGGCCAAGAGATGGCCAGCAGAGCGTAGCCAAACATCTCTCAAAGAGTGGACTCATGGACCGTTTCTCTGTTATAGATTTTACACTTTGTTAACTATTCAAAAATCCAAAATCTTTGAATATGCAAATTAGTTGGCCACAAGATGTTTACTTCATTGAGGCATCAATACCACACTCGGTCACAGAGATTCAGTGACAACAGAGAAACGTTCCTCCTTCAGTACATGGATTTGCACTGAAGTGAACATTACAGTTGAAGTTAAAATAAGAGTCATATTTGAATGCCTCCTCACTGGCGACAGATGTGGCCGGAGGTTTTCAGATTTTCCATCATATTCTTGTGAACATGACATCTCAGGATTTCTACATATTTGGCACAATTTTTTTATTTCAACTGAATAATGAACTGATTAGGCTTTGGTGGTCTAAGGTCAAAGTAACTGTGACCTCACAAAACTGAATTAATATTCTAATTATGATGAATTACCCAAAAATGTCTTAAGGATAAAATTCTGGAGAAATTAGTTCTTATGTCTAAAATGTTGAAGGTGAGAATAAATACAATGAAAGGTGTTCTTTAACGTCATTATTGGCACAACAGTGATGTGGTCAGGACAGAGGCACTTGTGATTATACAACAAGTTACCAACTAAATTAAATATGTAATCAAAATGTATTCATATTGACCGATTTCACCAAATGGGTTACATTTAGTAGAACTTTAACAAGTAAAACCTACATTATATTACATATTATATGAAATTCAATTACAATTATATATTGTAATTGAGAAGGCGGAGTGATATTTCTAGTGATGAGCAGTATGTGCTGCTATGATGATTTGAGCACGTTGACCAATCAGATCTCTGGGTCAGCGCTACTTGTTGTATAATCTTGATTATCCGAGGTTTGATGTTGAGTTTAAAGAACATGAAGATGCTATACTGAAGGTACGTTTACATGCAGCATCATTTCTGATCACCACTGAGGGAGAGGATGGATGATGGCTTCCTGTCAGCACACCGACTGATAACCGGGCTGCAGGCCGGTCACCGAAAATCACTGCTGCTGTTTATGTAGTTGTCAGATTATCTGACTGTTTTTGTCCTTTTGGACAAATTCTGTTCAAGTTATTTTAATGCTTAAACCAAAACCAAAATAGAACCATGAATCATGAATCCTTTTTTTCACTAATTTTTTGGGGGGGAATTTTTGAAAGCCACTGAAAATTAGATATTCAAAAACATTGATTTAATTTGCAGCCTTTCTGTCGTGGCAAATAAAGTGCAGATTAGGGCAGTCCTTAATATGTTTAACAATCTTCTCAAGTGACACACAGACATACATGCTTCAGATATGTAATGACTACATGTGGATGACAGCTACCATCAGTCCCTCCGTGTGTCAGCGCCTCGTCCGTCGATCCCATCGCTTTCTATCATCTTCTCTCTCCCTCCATAGAAGGCTGGAATGCAAACTGCTGCTGACACACACCAGACCTCTTCATGCAAGGAAGACTTTGTGTGTCAGCTTTTATCAATGTCACAGAGGCATGAGTCAAGTTAATGATAGCTGTCGAAGACCCCTCAGCTACCTTCCAGTTACTGGAGTGTGCATGTGTGTGGGTGTGGGCAGGAGCGATTCTATGTGCCAGACATTATAAGTGTCATTAAGGCATTACACCAGTTTCCAACAAACCTTACATCGCTCCCTCTCTGTGGCTTTGTGTGTGTGTGTGTGTGTGTGTGTGTGTGTGTGTGTGTGTGTGTGTGTGTGTGTGTGTGTGTGTGTGTGTGTGTGTGTGTGTGTGTGTGTGTGTGTGTGTGTGTGTGTGTGTGTGTGTGTGTGAGAGAGTGAGAGATGGTATTCCCTGAGCCCACACATCTCGATAATTAAGCAGAACCACGGCGACTGATTATTTCCTGAGGGAGCTTGTGACAACGACGATGTTCCCCAACAGAAACGGAATCACATTTAGTTATTTTCAGTTTTATCTATGAAGATGTATTCTGCGTAAGTGAGACAGTAGCCATGCAGTAGCCTGCCCATCCCTGCTCTTCAGCAGTATCATCAAGCTGCAGCCAGAGAAACACTGCAGCAAACAATTCACCAGGATTGTTCCCCTGGGGGAGACGTTCCACTCTGCGGCCATTTTCCAGCCACACGGAGTCAGTCTGCACCTCTGGTGGTAGAAAGTCTTCAAAAATGATGAAACAGGAAAGGAAGCCCTCATTCATTGTTATCTATGTTGATTTATTAGAGAACCTTTGTAACTTCTCCCAGGTCCCACTTTAATGACAGTATGAGGCATCACCTACTTTATGGAGTCATGGTTGTCAACTTCCGCCCTTACATCGTGGTCCTCGTGGTTTGTGTTCACCACAGATCTCTCTTGGTGGTTCTTGAGGCCGGCACAGAACGGCAGACGTCCCTCCTATAGTCTGGTCCTCGCTCCCGACTAAACAACAGCTCTGAGCAGTGATGGTTTGATATCAGAGTGCCTGTGTTGGCCGCTGCGGGGTCCCTGTTGTAAACACCTGGTCCTGGCCTGCCACTTGAAACCTCAACCTCAAAGTTGTGGGGTGACTCTGCCCCTGTCACCCTCTGTGTGCCTCCAGGTGCCAGGTGTCATGATTTTCAAATATTTGAATCGTAGTTAAATCATAAAAAATTGGACACGCTACTTTTGTTCTTCCTTATTTCTATGTTTTTGTGGTTATAATGCCATTCTCCCATCTGAAGGTGGCTCTATTGAACCTAAAAGTTGGCTGCCAGCTGCCATTAAACAACAACCGTTTAGTCGATTAATAATCAAATAATTCAGAGTGGAGTCCGAATACTAATTTTGCTTGAAATGCCCATCCCTTCCAGGTACCCGACCTTTCTCCCTCGTCTGAAGTTGTCCGTCAGTATTTTCACACAAAACAAAAGTAACAAATAATAACCCCACTTATTACTTTTGGTAAATGTAATTAAAGTTTTTGACTTGGAAAAGTGACCCCCTAGTTACATTACTAGTTACCACCAAAAGTAATGGAAGGAGAGTAACGTGTTACTTACGCTCAACACTGCACGTCGTTACATCCGTGAAAAATATCAACAAACCCTCAAACTAATAAAGTAACTGAAAGGGACCCTGTGGAGCTTTTCACTGCCTGCTTCAAGAAAACCTCCCTCAGAAGCTTTTACACCCCTGAAAGTCTTGTTTTTCTAACCTCCATTTGGTTTAACTACTCACTGTGCTGCAGTAATGTACAAGTGTACCACAGGATCCTGTGACATTACTGTCTGATGTGGTTACAGGTTCATCATAGCTCACCTCTGAGCACACCTGTTAGTGATGCTGGCTGTGGTCAGATGGAAACAGACTTCAAACTTTCAACCAAACCAAATGAGTTATTTGTAGTAGTTATCTTTTTTAACATTTGTACATTTCTTGATTGTTTTTTGCTTCTACGGATTCCTTGCTTTGATGAAAAATAAAACCGGATAATGAAGTGTAACAAAACTGCTATGCAATCTGATTATCAGAATGGATATGAGGTGTTTGTCCTGCAGACTCCACCCTTTTGCCCAACGCATGCCTACTTATATATAAGGTGAATAAGATGCTGTTTGTACAGGCCTCACTATGGCTGAGTTCGAAATCACTCAATTATCAGACACAGGCTTTGAGTAGTTTTTTAGAGTGAGTAAACTGGGATTTCTGTCATTTACTAATCCTTGTTATTTGCATTAGTATAATATGACTGTTGACTCAGTGTTGCATTGTGTGTACAGACTGTATGTCACCAACAATACAACATTCCATCGTGTGATTTTTAGATTCAAAGTTCAGACAATCAAATAAAATGACGGAGCGTGATACGGTGAACTGTTACGACCTTGGTCAGACTGAACCGTCTTAATGAAATTCATCTGGGCCTCTTGAAACACGTGGTGAACACACCCATCTTTCTAGGTTTTAAACACGCCTGCCAAAATTCTATGATTATCATCACTCGTCACTCGACATGGCAACGTTAGTGGTGAAAGGTAAAGATATACTTGCTCAGCGAAAAAATAAGTCACTTCCTGGTTAATTCAGGTCATACTAGTTACAGCAGGGTGTTGTGCTGTTAAACATCACTAATGACTGTATAGACAGACAACGACAAACGGTAACAGCCCTCACACACGGTGGGTACTTTTTGCTGTTAGTTTGCTGTCTGTTTTAAATGTTATCTGCTAAAAACAACATGTAGAAATGTATTATACAAATAATAATTACCTTCTGAACTCCATTTTGTCCCTGTGATGGTCTACGTGGGTAATGACGAGGTTGTTTGTCACTTTTCTGTATTCAGACAGCAGATATGGAGCAGATTTCCTTGTTGCCTTTCTGTTGTTCTGTTGTGAACACTCTCAACTTAGTCGGAGGTTACCGAATCAGAACTTTCCCACTTCCCAGCTGCCTGAACGCACCATTTGTACACACAGAAATGCACTGGGATCTGAGTGCAGTTAGACCAGCCAGACTACATGTGGAGGTGATCAGATCTCAACAGGTATAAATTCAAATCTGAGACAAAATTGTGAGGAAGTCCCACACCGGCCACGCAACTCCAACTCTTCCTGACAACTCAAGCAGCCTATATAAAGCTCCAGGTGATACCAGTCATAATGGCTCGTGCAGCAGCATTGCATCTTCGATTTAAGACACGCCATGTTTGTCCGCTAGCCCGCTGAACTAATCTGCACATTGAGATTAGGTCAAATAGGAAAGAACTGAGATAATGAGAATGCATTTTTATAACAGGTATAAATACAAAGACCTATTGATTGGATGTCACACCGTGTGTTAAAAGCCGGTATAAATAAGGAAATTATGTCCAATAATTAAAAAAAGTCTGTTATTAATATGAAATCAACTTTTGAATTTGAAATGTAGAAAAACACACACTAGACTGTCAAAAGATGTTCAACGACAAGCAAAAAGTAAACACACACACACACACACACACACACACACACACACACACACACACACACACACACACACACACACACACACACACACACACACACACACACACACACACACACACACACACACACACACACACACACACACACACACAAATAGAAATACATTTATAGCAGATAGATCTCCTGTCTGATATAATGCTCTCCACTGCAGTAACTATTACTACAGTCATTTTTTTTTAAATTGATTTAAAGAAAGCTAGTTTAAATTGAGGCCATCAATAACATCTTATTTTGACAAGAATCCACAAAAGGCTGTCATATGTTTGCCTTGTCTCTCAGACACACACACACTGCTCATCTTCGCATGGCATGGGAGCACCGCAGTGAGTGGGCGAGCGAGGCTGTCCTCTGGTGAGAAAGGGAGAGAAGAGTGAGTGAGTGGGAGCGAGTGAGAGAGAGAGAGAGAGGAACACGAGGGGGTTGACTCAGATCGAGAAGAGTTTGATGTAAAAAGCAGATCTGAGCCTGTGTGTGTATTTTGGCAGATGCACGCATGTGAGTGTGTGTCTGTGTTCTCCTAATGAGTGAGACTGATGGACGACAGTTCCCTCTGGGAGCATTCGAAGACACATTTCTGTCCTTTAGAGCTGCAGACTGAGAGGACAGGTGATACCGCTCTCCACATCTCTGCACTCTTCAGTAATTTCCCAAATCATCACCTGCCAGCTTGAATTTAACATGTGTTACACCCTTTTGTGTACTGCCTGTATAGAGTGAGAGAGCTGCCACTTCTGCAAAATGTGAAATCCTGCATGTTGAGGTTAATTTGAACACAAGGATAAAGGATAATTCTGGTGTATTTCGGGGAAGTGTTTTTCCCAATTATGTAATTACCGTCCCCTTCATTGTAGGGATCTAGGAAAACTAGAATCCCCAGCTAGAGATCCCCAATGCAGTCTTTACTTTCAGACTCAAAAACATATAAAATGATTCACGTAAAAATTCCCAAGATGTCTACAGGTAGAGATACGTAAAATAATGCAAAGTAAGCATGATTCACTAACACACAATAATCTTCTATGAATTATCTTTCAAACTACTCGAATTTCTTCCAGTCATTTGGATGCCTACTTGTGTGACGAGTTAACAGGGGACATAGGATGGACTACAGCTGCAACAAACAAACTTCCTTTTACACACCACTTTGCTACCTGTGCTGTTGAATCCAAAAAGCTTCTGCATGTTGATTATGGAAACGGCAGTTTGAATGAATAACTCATCAACATTTTGGCCCGACTAATTAATGATATCATCATGAAAATCACCCTTATGGTATTGGGACCAATGATGGGTACTGGTCACAGCAGGTGATTATCCTGTGCAGTGCATCATGGTTGATGACATTTTCGATGCATCACGACATCGTGATAAAAAGACCAGCCTGGCTGGGCAAACACCATTTAACACCATTTATCTCCATTAACACCATTTAACTCCATTAACTCAATTTAACACAATTTAACACCATTTAACACAATTTAACACCATTTAACTCAATTTGACTCAATTTAACACCATTTAACTATATTTGACTCCATTAACACCATTTAACTCCATTAACTCAATTTAACACAATTTAACACCATTTAACTAAATTTAACTAAATTTAACACCATTTAACGCAATTTAACACATTCAACTATATTTGACTCAATTTGACTATATTTAACTCCATTTAACTCCATTTACACCATTTAACTCCATTAACACTATTTAACACAATTTAACTCCATCTGACACCATTTAACCCCATTAACTCCATTTAACACAATTTAACTCCATTTAACAACTTCCCCAAAATGTTCTGAAACACAAACTTATAAGACCGTTGTTGTGGTAGTTGGTCCCTGGCAAGACTGTGAACTTTGATCAGTTTGGGATGTGTAATCTGTCATGTGGGATGGAGTTGTTCGGTTGTAGTGGAGATTGTTTATAAGTTATCACATAACCGGAATGCCCTTCCTACGTGATCCCTGGTTGACCTCTGAGTTCTGCTTCATGAGGATGTGTACTGTTTAGGTATTTAACATGTGGTCAGTGCTGACTTCTTGTGAACTGACTGATTAGTTTCTGGTGGTCCCTGTTGACTAATAATGTCTCTATCTCTGGGCTTCTCAACATTCATCCTTGCATTTCTTGATCTTCACTGTTTACGGACCTGCTCTGCCTTCACTTGCCCATCCTCTGCCTCAGTGATGAGAGGATTAAACTGTGTAGGAATGTCCTCACCTACTTCGCTTCCTTCTGCTCTCATAAGCCTTCACGTTGAAGCATGTACGGGGCTGTTCATGCCTGTCGTTATCATGTGATGTGGTTGGTCTGATCAAAAGTGGTCAGTGGTCAGTGGTACAGATGTGAACGCACCCAGGCGGCTTTGAGGATCCATCCCACTGGTCAGACCACATTCAGAGGTGGTCTGGGATATTTACTGTATGGTCACATTCTCTTAGCAGTGTGAACACAAATGCATCGTGGGCCACATTGAAGGATCACCTACTCAACTCACGTCCTCTAAATAAATAGGAGTATTGACAGCAGCTCTCTGTGCCACATTGTTTTTATCTGACCCGGTGCCTCCACGTTTTAGTTTTTAGGTTTTTTTCCTCCACTCAAACCTTTCTTTCATTCACCCTAAGATTTCTGTCTGCTTTTATTTTATTTTTTTTGTTACCAGAAAAATATATATCTCGTGATTCTGCTGAGCTCAGCTGAACTGTACAGAAAGCAGGAGATTTACTTGTAAACTTGTAGATGTAAAGCAGCTGTTTGGGGATTAAAATCACAGGCTGCATTCACCAAAGCCTATTGTGGGTTTAGTTTTTCTTTTCCTTTTTTAAACTGACCTCATCTGTAATTTACGCACATCCGAGTCACAGCTGTAGAAGAGCTGTCACCCCATTGCACAGTTCATTCATCCACTGCAGTGAAGAGCCTGAACCTCTCAAACCCACTGGAATAATGAAATCATCTGAGCCTGAACTGATATGATCGCAACGTACCTGACGGTTCAGGTCCTCAATCACAAAATCGTGTGTTTAGACATTTACAAATGTGAAATATGTCAGAAATTTCAAATAGATGGTGAATTAAAAGGCCTCAGTGAGTCAGGCCAGGAACACACTGCCTGCATGGTGTGTACATTACCTTTCACGCACTGCTCAGCTGTGGCTTGTTTGTGTGTGTGAATCAATGAGTTTCTCTTTGATAAAAGGCATCAGTGTTGAATTTTTGAGGTCCAACAAGTTTCGAGTTGTAACCAACAAGCAGTCATGCGAGTTTTGTTTACCCTCATTCATAGTGAGACACACAGACACACACAGACACACACCGACACACTCACACACACAGACACACACAGACACACACCAACACACACCGACACACAGACACACACACAGACACACTCACACACACAGACACACGCAGACACAGAGGCGAGAGAGAGGGAGAGATCAGCGAAGAAAACCCCGCCACTCACCTGGTGAAGTGTCTTCATGATATAATTCGAGCCTGTACTTGGTTTTTGCAAACTTTGTAAATTTTAGCTGGAAACCAGGTGCGACGTGTAAAAAATAGGCATCAGATCTATTTTATAAGTGACGCACCGCACACTTGAGACGTGGGTCTCAGCAGGCACTGTAGCTGCACTGATTCATTAATATGGAAGCCGAAACGAAATGACGCCACTCAGGCAGTGTGACAAAAGCTTGTTGCTTCAACTCCTGTATTTCTATTTGACTACTCTTTGCTTGTGTAATAATGTCATGCATGTGTACATTTCCATGTAGAGCCGAGAAGTGAAATCTGATCACAAGCAGTCACGCTAGACACACATGGAGACGCATCTTATTTCGAGGTGGGAACTACCGTACTTTGAACCATCCACTTGTGATCGGATTAACCAGAATGTATGTTGATATTAGATTTGAACAGCCTATCTTGTCAGAACAATTGTCCAGGAACCTCCCATACAGAGCAGACAAATCTTTAGAAATAGAAGATGCAGTAGGAAGTAGGAAGTAGTACATAAGATCCGGACAGACACTGATGAAGGTTTAGGTGGATGTGACCACAGACAACAGATCGTTTACTTTGTCCAACCATGCTTCATCGCACACAGATGATTACTTTGTGTGTCCGTTAGATAGTCATCCCTGACCTGTTGTTGTGCTGTGACAGACGTGTGCAGCTGATGTTGTGGTATACATCCAGTATATACGTTCAGCCCGACACACAGCTGCACGCTGATTAGATGTCGGTATCAGAAGAATTACCTGCTGAGATGTTTAAGCAGACAGACTTAATTGATTGTAACACTGAGATTCTGAATATGTTGTAGTGCTGTTACTGTCTGACAGACTGATAAGAAGCTTATGAAAGCCACATGGGGGCTGAGGACACACTGTACCTCAGTGTGCACAAGACAATTACTGAGTGAGTGAGTGAACCAAAATAAGAACAAAGATTATTTAATTGCTCGATGAAACAATAAAAAATAGTGTTGATTATTTAAGTGACTTGCCATCCTTTCAAATGTTTAGATTCTCGTGGCAATACAACAAAACTTTTTTTTCTGTCATACAGTAAGTAAGTAAACATGTTCCTGAATATGATCAGACATGTTATGCTACATTTTGGTCCCTCACACTTTTCATAATAGATAATGGATATCGGCTGATGCCCATAATGGATACTTCTGTCCATTAATAACGTTCAGTGCATGTGTTTGTGTTCTTCACTGCAAGATGTGAAGCTTTGTTCAAAAAAAGAAAAAAACCATCTTGTGGTAATCCAGGAATCATCCAGTATCAACATCTTTGTTTGGCTGTGGTGCGACAGTTACTTATTGATTTCTACCAAAAGAAAGCACTAAGGGTCAATACCTCGGCCTAAGGTTTTATAATAAGAGCGCTGTTCATTGGATGCACAAAATGTGAAGGTATGGCATCAGTAGTATGTTATGGGTATAAATAGTAGAATATATACACTCAGTGTCCTTTTTATATGGCACACCTGCAGAGTCTCATGTAATCCAACAAGTTCTAAACTCTATTATAATGCCCATAAATCTACTTCTGACACTCTCAGAGGTGGGTTGTTCCAGCATTGAGCTCATACTTAATGCTAGGCTGTATTATGGGCACATGTTTTTTCTCCCCCCCATCTCACTTTATCACTGATAAAGTATATGTATATATGTATCTTGACCCCTCTAGCAGCATCTGGCTAAAATGTTTTAGCATTTTTCCTACAATGAGGATATCCTATAAACATAGACTCTGATGTTGGTATAAAAGATTTTGTTTTACAGCAATGTGTTTTGTGTGTGTGTGTGTGTGTGTGTGTGTGTGTGTGTGTGTGTGTGTGTGTGTGTGTGTGTGTGTGTGTGTGTGTGTGTGTGTGTGTGTGTGTGTGTGTGTGTGTGTGTGTGTGTGTGTGTGTGTGTGTGTGTGTGTTCAGGATGACGAGGTGGTCCTCCAGTGCTCAGCAACAATCCACAAGGAGCAACTGAAACTCTGTCTGGCAGCTGAAGGCTTTGGAAACAGACTCTGCTTCCTCGAGTCGATCTCCAACTCCAAGGTAGAGTACCGATGGAAGTTTCTATATTCTCAAGACAAGTTCAAGAAAAACTGCCAATCAGCTGGTGGAGAAACATTAATGATGGAATTCTTCTATAAAGGGACGAGGAGTCACTGAATGAGTTTCATACTCAACAGATCAGCATCATGAGATGTGAACTGTTTCTGGTTAAGTTGCCTCATCAATGGAATTTTCCTCAATTTGTCATCAGAGCTGGACTCAGCACAATCCATGATGTCTCTGATTGGAGTGTCATCTATGTTTTGTATTCAGATTTCATTAACATCAGGTTTCAATACTGTAAATTATTGCATACAGTATTTTATGTCGTTCTTTATGTTTTTGTCAGTAATAAATCAGTGAAGCAAAACTTGTGGTATATTCATCAGGCCACACTTGTGTTAGAATGCTGTTCACTGATTTCAGCCCAGAGTTCAATATTATTATAACCAGTCCCCCCACTTGATAACACCCACTGAAACTGGGTGTTGCAGGGTCTTAGACTTCGTTAATTGTGATCGCACTTCCACCCAACACCCTGAACACCAGCGTCCCACAGGACTGTGTGTTTTGCCCATTACTGTATTTCCTATTCATCCATGTCTGTGTCGCCCAGCACAGCAGAAACCCTGTCATCAGATCTGCAGATGACATCATCACGGCAGGCTTGAGCAACAATAACCACTTGACAGCCTGCAGGCAGGAGATCAAACTGCCAGCATGCAGGTGCAGAAACAACAACATGTCCCTCAACATGAGCAAGACAAAGGATAGATGGTTGATTTCAGGAGGCAGAGAAGTAAACATCAAAGACCCATCCATATCAATACAACGGTGGAGAGGGTCAGCAACTTAAATTTCAAGGGAGTCCACATTACATTTGATCTCCCATCGAATTTTTAACACATCTGCCCATACCTGCAATTCTTCAGGAGACTGAGAAGGGTCAACCTGCACTCCTCAATTCTCACTACCTTGTAACGATACACTGTGGAGGCTGTACTGACCCACTGCAACACCGTTTGGTACGCTAACACCACAACATCTGAAGGTAAGGGTGGTCAAGACTGCCCAAAGAATCACAGTGACTGTTCTACTACCAATAAAGGACATCTACCATTGAATTGAATTGAATTGAATTGAATGTACCAACCACTGTTGATAGATGCCACATATTTGATCCTGAAGAAACAAATGTGCTGCAAATCCTCTCAATACTGGCATCTTGTATGCACCACTCATGAATAAACAATATGCCCATCCCAAACAGGCTTACAAGACACCTTTGACATTTATAATTGTTACAATAGCATACATTTGGGCAGGTGAAGAGTCAGTACTTGAAGTTGTTATGTTGTAAGCAGAAAAACTGGAAAGCTTTATAAATTGAGTACTTTGATGAGAGCCAAATTGTGATGGCTAGACGACTGGGTCAGAGATCTCCAAAGCTGCAGTGAACCAGTGAACCCAAGGCTCATGCATGGGAAACAAAGGCTTGCTCATGTGGTGCTTGGCCAACAAACTGATGAGAGCTGCTGTCACACAAGTTGTTGAAAACCTTAGTGCTGGCTGTGAGAGAAAGGTGTCCCCTGTCAACTGCAAACTTATCCCTACAATGGGCTCAAGAGTGTCAGAATTGGACAATGGAGCAATGGAAGATGGTGGCCTGGTATGACGAAGCACATTTTCCCTTACACCATATGGGTGCCTCTTAGCTCGGGAAGACATGGGAGCAAGATGCACTTTAGGAAAAAGGAAAGCCAGCTGAGGCAGTGTGATCCTCGGGGCTGCTGGGAAACCTTGTGACCTGGCATTCAGGAACATGACAATGACTTCAATGGTTGCTTTGAAACAAATTATCCCGATCTCAGTCAGACTGAGCATCTGTGGGAATTGCTGCAAAAAACAGTTTGTTTTGTGGAGGCCCCACTTTGCAATTTACAGGATTTAAAGAAGTTGGTGCCTTATAGCACAGGAAACCTTTAGAGGTGGATACATAGGGTGAACTGATCATTTCTTGCATTGTGGCTGGTCTAATGGCTTTAGGAAAAAACAATAACATTCTTGTATTTGTTTAACATGTAGTTGAAATATTGACTAATAAAAGAGGAATAAGATATTATCAGTATTCTATGATTAATTTCAAAGCAGTTCAGTTTGTGTTGGCTGCAGAGACTATAGCTTATCATTTGGTGCAAAACTAAATGGCAGCACTGCTTGACATCTCCGGTTGACTGATATGACTTCTGTAGTAAGTAGAGGAATAGTACAGCAGCTCATATCATTTGTCTATATATTGTACTTTGGATTAGTTGCTGAGGGTCAGACTGGTACGACAGCAAAGCATGTAATCCACCTGCCCGTCCTCTAGAGGCTTTGTGACAGTTTTCGTGGCTGCAGAGTGAAAAATAGACCCACAACACCAGACAGGTCATGTGACTGAAGTCCTGTGATGAATGCCATGCGACCTCGTGGTTTGTTTCCCTAAACCGCATGGTTTTTAACGCCTCGGTGAGGCCAAGCTGTGACAATGACATACTGTCCTTTAGCGAACCGATGTATCACATATCGGAGCATGATACCGGGTTTCCCTGGGTCTCTGCTCTAACGGGTTTTTACTGTCTTCTGCTTCTGTCTGAGGTGAGCAGTGATATTACAGATTTCCTTAGGTCTGCTCAAAGCATCTAAAAAGTTGCAGGTTCATTTTCTGTTAATTGACTAATTGTTGAAGCTCTAAAGTATACAGTTCTCTGCAAAAGTGAAAGTTCTTTAGATATTTTTTTGATAAACCTTTTTGGCGCATTGACATTAATTGATAAAAACTATTTGTATTATTTTTCAAAGTTTCCTTACTTTACTTTTAGTGCAAAAAAATATTTGCACAGTAATGTGTGTATGCAAATTACCTGAATTTCTCTTAAGTTGTTTAAACTAAATGAAAATGAATTGAAGCAAATGATTAGATTATCTAATAGGTAACACCAGCTAACAATGTCTCCAATAACTATTTGTATGTGAAATCTCATGGACACACAGGTTCTCAAAACGGTCCACAGAAGTGTTTAAAGTAAAGGAATCCAATATGGCGTTGGGAAAAAAACAGAAAAGACTGAAGGTGAAGATTTATCTTGTCAGCGTTACTAAAATTGTTGGATGAGAGAATGGAAAGTTAGATGCTGGTTGATTACAGATGTCCTCCTTTGATGGACTTTAAGTGCTGGTGAACACATGATGACGGGCTGATGCAGTTGTTGAGATACGAGCTGCTCAGTTTTTTCCACTGACCTTTCGAACAAACATCAATAAATCATCTGAGCTGTGCCTTCGATCTTTCAGAATGTGCCTCCAGATTTGTCCATCTGCACCTTTGTGTTGGAGCAGTCGCTGTCAGTACGAGCCCTTCAGGAGATGCTGGCCAACACCGAGGAGAAGGCTGACGGGGTGAGTATGGAGACACGTACACATGTTGATACACACACGCATCAGAGAAGTGGAGCAAATCAGTGTGAAGCAGGTTCTTCTCACATTGAGCCTTAGATACCATCCTGATGAAACACAGAGGAGGAACAAGCAGGGAGCCGAAGTCGGTTTACGGATCATTTCACTCTTGACTACTCGTTCTTAAATTGTTTTTCCACTGGCACTAATATTCAGTTAAAAGCAATGAAAACAAGGCAAATGATCAGTTTCCATCAAAGAACTTAGTTTACCACACAATATCAACATTGCAGTTTCAAACAGTTAGCAGGCAGCTGCTTTGCTCAACTGCTGTTTTCACTGAGAGTGTTACTTACAGCTGCTGCTCTTAATGTGTCTTTGTTTGATGGGAATAAGCTGCCAAGAACGTTTTTAATACAATACATTTCAATGTACATTTATTTCAGTCATCCTATTTAGAAGAAAAAAAGAAAGAATTTAGCACATAGTATGTCAGTAAAACTCAGTTTATTAACACAGGTTTTAGATCCTCAGACCTTTATCAGGAAAAGTTCAAACAAATGGCATCATGTTAATGTCACCAACCATATGAGGACCTTTCCATATTTCAAACAAATAAGCACATATTATAGAAAATAAGTTTGAATGTCCAAATATTTCAAGGAAATCAGAAACACCAAATTTGAAAATATTTTAGAGACAAATATTGTTGAAAATCCATTGACTCTGTACATTCCCCGGGCATGTGTAGGTGTCAAAAGTATCCCTAAATCCCATAATACAATGAAGCAAAGTGTGGAAAAAAACCAGAACTAAAATCAGTCGAGCACCAAAAAAATACAGAACAGATTGTAAATAAAATCCCCAAAAGACAACAGAATGTCTAACTTTTTTGAGACGTATTGCTGCCATCAAATGCAAAATGGGCACATATTTTTCATAAAACAATCAAATTTTTCAGTTTCAACATTTGATATGTTGTCTATTTGCAATTAAATATAGGTTTATGTTATTTGTAAATCTTTGCAATTTGTTTTTATTTACATTTTACACAGCGTCTCAACTTTTTAGGAAACAGGGTTGTAATTGATAATTAGATATCAACAAATAAATAGTAACAAAACCAAATCACATAAATTATGATTTATAACATTTCACTGTGTCAGTCATATCTCGAAGGATCATTTTCATCTTTATTCCATTTAAATGGAACATACATGTAACTACAGAAACATTTTGGCCATTTTTTTTTCTTGCCATGAATTTGAACTGTTTTTGTTTTGCTAATTGAACTGTATTTCATCTCTTTGTTTGATGTGTAACATGAGGCATAAGGTCTGATTCTTAGAAAATATGTTATTCAAATATGTTCTTTTTCAAACTACTGCCACAGTAATGAAACGTGTCTGCCATCTAATTCTGCCTGGAAATGATAGTGTAAAAAAAACAGAAATATCCAAACCAACCAAAAACCATTGTTATCATGAGATCAATATAAACTGTAGAGCCAGAGACGAGATGGGAAATTAGAGCCCAGCTCAAATGTATCAGATCTTCACTGAGCTCCTTGGACTTTCCTGTTGTACTTTGTGTTGGTCGATCCAATGAGTGCTGCCAAACAAATCCTTTTGAATTGGGCACAAAGAAGCTACCAGCTGTAGTCAACCATGATCATTAGTAGGAAGTTAAAAGGCCAATCAAATCAATCAATTAACAATCAAAGTTTGTCTATTTCTGATCCTGTATGTATAATTTTCATGCAGTGATGATTTCAGAAAACTCAAAATAAAATATAACTTCTGCTCCAAATTCTTGTTTTCTTTCCTGTGATGTGAGGCACTCATTCTGCCCCAGAAAAACAACAGTTCAAAGAAATCATTTATGGCGTACAATTGCCAGAACAATCATGTACGGAACGAGTGTTCAGACCACAACTGTACGTAAATGTGCTGTCCACTTACTCTAAGAGTATTTTGAATTTTCTCTCTCAGACGTCGCAGGGTGGAGGACATCGCACCCTACTGTACGGACACGCTGTCCTACTACGACACTCCTACAGTGGAATGGTCAGTAAACACACACACACACACACACACACACACACACACACACACACACACACACACACACACACACACACACACACACACACACACACACACACACACACACACACACACACACACAACCAAATGCAACTAAAATTTTAACGTTAAAACAATATTGAATCGACCTCCCAACTGTTTCACCACTTTTTAAAGAACTTCACGGTTCACATGAGGTTAGAGGGTCAATGAACATGAGACAACCTTTACACACCACTTAAAAAAAAAAGCACAGTTTGAAATTTTGCTGTAAGTAACTCGAATAATGTAGTCTAATTTGTAACTGTTCTACTTGAGTAAATGGATTGTTTGTTGTTTCCCTGTTTAGTACCTGTGCTGCCTGTCCACCTCTCGCTCATCCACAGACAAACTGGCTTTCGATGTGGGACTTCAGGAAGACACCTCAGGTAGATGTCAAACTGATTCATGGTATTGAAAAGACGTTTCCACCGCTGCTGAACTGGTTCACTTCAGATTTGAGGACCTTAATTTGAACCCTTCCAAGTGCTTTCACAATCAATCAAATGATAGAGAGATAGTTTGGGAATCCAAAAAGTCGGTTAACAGATAAAAGTTGGGCCTGAAGAACGATCCATGTTTTTAAAAGAGAAAAATAATGGAAAAGATCTGCATTTTACATACCATTCGCTTTGCACATGGTCGTCTCCAACTGGCTCAAGTAAATATATACAAAAAGATACAAAAGGTTAGTGGCTGAATAATATCAGACCTGCCATCTTGTCTAGTTTACCAACTTTTCCTGGTCTGCTACAAATTGGTGGAAATATGTGCTGGTTCACAAGGTGGTACCCTGGTTCCATGAATCCAGACTAAAACCAGCTCTAGAACCAAACCTTTTCTAAATAACAAGCAGCATCTGTGGCCATCTCCAATATCTTTTATGAATATTTACATGAATAATAATCCACATCACGTTGTAACACAAAAGGTGTCACTCACAGTGATGAACCCACAGAGAATTGTCACCAACCGTACAGTTCCCCTCAGCTGTGTGTAGCCTTTTAGCATCTTTCAGCTCATTGTTTTGTTTTTTCTGTTCTAGTTCAGTCTCACAAAACTCCGAAAAAAATAGTGAAGCTTTAACTTTAAGTATAGAGCTCGAGGATCAGTATATTGCATTGAACTTTAATGAAGCAATTCGGTTTAAATATGTAGCTTCATTGAAGTTGATATGTCATATGATACTGTCAGTATATTGTACAATTCAATTTCAAAGCGTAAATCTCATAAAGGGGAAAATAAGATAAACACAACTCATATTAAGAATCCTGATCATGTCAGATAATCAGCAATCGGATCAAGCTACAACAGAGTGAGGCTTGATTACATGAGCACTGATCTGGCTTTGTGAGGTGGCTTCATACTGCCGACTCATACCGGTGCCGCATGCTACTCCTCACTGTGTAAAACTCTGGACTGATGTTGTCAGTATTAAAACTCTGTCTGGCTTTGCTTTTGGACAAAGTCAGAACAAAGTCCACCGTGCGCCCTGTTCTTGTTCCTGTCCTGCTTTTGGAACAATGATGCAGAAGACAGTAGAGTTACAGTACAAGTAGAACAGCTGCAGAACAAATCGAGGCTACAAAAGTGGAACACACACTGAGGTGAAAGGTGGTATTACATAAGTTTATGTTTCATGGACAAGTTTTATCTCCTGCACTGCTGTTGGCCTGTTTGTTTGTGTGTGTGTGTGTGTGTGTGTGTGTGTGTGTGTGTGTGTGTGTGTGTGTGTGTGTGTGTGTGTGTGTGTGTGTGTGTGTGTGTGTGTGTGTGTGTGTGTGTGTGTAGGTGAGGCGTGCTGGTGGACCATTCATCCAGCATCAAAGCAGCGCTCAGAGGGAGAGAAGGTTCGAGTTGGAGATGACCTCATCCTGGTCAGCGTCTCCTCTGAGAGATATTTGGTCAGTACCAGCCGTGTGTGTGAACGAGTGTTTGAGCAGAAAGGGGCTTTGATCTTACTCTCGCTTTCTTTCTTTGTCCACATTTTTATTTTCCTTTTTTTTCCCAGCATGATAATAAACCATGTCACGAAGCAAAAATCCTGTTAAACTGGTTTCCTGACAGTGAGTTCAGTGGCATCAAGTCTGAGTTCAATAAAACATATTTAGAACATCTGTAGAAGATTGGCAATGGATGTGCAGATGAGAAATCTGCACAAATGATGTGATACAATTGTGTCAACATGGAGCAGAATCTCTAACAATGGTTTCCAGCATGTTGTAGAATCAATGACACCAGAACTGAGTCTGTTCTGAGGGCGGAAGGAGGCCCAGTGTTAGAAAGCTGTTCCTAAAAAACACATTTTTTCTTAAATGGCTGCTTGATGACTCTGATCAAGGCCACAAACCAAAAGCATCAGTCTTTTCTATGTAGAAAAATATTCTCCTGATGATGGCACAATCGCAACCATGTAAAGTTACTAAACATCCATCTAAAACCCTGAAATACTATCCACATTAGCTTCGTGACTTTAACCCAAGAGCAGGTTTCGTTTAAGAATCTGCATCCTAAAAGCTGAAGAAACATACTTGATCTCCATATGTGTACATGTGCCTGTTCGCATTGTTGTCGGTGCTTCTTAAACATTTTCCTTCAGTCTCAGCTCCAGCCTTTCTTCTTTTTTTTCCCTCACTGTCCATCTTTGGAGCAGTCATTGTGAAGAATACAAGACGATGTTACTGACTGAATGCATCAGACCAATTGCATGGTCTGATGCATCAGGAGGTCTCCCCAATGGACCGACCAGTCGTGCGTCTCTGAACAGTTACATGCAGGATTCAGATTCAGGAACATTCCTTATCTGTATTTCAGTTTGGTGTGCCAGTAAATTGTTTTTAAAATGTGTCTCTTGCCTGTTTTCCTGCAGCATCTGTCCTACGGTAACGGCAGTCTCCATGTAGATGCAGCCTTCCAGCAGACACTGTGGAGTGTGGCTCCCATCTGTTCTGGCAGTGAAGTAGCACAAGGTACACCTGTCTTCTTTTCTGTTGCCTTTTTTTTTTTTTACCTTTTCAATTTGTCCAACTTGTGCTCTTTAATCTTACTTTTGTGTTTTTGTACTCTCTTTATTTATTTTTCTCAAATGCAGGAGGTATTTTTTGGTGGATAAAATGGTTGGGCACACAAAAGGTTTATTTCTCTGTTGTCCACAAATTTGTCACAATCCATGTTTGTGAGCACTTCACCTTCCCCAAGATAATCCATCCACCTGACGGGTGTGGCACATCAACTCTAATTATTATTCAGATTTTTATGTTTTATTTTTTACAGTATTAGACATAATTTCACATATGGCTAAAGATACAGTATGTATTCTTTTTTAGAGGTAGTATTGGGGCTGTCAGTATCTGGTGTGACCACCATTTGCCTCGTGCAAACACATCTCCTTCACACAGAATCGATCAATGGTGTGAAGTTGCTGGATGGTCCTTTGTGGTATCTTTGTGGTATCTGCCACCGAGATGTAACAGATCCTGTAAGTTGTGAGTCGGAGGCACCACGGCTCAGATTCGTTCCAACACCCTGTTCCATGTCCGGGCTGTTAACAGTACTCACCGCTCCTGATCAAGAACACCCCAAAACTATTTCTGTTCCAGAGATGCTCTGACCCGTCATCTGGCCATTATTTATTATTATTTCAGTTACTCAGGTCTTTGGACCTGCCCATTCCCCCCACATCCAATCTGCTGACTACAACAACATACTTTTCACTTGATATCTGTCTAACATCCCAGACACCATATCCCATGTGCTGTTGTTACGAAATAATCAAGTTTATTTACTTCATCTGTGAGTGGTTATAAAGTTTTGGCTCATTGGTGTGTAAGCTTGTTCATAACCCGGTACCATCTCCCGCACACTGGAAGAAAAAAAAGGCGCCTTATTCCCAGTGAACCATTTTACATGAAATCTGTGATCGATACCTGACACAGAGGAATTTAAACCCAAGTATTTCTTTAAAAAGCAGTCTTTATGGTTTTTTTGTGTAGAGGCACATTGCATGAACCCAACCGCATTTATAGAGTTTAGCAATAGTTTAACATTCATGTGCAGTGAATAATCTTTGACTTGTGCCTGAGTTGTATATGACATAATAACTGTGTACTATAACCTGTAGAGCTGTTTCACTTTTCATTATAGTGTTTTGCAGCTAAGAGCAATTCCTTAATTTTCTGGGGCAATTTTAGACATCAACAACCCACCAACTGTTTTTAGTCTGCATATTGAGTTTTATCATTTGATACTTGCATTTTTCACTTTCCCACAAACCAACACACGACAGACTGATGCTTTGAGTGCCATTGTTTGAAACACAGGTGTTCTCCATTTGCACAGTAGGCTCTCCTGGTCTTTATATATCTGAACAGGTGGGTTTCAGAAGTACTAATCCATGTCATCATACCAAAATTGCCCGAGTGCACTCGATCGCTGCTGCCGTCCTCCCACATCTACACAGTCGGGTTTATCAGAGCACTGAAATGTGTTTCATAAAGAGCAAGGTTGTAGGCAAGCTAGCGTGTGTACTAATCCTGACGCTTTTATGTCCATTCTCCTTGAGAATGACTCGCGTTGAGTTTCATTATCTATTCGATTTGTCCTCCTCTGCATTATCCTTTTCAGATTTTTCTCCTTCCATTTATTTTTATTTTCCCCGTTTTATTATTTTCTCCTTTTTTCTGCTCTACTCTGCAGGTTTCCTGATTGGAGGAGATGTCCTGCGCGTCCTTCATGGTCACATGGACGAGTGTCTCACCGTTCCATCTGGGGAGCATGGTGATGAGCAGAGGAGGTAACACATACTGATTATCACAGCTTGATTAATTGCGTTTGAGTGGTTCCTATCTCTCGAACAGGAACTTTTAGGTTCACTGTGCCTCAAGGGTCAATTCTGCACTCTAGTTTTTTTTTCCAGTCTACATACTTTCCCTGAGTTATGTAACTTGTAGACACAAGATATTATTTAGTTTTTACAAAGCTGACACACAATTATATCTTCTTGTCAAACCGAGTGATCCCAATAAGTGCTGTACTGTCTGCTGCCAAAGTTTTTCAGTTCTATTTTTAACGTTGGAGAAGCATCTCGAAAATTATTTTAATGTGACTTTCACCTGAGAAAATTATTCATGCTTTTACTTCATCCAGGAATCCCACCCTGAATTCTCCCTGCAGTCACCAAAGTTCAAGAGGGAATTGTTGGGTTTCTCTCTTTGATACTGGAAGGTTTCGACCTTACTGTGTAAAGTGCCCTGAGATGACGTATGCTTTGATTTGGCTCTCTCTCTCTCTCTCTCTCTCTCTATATATATATATAAATAAAACTGAGTTGAATTGAATCCAATCAGGATTAATGTTACTCTCTAATTCAACTGCAGCTAATCCACAATGCAGCTGTTCAGCTTCAACTGGAACCACTAGAGGAGAACACATTACCTCGTTGTGAGCACACCTTTATAGGCTTCTCAAAATTCGATTAATCTCAAGCGATATCTCAGAACGGCTAAGCCCATTAGTGCGAGGGTTTAAACTTGACTCAGCAAAAACTCTCTCTTCACAGTTCCAAAGTCCAAGCGACCAAGAGTGACACTGCATTTTTATTTTTTTTTATGTTTTACTTGACAGTTTTATTGTCCTTTGTGAATGTTGGCCCTGTGATAGACTGGCGACATGTCCAGGGTGTACCCTACCTTCGCCCAAAGTGAGCTGGGATAAGCTCCAGCCCCCCGTGACCATGTTCAGGATAAAGCGGGTGTAGATAATGGATGGATGTCCTTTGTGAATACAAAAAAAAAAAAATCTAAATCAGGGTATTTGAGGGAGCTGCAGCAGCAAACAGTGTGGATGTGGAAATTAGCAGTGACACTGAGACCTTTAAGGTTTTAAAAACTGTGACTGGATTGTTTACCAGTCTGGTGGTAACTGACTACAATCAGTGAGCCAATGATGTCACACCACTTTTATTCCATAGGAGATGACCAGCAGTGATGGAGAGGTCCCCGTGTTTAACTCTCACATCATTTGAAAACTCAAACAGTTTTATTACTGTGTAGTTGCTCACGTTCATAATAGTCTGCATTGAAAATACACCACTATATCAATTAGATTTGGGTTTAATTACCTTGCACAAGAGTCTTTGGGTGATGTGAGGTGTCCATGTTTTTTTTGTTTTTTTTTCCAGGACTTGCACATTATGATGCAAGTTGGATTAC
Organism: Brachyistius frenatus; assembly: GCF_029030835.1. Lineage (NCBI taxonomy): Eukaryota > Metazoa > Chordata > Actinopteri > Embiotocidae > Brachyistius > Brachyistius frenatus. The sequence continues at coordinate 1,785,418 of NW_027210677.1, forward strand.
AAGTCAGAAACTGGTAGTTACAATAATTTACATTTAAAATGAACACAGCATGAGTAAAACATGTGATGCCCATTAGTTAACAAAAGCAAAATAGTACTCTATTGGAATAGTTTAACAGCACACATATAACTTGTAGTTTCTATACCAGCCGAAGCACCCGGACCACTGCTCACAAAACCATGTGTAACTCAGGGGCTGATATTGATCAAGTATGAAACGTGAAGTACTTACTCACAAAAGCTGAGTATACATACAATTTCAGAATCTTTACTCAAATTAATTTTATCAGGATTTTTCAACATTCATTTTAAAGTTATGTGTGCAGTCGAGTTTTGCCTGTTTAACCCCTGCAGGTGAAACAGTAGACATACAGTATTCAGCTATGTGGAGTGGAAATAAGCATTGCCTGCAGGATGACAACATAGCAACTCCCTGCACAGACTGAGCACGGTGCTGTGACTGAGATGAGGAAGACTATTCATAATTATAGTTTTAAGATGCCCCAAATGAGACAGCCATGTTGTTAAACAATGCCGCTGAGAGAGATTGTGTTCTCCTCCTGACTGACTGCTGGGGTTTGTTACTGTGGGACTGACTCATTCAGGTGTTATCATATCTACATGTACTAAATCAAAGACAAATGGATTTTCTGTGCAAAATTAACTTTGAGAACACACAGTGTTATGAATGGAAAATATACTGTATATAATAGGGTGTGATGTATCATTTCTACTCCAGGACGGTGCACTATGAGGGGGGAGCAGTGTCCAGTCATGCCCGGTCGCTGTGGAGGCTGGAGACGCTGCGAGTTGTGTGAGTACAAAAATACACATGCTGTATACACATTCAGCAAACAACAGGGCTGTACATCGATAAATACACACACAGATCACCACACACACACATTTATACAGTTTGTTCAGACGTGCAAATGTAAATTGTATTATAATTTGCAGACTCCCCGGTTTTAATAGTTTATGTATCTCAATTCAGTGATTTCCCTTTTTTTTTTAACTTCCATAATTATGTTGGACAGAGTTGGTGATTTTAGTATTCATGTCAATCACACTTCTTCTCCTTAATGTCACCAAGTCTTTATTTTTTTCAACATGTGTCCAGTCCCATACACATACAGGGTCACTCCCTGTTTTCACTCTTGGCTTAAATATTGACTCTATTTGCTCTGAGGAACTTCAATCATAATTGTGTTTTGTTCAACCTGTTTTTTTTATTTATTTAGATTTCTACCCGGTAAACATGAAAGTTTCTCTTTGATTTCAAATTGCCGGTCAGCTGAACATTTTTCTGCATACTTTGATCCAAGTGCAGTTTTATCTTGATGCACTCCTTTAGAACAGATTGCTCTGCCGTCATGGATAAAGTGGCTCTGAGTAAAAAAAAAAACACTGTTTCCCTCCCTCAATTCATCCTCATGGTTAAATGACATCATTATGTTTTTCTGGCGTGAATGCTGTAATGGAGAGTGACAATGGAAATCCACCAAGCTCCATGTTTACTGTCCTTAATACAAAGAGTTTAACAATGTGGTTAAAGATGTGAGGGTTTCTTACATTGCCAGTCTAATTTCCTTCTGTAAATGCAATACCAAAGTCCTGTTTGACACCATCAACAACATCATCACTCCTCCACCGTCCCATGTCTTCAAATAAGGATCGCAATAACTCTCTTTTTTTATTTGTGGATAAGATAAGAGATGTCAGGGCGAACAACTTCCACTCTACTCTCAGCTGTCCTTATCCAACTCAAATCAACTTTGAATTGCAGTCATGGATAAATTTGTTGGTGAAAAAAAAAACAGAAAAACCTCTGAAATAAACTAAAACTGACAAAAGCCTCCATTATTATTTTTCCATACTTGATAAAAGTCAGACTTTGGTTTTGATTTTTGATTTAACAGAATATTTTGAATAATAAAACAAATGAAAATGGCAGTGGAAACATTGATAGGACCCTTCACTTATTATTTTGTTGATTAATACCCACAGAGCATTTACCCAGTTATTGAATTTTAATAAGATTGTTATTACACAAAAAAAAATACAAGACCAGAAGTTTCACAAGCGCACAGAAGCCTTCAGAGTGAAAGGAGGAGGAGTGGAGCTGTAGCTGCAGGAGATCTGAGTGCAAATGCACACTTTTGAGTGACAGCTGGTCAAACCAGCGAGTGAGCAGGGCCTGTTTAAGTGAGAGAGTAGCGTTTTGAGGGAGAGCGTTACAATACCTGAGCATGAAAATGTCAAAACAAGAAATCATGCTCCCAAATTTAAAGTCCGTGGTCTTGTATAAAGATATCAATCTTCCATTACAATCTCCTTTGTCCTGTGCAGGAGGATGAACACCCCCTGTTGCTGATTGGCTGTAACATAGTCTAGTGTTTCGGTTCGAACCACTTTTGGCATTTCTTTCTTACTTTCTTGAGAGGAACTACCCCCCCCAGAGAGTTTTCCCCAGAACGAAATAGGTTCTAAGGCGTTTTGCAGTTTGCATTTGCACCGCCAATAGGAACTCTGAAATGACTTAGCACGACGTAAGATGAGCAACATTTAATATTTCTCTTCATCTAATTGACGTCACGCTGTATTTCCCCTGATGTGTATAGACTTAATAAAGCCAGGACTTTGTTGTCGGTCCATCCCTCAGTATTGTGTGTCTCCATTTGAAACATTTTCCGCTGTTTAAACGCCTTCGTTCGTAGCCGTAGTTTACTGTTGACACTGTGTTTTAAACATGGAGCTTCATCCCTCACTGTACACTTACGTCACCGCAGTTCCTTTAGTCCCGGGGAAAGTACCTACCCAGGAGTAAGAGACAAAAAAGTATCACAAAACTGATTATAGGAACTTTCTGGATCCTAAGTTCCTAAGATAATAAGTTCCCTTCCACTCTTCTTATAACTGTGAAATAGTTCCTGTGGTCCAAAAATGCCTTTTGTTTCCCATTTAAAGTCAGACTTGTGTACAAACATCAGACTTGTGTTCTCAGCAGCCCACAAAAAATGGACCGCTGGCAGACTCTAAGGAGACATTTGCTGAGTTTGATAAAACGTGTATTGGATCAGGATCACAGACTTTACCTCCAAAAGGACTTAAATCAGTGCAATATATGTCATTTTTAAATCATCATTTTTAACCAGACTACTTTGTTGAATTGGGATTTCAGTATAATTAATTGGGAATTTGTACATCTGTGTGTGCTTGCTTTCAGTATTCATGTCTCTTTCCTGTGTTTGTACCCAGGTGGAGCGGGAGTCATATTCGCTGGGGTCAGCCGTTCAGACTGAGACACGTGACCACGGGGAAGTATCTGAGTCTGATAGAAGACAAGTCTCTGCTGCTGATGGACAAAGAGAAAGCTGACGTCAAGTCAACGGCCTTCTGCTTCAGGTCCTCCAAGGTACCGAGTCAACAGCGTCCACAGGACTGTCTGTGAAGGCCAGAGTGCATCACAGCTTCATATACTGGAGAGAAAATCCATGATGTTGTTGTATATACATGGTGATAAATCCACAGGTCTGATTGCATCATCCACAGAGAGTATATCTTTAGTGAAAACATTGTTTGGTACTCAAAACCAAAGTCCAGGTTTGAAATAACTGGGGTCTTGAAATCTGTGCGTGTCATGTAACCTTTAATTAATTTCCTGCAGGAAAAGTTGGACCCTGGCGTGAAGAAGGAGGTGGATGGGATGGGTGCTCCTGACATTAAGTATGGTGACTCTGTGTGTTACATCCAACATGTTGACACCTACCTGTGGCTCACATACCAGACTGTTGATGCCAAATGTGCACGAATGAGCGGAGTGCAGAGAAAGGTACCTCACCACACAGAGCCTTACCTTCACTTCTACGACTTCTTATCATCCATCCTTCTCATCGCTCCTGTCTTTAATGTTGCTGTATACCAAAGAGTGAGATGTGCCAACAAGAGTGGCAGCAGACTAAGAAGTTCAAACCAGAGCTGTTGACCTTTTTGTAACATTAGAGTAAACTTTAGATGTATCCATAAGTGCTGACAAGTCACTATGAGGCTTTGAGTGCTTTTATGAACATCCTACTGTGTACAGTAAAGAATGTCCTCCACGTCAAAACTCCTGATCAGCGCTACTGTCATGAGCAAGGAGTGAATGAGCCCACATCTTTTAAATGGGACGTTTTACCATGAAAAACCTGCTTTTCCACATAATTTAAAAGCAAAACTGGAGCATGATAATGACAAAGGCATTCAGAGAATATCAGACGATATGAGCCCACAGACTGCATATAAAAGTGTTCATAGCTTCAGGTGTGAAAAATGAGGCCGAGGCAAAAGTGTCTTAAACTGCAATACCACCGAGTGCCACTAAAAGTCGGCTCTAAAAAGCCTCTGGCTCCATAGACTCCCATTCAACTAGTCCCTTAAAATTCTAAGTAAATAAAATGTCTTATTTCGCTGTTGTTAGCTAAAGTCACTCCTACTCCTGTCACTGAAAAATAGGTGTTACAACTTCAAAAAAGCTGATGGATTCTTAAAAAGTCTTTACTTTTCCTGAAAATTTCCCAGAGTTACAGGAGCTATCTGTCCTGAGACATTTATCCATCCACAATGAACCGCAACGCAACTCTCTCTGTTGTTGTGCTTTAACATACAGTAAGACAACTCCTCTTAGTGTTCTGAGGAGAAACGTTGTTTCTTCTTTCTTCTTTCAGGCCATTATGCACCATGAGGGTCACATGGACGACGGGCTAACAGTGTCTCGGTCTCAACACGAGGAGAGCCACACCGCCAGGGTCATCAGAAGTACTGTCTTCCTGTTCAACCTCTTCATCAGGTGGAATATCGCACACACACACATCACATACATACAGTGTGTATCATGCATTGATGTAATTCAATTCAGTTCTATTCAATTATATTTATTTAGTGTCAAATCACAGCACAAGTTATCTCAAGTCACTTAACATTGTAAAGGTCTTACAAAAGAATCAAAAACATTATAGAGACGAACCCAACATTTCAACAGTTCCCACATGTGCAACAGCTGAGAGGAAAAAAACGTCCTTTTAACAGGAGGAAACCTCCGACAGGACCAGGCTCAGAGGTGGGCGGCCGTCTGCCTCGACCAGTTGGGATGAGGGGAGAGGAGGAGTGAAAAGAACAGCATAGAAATACAAGAGACAAAAGAACCATTGGTGGGGCCAGAAACATGCAGAGATACCGGCAAGGAAAGCACAAGGCTCTGCAAACAACTGCAGAGATGACAAACAACAAACAACAGCATGGGAGAGAGAAGGCATGACGTTAGTGAGATACAATGGTGGCATATAAATGCATGGAGGGACATTTTGAAGCCTAATCTTAAAAGTAGAGATGTCTGCCTCCCAAACTGACACTGGGAGCTGGTTCTACATGAAAGGAGCCTGAAAGACGCAGAAGATAAGAGATGCCATAGCGAAGCGTGGTAAGATGAACCTTGTACAAAATGAGGCTGTAGTGGTTTATAAAACACCGGCAATTTCATAATGAACAGAAAAGGCAAAGTGCCATCTTTATTTATTGCAGAAAATAGTGAGACACATGCTCTGAAGGTTTCCCGCCATTGAATCCAGGCAGCGGTGACAAACTGCACAGGAACAAGATGATCTACCAAAACAAAAGCAGCCAGGTCCACGACAGTCTTGTGTGTTTCTATACAGCAGTCACACCTGGTATTAACATTTAATCGGTATCAGGTTGAGGGAAAATGCCTCTTAAGACTGAATTCAGAGCTTTAGGGTTGCACAGGCAGGTCAAAATGCAATCTGTTCAGTGTGACCACAGGCTGAAGAAAAATCAAGTTGAAAAGTCACCTAACTTCACAAACATATAAAAGCTCAAGTAGTAGCAGCAAAATAAATAGAGCCCACACAGCAGCATTGCTTCCAAAGACTCGTGATGTTTGTGGAGAAGTAATTTACATTTTGGTAAATAGTAAATGGTCTGCTATCGCTTTTATCGCTTTAGCCATCTCAAAACACTTTACACTGTTTCCTATTCACACACACATTCACAGACTAATGGAGCTGAGCTGTCATGCAAGGTGCTCACCATCACGATACATCCCTGCACACATTCACACAGATAGTACACCATCAGGAGCAACTTGGGGTTCAGTGTCTTGCCTAAGAACACTTCGGCATGTCGACAGGAGGAACCATGGATTGAACCACCAACCTTTGATTAGTGGGCAACCTGCTCTACCATCGATCCACAGCCATCCCGAATCCGATTTTAAATTTGGATTTCGCCAGAAAACATGAAATACCTGGTGTACGACCTGCAGATCTGACGTCTTTATCCAGATAACATGTGCAGATATGCCGGTAAAGATCATGTGATACCTTGTGTACATTGCGTCATAAACTATTTAACAAGCATGCATGTCCTAGAAAGGTCTTGCTGAGTCAGTGATTATGTCAAAACATAATGTCACTGCTGATGTGATAAAACAAGCTTTTTCATTTTCCCTTGAATGGTAGCAGAAATTAAGCTCCTTTAAATCCTCCTGTGAGAGTGGAGGGATTTCAAAAGTAGCAGTAGAGAAACACACAAAGTAAAGAGCTGCAGAGACAATTATTTATCATGGAATGCACATTAAAAACACACAGAAGACACCTTGTCTCCAAAAAGTATTTGGACAGTTGAACTATCAGCGAACTTCCATGAGGTTCATCAGGTTATTTAACTTTTTTTTTTTTCCAATAAATTAGTATTTGATCCTTAGAAAAACACATTTAATACAAGTGTAAACAAATACTTTCCACTAAAATAAGTCAGCCAGGTTGTCACAAAACAATATTTGGACAAGTTCTGATGATTCAGTTAAATTTCTGCTTGTGGGGCAAATACTATTTACACTGAATCTGTGTTATTATTTTTTTATTTACTCCCAGCTTTTTTCCCTGATACAGGCCATTTGAATTGATGCCTTGAGTCTTAAACAATAAGTGTAGATGGCGGAATCATGACATCCATAAATCACACTAGGGTAAAACAGCGGGGAGTTGTGCTCAAATGATTAGCACACGCTGACTTGTCACAACCAACAACACAAACAGCCTTAGAGCATCTTAGTTTGGAGCAGTCATGCAGTAAACATAAAATAGAATGTTAGTTCCTCTATGTGGTTTCAGCCCGCTGTATATGGAATATAACTTATGCATATAAAAGTGATTCCATCATTTTTTACTTCAATGCCACGTGCCAACACAATGTCGGAGGGAAGTTACCTGGACTTTACTCCCACACGAGGACGATTAGTTTGTTGATGGAGTTACTGATCTTTATTAACAAGCTACACACCACAGGCTTTTAAATTTGCTAATTAAACCTCTGCTGAAAAAAGAAGAAGCTTTGATTCAATTATTTTGTCACCTACAGACCGATATCCAACCTCCCTTTTATTTCTAAAACTTTGGAAAAAAGCTTTTGGAAATAAATTATGTGACCATTTTCGCAGAAATGGTTCATTTTAAGATTTTCAGTCAGGATTTAGAGTTCATCATAGCAGAGGAACAACATCACAACATTTTATTACAAAGACTGGAATATGTTATTGTGATTCATGAACTGTACAACACTAATGATGCCAACGATGACTCTTCCACGCACATAAAGTTTGTCATGAAGTTCCACAGGGTTTGGTGCTAGGTCCAATACTTTTCGTGTATAAATGCTTCCCTTTAGGCAAAGTTCTATTAAGCTTAGCGAACATCTTCAGTGCTATGCTGATGACAAACAGCTCTATTTATCTATGAGCCCAGATTAAACAAATCAGTCAAACTTCAAGCATATTTTAAAGGCATGCAGGCCCTGGATGACCAGTAACTTTCTACCTCTAAAGTCAGACAAAGTGAAGTTATTGTATTTGGCCCTTAACACCTTAGAAATTCGTTGTCCAACCATATAGTTACTGTGGATGGCTTTGGCCTCACCTTTCACATTACTGGGAGTAAAGTTTAACTTATTTTTGCCCAGAATATGTCCTTTAAATTTGGACTTATTTCTTTGATCTGTGCAATGTTGTCAAAATCAGGAACACACTGTGGAATCAGCTCCCACTTTGACTTCTGGTTGCAAATACCTTCTCAACTTTAATGACCAGGCTTGAAACTTTCTGATTTGATACATCTTAAAGTTAGTGCTGGCTCAGGTGACTTATCGGCCGAGGTTGCTGTGGAACTTCCCACCTCTCCTCTCCTCTGCTCTCTCTTTTGCTTTCCTTATTTACCTGCCACCTTTGCAGGTAGTTTTAACATTTATATCATAGATTTGTTTTGGGGATAAAGTGTATTGATACCAACTGTCAGGATTCACGAGAATAAGCACACAAATGCACGGCAGAGACAAGAGGATTCAGACAGTAAAAGAGCTTTACTCACAAATGATGGGTACAAACAAACTCCAGGCGATAGGAAAAGAACAAGGGGAAAAGCAGAGTTTAAAACATAAGGACACATGCACTGGTTTGAGCTTGACTAATGCTGTGTACAAATGGAACTCATGAGCTCGTAGTTACATGGAAGTTGTTCGCGTTCAAGTAGTTTAATTGTAAAAAAAACACCGTTACTAGGCAACGGAAAAATGGACGCCTAAGCTAGGCTATGCCTAGGCTAAGAATTTATCAAGCTAATGGGGGCAGCGCCATGCAGGAAATGCAAAGGCACCGAGGGAAAAGATGTGGTCGTTGGTAAGATCCTCAGACGGACTTATTATCTAAGTTAAGAAGACAAGCTCTACATGACTAAAATTACAATATATTAGCTTCATGAAAAATTAACTTCAATGATCTCTGACATTTCCGTAAATGTCAGCAAACATATCACAACTCTCAAAGTCCAGATTTATAGAAATTTTCAAGTTTCGACATTGTGAATACCACAAGAGGACGCCGCTCATATGGACTCTTCTCATGTACATGGTAAATACGACCTCATTTGAACGCAGCATATGATGGAGAGATAGAGAGGCCGATAGACAGACTGAGGACCTCTGGTGGTCGCAGACACCACAGGTAGGTGAAGGGAATGACACCAAAACCAACCACAGGTGAAGCACACAGAGCGAATCAGTGAAACCATACTGTTTGGTGATTTTACACATTGATTAACATTTATTGAAATGGATTGATATATGTCAACTTACAACCAAAGAACACTCATATACATATACATTTTAAGAGTCAGTCATCACAATCTCTTCTCCCATTCAAAAGGTAGTGATTGATGTCCTCTTGTCTGTCTTCTCCAGGGGTCTGGACACACTAAGAAAAAAGGGAAAGGGCTCTACTTTAGATCTACCAATAGACTCAGTCAGCCTGAGTCTGCAGGATCTAATTGGCTACTTCCAGCCACCTGGAGATCAGCTGGAGCACGAAGACAAGCAGAACCGACTGAGGGCTCTGAAGAACCGGCAGAACCTCTTCCAAGAAGAGGTAGGGAGTATCCGTGTGGAGATACTGGTCATGAGTTGCATTTCCGATTCAGAATCATTTTTGTAATCTTTCAAATATAACTAAAAAGTCACTCAAAGTAAAAATAAAAGTCAGTTATGGACCGGGTGTCTATGGTGTATGAAAGGTTTGTTCATTTCAGATAATGTGTCATCAAAGGCTCTGGTTAAGGAGGTTAGCATGGCCTTCCAAAGTGTAATTTTCATTTTCTGTGATTTGTTGTCGTTTTTTATATTATATTCATGCTAGATTCAATATTTTGATTGTGTTTCAGCTCTTCAGGTAATATTTTTGAACATGTTTTTATATATTGCTTTTGTTGTGAATTACACAAAAGTAGTTGTCATGATTTTAGTTAAGTTTCTAGATGTATACTGATTCTATGTTGGTTGGTTGGAGGCCCACCGACAAGAGAGACGCACCATTGAAGTAATACTGACTTGAGTCAGCTTAATGCCTCTGTACCTGATGAAGAACCAATTTAAACTCGTGCTCTGTTCTAGTAATAAAGAAGAACGTTTTTACATTACATGAGATTTAAAAATCTACTTAAATGTACATGATGGATGACATTGCAGCATCAGCCACCGCGATCTGTTGGACTCTGATGCTGCCACAGATACATGGCTACTGTTTGCAGTTTGCAACATGTAGAATAACCTCGACACGAGCAGTGTGTAACTTTTTAAGACTGGAATCTGCTGGTTGATATTTATTTATTGTTTTCTACCTATTGACTCCTAAAACTCCAAAGAAAACATGCTAAATATGCAGATACAGTAAAATGCTGAAAAAAATAAAATAAAAAATACACAGCTAAAGCAATAAATCCAGTCAAAGCTACCTAAAGGTGACCACAGCCAATCTTGTCTAATGCTGAATTACCCTTCTTCCCTGAAAAAATATTTCCTGAAATTGGAATACATCAGTTTTGGTGAACCGGAATTTTGGAAATGTACTTTCTATTCCAACGAAAACAAGGCGGTGACTAATGAAAAACTAAGCTTCGCCTATATTGGTCACAGTTTGGAGGGATCAAACTAGTCTAATATTTTAATTGAAGTGTAAATTCATTGATAATATTCAATTAGAGATCATTTTAAAATAATAGGTGGAAGACTGAAAAAGAACATGTTGTTTGATGCTGTTTTCTGTCATATTTCATAAGTGGGTTTTTCTAAAGGTCTATCCCAATTACTTTTTGTCATAACTTTGAGTTCAAAAACATGGAATGAAGGAACCAATCCATCTGCCAGAGTTTACCCAGTCTGAGGATTTTGAACTGTGTTTTTCTCAGCTTTTCTGCAGTGACTGTTCTCTGCCATTGTAAGACAGCAGTGAATAAAGCTGAATAAAGCAGTAAAACCAACAACCTCTGTCTGTAGGGGATAATCAGCCTGGTATTGGAGTGTATTGATCGTCTTCACGTCTACAGCAGTGCAGCTCATTTTGCTGAGGCAGTAGGAAGGGAGGCTGCAGAAGCCTGGAGCTCCATCCTCAACTCCCTCTACCAGCTACTGGGTAAACACACACATACATGTGCATGCAGAAAAAAGGTGGAGTAACCCACATTCAATGTCCACTGTCTATATGAAGGTTTTCTATTTTGATATTCACATGATTTAAGGAGATGACAAATCACTCAGTGTAATGATGGGATTAATATAAAAAGTGATGCAGTCAGAGGACAGAGATCCATGCAGACGTTTCTACAGTGTTTTTGGTTTCCATTATCACACACCTCTTGTTGACATGTCCATCCTCCCCTGTCCACTCCTTCCCTCTGTCCTCCACCAGCTGCACTCATCAGAGGGAACAGGAAGAACTGTGCCCAGTTTTCTGGCTCTTTGGACTGGCTGATTAGCAGATTGGAGCGTCTGGAGGCCTCTTCTGGTAGGTCAACTTACCTCTGACAAGATCACATGATTGAAAACAGCAGGGTCCCGAAGTCTGAGACCACATAAAAAAATCTGTCATATTTTCAGACTTTGAAATTTTAAGAACATTTTAAGATTTCGAAACATTCAAAAGCACATGCAGTTTTAGCGTTTAACATGTAGAAGAAATATTTGAGATTCTGAACACATGAAATTGTTGTCTACAATGCTCACCTTCCATTTGGAATCCATGTTATCAAATCCATGTTATCAACCATTAAAAAAGGGCACTTTTTTTTTGTTTAACTTGTGATGATTATCTACTACACTCCACGATCTATTTCAGAGACTGTGATATCCTTTGATATCCTCTGATTGTGTGGAGTGGGAAGGTCTTAGGACAAAAACTCCCTTTTTCTGGAAAGCTCCATCTCTGCCAGTTACAAATTTTGGTTTTGACTTCTTGCTGCACATGAAGTCCTTCTTACGATACATGTCTATTTCATTTCTAGGTATATTGGAGGTTCTTCATTGTGTGCTGGTGGAGAGTCCCGAGGCACTAAACATAATCAAAGAGGGACATATCAAATCCATCATATGTCTGCTGGACAAGCATGGACGCAACCACAAGGTATTGGCACTTCTTTCATTTTTGTAGATCCGTACATACAGAAATAAAATACTGTGCAGAATTTTAGGCACTAAAACTAAAGTTGGGCTGTTTTCAAAAGTCAAAAGTCAAAACTTGAGCGAGATCAAATTCCAGGGGAGCACCCTTTGCCTTTAAAGCTCCTACTCCTAAAACTTGCACACTACCGTATGTACAGTATTTTTTTTTCTTTCATCAATCAACCACAACATTAAAACAACCTGCCTGATATGGGTTAGATGCCCCTCATGCCACCACAACAACTTTGACACAGTCAGAGCATCATCAACAGATCAGCACGATCTCTGAGGTATCCTGTGATATCAGGCACCTGGGCGTTCCCAGCAGATCCTTAGAGTCCTGTAAGTTATGAGGTTGGGAAGTCAACACCTTTGTCATGTTCCTCGAACCATACCTGAATAAGGTGTGCAGTGTGGTCCTGCGTAAGGAAACCACTGCCATCAGGGAACACGATGCCTCCAAATATAATGCCATAAACAGGTGCACATGTAGGACGAATGGGTCAAAGTAATCTCCACATGAAATAAAGGCCAGGGTCCAAGCTTCTCCTGCTGAACATTACCCAAAGCATCACACTGCCTTCATCCCATGGTGCACCCTGCTGCCATCTCTTCACCAGGTAAACGATGCACATGCACACGCAGCCGGCCATCCACATGATGTAAAAGAAAACGTGATTCATCAGACCACCTTCTCCATGGTCTAGTATTGACACTCATTTGCCCATTGTTGGAGCTTTCATCTGTGGACAGGGGTCAGCATGGGCACTCTGACTGCAGCTACACAGTCCCACATGCAGCAAGCACCGATGGATGTCCTCACACATTTCTATCAATGCCAGAATTAAGGGTTTTAGCAATTTATGCCACAGTAGCTCCTCTGTGGGATTGGGTCCTCCCCTCGCATCAGTTCCATAAACCCAGTTCTGTGGATGTCCATCCTGGACCACTTTTAGTAGGTACGAACCACTGAATCCCGGAAACACCCCACGAGACCTGCTGTTTTCAGGATCTTCTGACCCAGTCATCGAGCCACCGAGATCCTCACGCCTTCCCATTTTTCCTGCTTCCAACACATCAACTCCTAGAAGTGACTGGTCACTTGCTGCCTAATATATCACACCTCTTGGCAGATGCCATTGTGATGAGATAGTGAATGTTATTCACTCCAACTATCAGTAGTTTTAATGTTGTGGCTAATGGTGTAAATATCAACAGTTTCCTACATGTGGAGACTTCCACTGTCCACCTTGGAATCGTTTTTTGTGCAAATGATCGATGCAGAGTCTGTGGTGACAAAAGGTCTGAAGGAATCAGCAGGCAGAGATTTGTCAGCTGTGGTCAGTGCAGGATGAACAACACACTTCTCAACCTTTGTTGTAAATCCCTCAGGTAGAGATCATTGGGCCTCATTCACCAAAAATGTTCTCTTCTCCTCTCTTATGACTTCATGACGTGTTTTAAATCCCAGATCTGTTCTTACATTGATGAATCTTATGGCCCTCCAAAGTTGAAAGCGCTGCCAGTTGTTCATAATTAGCATAGATAACCGCCCTGCCAATGCCCATAAAAGGGCATGAGACTGCAGGGCCGTGTGCACACAGAGTCACAGAAAGGGAGGGAGAAAAGAGAAGTTGAGAGAAACGGAAATGCTGAAAAACAGTGGAGCAGCGGACTCCAAAAGGACGAACAACTACAGCTGTTCAGAAGCTGTGCTGCTGCAGGAAAAAGCGCTGTCATACTTTTTAGCATAGTGTAATTTATAGATCTAAAATTGTTTAAAAAAAAAAGATGAATGTGATAGCATTGCTCGTTCCTGTCCCCCTTGTACCCAGACCCTGACCCCCTGCACCCAGACCCTGTCCCCCTGCACCCAGACCCTGTCCCCCCTGCACCCAGATCCTGTCCCCCCTGTACCCAGACCCTGACCCCCTGCACCCAGATCCTGTCCCCCTGCACCCAGATCCTGTCCCCCCTGCACCCAGACCCTGACCCCCCTGCACCCAGACCCTGTCCACCTGCCCTGTGTCTGATCGCAGATGGTCCTGGACATCCAGGAGCGAACAGCCCAAACACCTGAACGCTGGTTACAATCCCAGAAACACTTCAAAAAAATACATTTTTAAAAAATGTAAAAAGTGAAAATACTTTGTGTTGTTAGTGATGTTTTCCTCCTTGATATTATTTGTAATACATAAAGAATCACATTGTAAAAGGCAAAATGTATTTCAATTTACAAAACTATTGTCGATCCTTTGAGTGCGTTTATTCAAAACTAGAATGCTTTGTTAAGAAATGAAAAAAATTAAAAATTATTAAGAAAATATTGCAGATTAAATACTATAATATCATACAACTGTGGAATTGAAGAAAACTAAATAACTGACTATTTCACACAAACTTGTCAGCACTCAAATGTGCGTGTGTTATTGAGTGTGTGTAGATTTTGTTCTTACCTAGAAAGAAATAAGAAAACATCGTTGAATGCCAGAATCTTCACAAAAACTGCATAAGTGGGTTTTAAGAAGAAATTTAGTTCTGAAGAACGGTTGGTGAATCAGACCCCATGTCCTCAGTTGTTGACGGGCACTGACTCCGCAGGGTGTAATGAACAATAATTATTTCTCAGGCGATGCTAACACGTTGTGACAGGAAGCTTTAGCCGGCCCAAGCAAACCGCTGTTTCAGGAAGCCTGCTGTTCAGTCTGTGTGCATGTGTACGTTCATACTGTAACAACAGTGGCATCTTCTCTGCTTCCTGCATGCTGTTTAGGTTCTGGACGTGTTGTGTTCACTGTGCGTGTGTCACGGCGTCGCAGTGCGCTCCAACCAGCACCTGATCTGTGACAACCTGCTGCCAGGAAGAGATCTGTTACTGCAGACCCGCCTGATCAACCACGTAAGCAGGTATACACACACACACACACACACACACACACACACACACACACACACACACACACACACACACACACACACACACACACACACACACACACACACACACACACACACACACACACACACACACACACACACACACACACAAAATCCAGCCCTAGGTTCATGGAGCTGTGATAGTGACTGTATGTTGTCATATTTACCGATTCACTGACAGTATACCGTCTGCTTCACTTCTCTCAAAAGCATGCATCCCAATATCTTCCTGGGAGTCAGCGATGGCTCCGCCCAGTACAGGAAGTGGTACTACGAGCTGATCGTGGATCAGGTGCTGCCGTTTGTCACCGCAGAAGCCACTCACCTCAGAGTGGGCTGGGCGAACACCAGCGGCTACGCACCCTACCCCATTGGAGGGGAGGGCTGGGGGGGCAACGGAGTGGGTGACGACCTCCACTCTTACAGCTTTGATGGACTCCACCTTTGGTCAGGTGAGCTGTGTGTGTGTGTGTGTGTGTGTGTGTGTGTGTGTGTGTGTGTGTGTGTGTGTGTGTGTGTGTGTGTGTGTGTGTGTGTGTGTGTGTGTGTGTTGTATCCAGTCTGTGTGAAATCAAAAGAAATGATGGTAGTGTACTTGGTTCAGCTGGTACACATTCCTACACATTGTATGATTCAGCTATATGTAGATTAGGTATGGGTACATACTTATGACCATGTGATATTTCAGTTTTTCTTTTTTAATAAATTTGCACAAATTTCTACATTTCTGTTTTTTTCTGTCAAGATGGGGTGCTGAGTGTACATTAATGAGAAATAAAATGAACTTTTTTGATTTTAGCAAATGGCTGCAATGAAACAAAGAGTGAAAAATTTAAAGGGGTCTGAATACTTTCCGTACCCACTGTAAGTCTGCTTGTCCATATTTTATTTCGTCAGCTATAATTGTGTTTGCATGTATCTGTGTATTCAAGTATATTGATATGAGTTCATGTGTGTGTAAGTATGTGTATGAGTGTGTGTAATTAATTATTTATCCAAACAGATAACAGGTATTGAGTTAGTTTGTTCCAGAAGGCAGATTCACTTCAGATGTTTTCATGTTACAGACTAAACATATAACCCAAACTAAACTCACGAATCCTCACTGTTCCTCCACTAATCCTGTGCAGGCTGCATCGCGCGGACCGTCAGCTCACCCAATCAGCATCTCCTGCGAGCCGAAGACGTGGTGAGCTGCTGCCTGGACCTCAGCGTGCCCAGCATCTCCTTCAGGATCAACGGCCAGCCGGTTCAGGGCATGTTTGAGAACTTCAACTCCGACGGCCTCTTCTTCCCGGTGGCCAGCTTCTCTGCCGGAGTCGAGTCAGTGCTTTAGATTGACATGTTACTTTATTGATCCGCAAAGAGAAAATGCAAATGGCAGCGTGAAAGTGTTGGCAGCAAGTCACGTTAATCACACACAAAATACATGTTTCCATGTTGAAATCTTAACTTGGGTACCATCGTCTCTCCTCCCTGACTCGCCTTCCTGTCACATGCTGCGCTGCAGGGTGCGCTTCCTCCTCGGGGGTCGTCATGGCGAGTTCAAGTTCCTCCCTCCTCCTGGTTACGCCCCCTGCTACGAGGCGGTGCTGCCCAGGGAGAAGCTGAAGCTGGAGGCCAGTCAAGACCAGACTGCAGCCAAAGAGCTGCTGGGACCCACAATCACCTTGAGTCAGGCAGCATTCACCCCGACACCAGTGGACACCAGCCAGGTAAAGACACTGTCTGCTTTTAAAATTCAGAGCACACAACTCCTCCTGCTGTTTCTTTTTTTTTTTTTTTTTTTACAATAACAGACTTCATTTCAGGTCATTTTTCTATAATCACAGCATTTTCCAAAGTCACTCATGACTTTTATTTTGTTTGTTTTAGTGGAAACAAACAAGCCACAGTAATGCTGAAGTAGCATGTATAACTGATTTGTTTTTCTGTGTGTGTGTGTGTTTAGATTGTTCTGCCACCTCACTTGGAGAGGATCAGGGAGAAACTTGCAGAAAACATCCATGAACTGTGGGTGATGAACAAGATAGAGCTGGGCTGGACCTACGGAGCAGTGAGTATCCCACCAACAGCTGTATGTAATATTAATAGTCTTCATAGAGCCCTTTCAATGCGCACATTACACAGTACTTCACACACTGCAGCTAATTTTAACCGAGATATCAGATTTTTTTTTAAATCGCCATCACTGATTCAGCCAACCTAATTGTCATTCCAGAGTCTTGTGACCCCGACTGCAAACAATCTGCTCCCTGTAGTTTTCAGACCTTCTTGTTGAATAGATGAAATACCTCTGTCTTAAACTAAGCACCAGCTAATGTGGAACGAACAGGACAGAAATACAACAGGAGAAGAGGCCATGAAGGGCCTTAAAAGTAATAAATAAGAAGTTAAAATCTATTATAGAGGATACTGAGAACCGATGTTATGAGTGATGTGATCACAGCTCTTGGTTCTGGTTGCTCCTGGCGACTGAAGCCGGTGCTGTCTGGTGTTGACGAGTAGATTTTTGGTTAAAACAGGTAAAAAGGTTGTTGTGACAATCAAAGCTTGATGAGTTAGAGGCATTTAAAATGGTCTCTGTGTGTTAAAAGTTAAATTATTGTCTATTATAAGCGCCTTTTGCAGATGCGCTAATCTAGTTTACCAATGTTTATCTTAAATGTTGATCGTGTTGATCATGTTTGACAGTCAAATAGCATTTCTGTAACACTGTACACATGGCACAAGACTGAACTGAATGCTACACACACACACACACGCACACGCACACGCACACACGCACACGCACACACGCACACACAAATTAAATTCAGGTCTTATTCTGCTGCTGAAAAGCTCTTAAGCTAAAAAAAAAGTTAAACCATGACTGATCCAGTTATAGAGGGAGATTTTTCTAATGACTAATGATTTAATCTCAGATAAAAAATGTTTTTATTATTAATACATTTATTGTGGTAATTTGATGTAGCTGAGGAGAACATGTATCAGTAGGTTTCCCAAAGAGCCACGAGCTAGAATCACTTACGATGGTCATTATAAAAGTTGCAAAATAAGTTTTAAATTCCATCACTGCACTTCTTTTAAATACCAAATGCTGCACCCTGTGCAAAATGAAGTTGTTTGGATGATTAACATAAGAGATAACTGTAACAGGTAGATGAAGGCAGCCGTGTTGTGTAATGTAACTTGCTCTGTGACTCCATGTGATGAGGTCTCCCCTAGTTATCCATGTCTGGAGATCGCAGGGTTTCCTCCTCTAACCTCTGTGTTTTTAAACCTGTGTTTCAGGTGCGTGATGATAACAAGCGGCAGCACCCCTGTCTGGTGGAGTTCTCCAAGCTTCCTGAACAGGAGCGGAGCTACAACTTACAAATGTCCCTGGAGACTCTCAAGTAATGCATCCGTGCAGTGAGCAGCATGAGATGTGACGTCAGATCAAATATTTATCAGTTAAACCTCGGTGTTCGCACCACACAAGTTTTCTTTTCTGTCGACTTTGCAGGACTATCGTGATGGTAATGGCATCACCCGCCTGGACGCAGTACTCATCTCACTTTGTGCGTTTGTGATTGTATTTTTGTGTGTTACAGAACTCTCCTGGCTCTGGGCTGCCATGTTGGCCTCGCAGATGAACATGCTGTTGAGAAAGTGAAGAGCCTGAAACTGTCAGCAACGTAAGTCACCTCAAGCATTAATACAAACAAAACATACACAACTCAACACAGACCAGATGTTGTCAAGTCCATGTTACCATGCAAGATGATACCTGATGATGTCATCATGGTATAGGAGTCAAATTAGTTTGAGGAGATAAATATTGTTTATTTTAATTCCCGTTTTCATATTCAGCTTTATTGCTGCTACTCTTTAAATATTGCCTTATTGTGTTTGCTTGAGATATACTTTGTATAATCATGATTATATTTTCTCTTTTGTTTTGAAAGACACATATTGATAAAAATAAGATAAAAAAACAGAACTTAACGAGTGCCTAATGGGCAGTCAGTGGCACGAGTGGCGGAGGTGGAGCGACAACCCTGTTTAACTGTTTTGTGGAATTTTGGTCTATTAGACAGATTTGCAAGATATGAATGGCAATGCTTTGGGGAAACATTTTTTGTGGCTGCATAAACCTTTTTTTCCTTTAAGCAACAAGTGTAATTTATTTTGTGGATGACGTAAATAAACACGAGTCTGGACGGAAGCTTTGTCTCTGAACCAAGTTTAGGATCCTACACATGGGGTGGAGACAAAAGAATATTTGAAAGACTAGCGCAACAGAAACTAACACTGCCACATTACACCAAATTCAAAACTGTCTGTCAGACATCAGCGCATCGATGTTGTTGAGGGTCTTCCGCTAACTATACAGTGCTTGAACTCTTTGTGTGCAGCTATGAGTTGTCCTGTGGTTACAAACCTGCTCCTCTGGACCTGAGTCACATCAAACTGACGTCCACCCAGGAATCCATGGTGGACAAACTGGCCGAGAACGCACACAACGTCTGGGCAAGAGACCGCATCCGCCAGGGCTGGACCTACGGCATCCAACAGGTCGGAAACTGTCACCTCAGACTGGTTAAATACTGATGTGTGTGTCTTTTGCTGGAAATGTTTGTATTGTTGTCATATGTTAAATTATAAAATCATACCGTACACAATGCAGTACACAAGAACGTGAGTAGGTACCAAAGAACACGTGAGGACAACCTGCATGTCGATTCATCAACGATAATAATGATAATCCAATAATATCAAGCCCACAATAAATTAGCAGCTTGCCATATAACTTAGTTAAGTCACTGGTGATGTCTGAATAGTGACTCAACCCGAGCTGCTCTGATTTCAAAGAAAGATTGAAGATATCTGCAGCGAGGGCAGATCAGCAGTAAACCTGTATGTAGGACCACCATGAGTTTGGCTGATTGTTTTTGTTGTATGTCTATACTGTTACAGTTTCCTTGGTACTTCCCTCAGCAATTATGGATGAACATGTCTTGCTCAAAAGCACCTCAGTGACACCCACGGTTTTATTCTCCTCACTCAGCCAGAGCCTCGTGTAGTATTTGTTTTTCTTCCCCTCTGTATCCTTCTTGTATTCTCTGACTCTCTGGCTCTCGTTAGGATGTAAAGAACCGTAGAAACCCCCGTTTGGTCCCCTACATTCTGCTGGATGAGAGGACCAAGAAGTCCAACAAGGACAGTCTCAGAGAGGCTGTCCGGACTCTGCTGGGCTACGGATACAACCTGGAGGCCCCTGACCAGGACCATGGTACAATAATCAACCTACATACATTTCCAGTGAAAAAAACTCATTCAGTATCATTGTTTGTAATACTTTTGGTGCAAAATGACCACTTATATTATTCAGAAGATCAATATGTATTCTTAGATGGTATTTTTTTCTGTGCTAATGTATTCATGAGATTGATCCTCTCTCCTTCCCTCCGTCTTATCCAGCAGCTCAATCTGACGTCAGCAATATGTCTGCTGAGAGGTTCCGCATCTTCAGAGCAGAGAAAACCTACTGTGTCAGTGTCGGGAAGTGGTACTTTGAGCTGGAGGTAAGACACAGTAAGAAAATGGTGATCAACACGGAGCTTATGGTAGTTTACTGTATTATTGTAGTGCTTTGAAACATATCAGCAGTTGGCTGATACAAATGTGAAGCTCTGTGCTGTTCCAAACAAAATAATGCAAGCTGTTTCTTGACAACAAGTAGTATATACAATCTTCACTGCGCTGTGATAGTGCTGGAGGATAGTCTGATTGCACCCATATATCCTTCTGTTGTCGTAACCCCTAAGCCCAGGATGCAGGAATGCCGGTTTTGCAAATTTCCCATAAACACTATTATCCCCACAAAAATAAACAAAAATAGTGTTTATGGGGAACTTGTTTTGGTGGAAATTTTCATGTGGGAAGGCACAACAATGGCTAAATCCCTACATAAAAGTTGAAGAAGCAGGCAGGCCTGCGTTATTGCCTGATCCAAATCTTTATCAAGGCTTGTTATTTCAAGTGTGTTGCTGCTCGGTGGTTGTTGTTGTTGTTGTTGTTGTTGTTGTTGTTTCCTGTTGTAATGGGGATTTTGAAAACATAAACATAGTGGAAGGTGGAGATACATCCAGCCAATATGAGGTTTATAGCAACATACTACCTCCAGAGAGTCAGACGAGTATACGACTGATTGTTGTTGTACGTATGTGAGTGTGAGTCCGACCTTCTGTCCAGGATGCAGTTTATCACACTCAGCTTTACTGTGGTTGTAATATGGTTTCTAAAATGGATACTAACCTGGTCCCACACCTCCTGCAGGTGTTAACAGCTGGAGAGATGAGAGTGGGATGGGCCAGACCAGGATGTCTGCCAGACCAGGAGCTGGGATCTGATGACCAGGCCTTTGTCTTTGATGGCTTCAAGGTGGCTGGAGTTTTCTTTACTCATTCAGTCATACTACAATCATGTTTTAATATATAAATGATATTGTATATATATATATATATATACATATATATATTTAATCATAATCTGCATACAGTGGCCAGAAAAACAAAGGAAACTGCTTGGAATCTGCATTTGTGTGTAACTTGGTCGTAAAACGTGGTCGCATCTTCAACTATGCTAAAATTACAAACAATCTGTTTTATCCAATGACCCACAAATCAAAGTGTTGTTCTGTCCATTCAAACATTCATAGTGTAGTTGAAACCCTAAACTACACACTTACAAATAAACATGCATATGAGAACCAACAAGGATTCTTTGGCTTGTTCCCACAGGAGAACCCTTTGTGGTTCCTGGGAGAACCGATTGTAAAAGTTCCATCTAGAACCCAATATGATAGAGTTATACCTAGAACGCTGTATGAGAGGTTGATTGAACACACCTGTTTAATTCCACCTTAAACTGAACTGTTAATCCTAGTAGTGCATGTACTAATGTTTTGGTCTCACTAGTTGAATTTGTTTGTCTTATTTTAGGACAAAAATATTGTGAAGTTCTAAAGGGTTTCAAACACCACTATGAGACACAAGCCAGGTCCGTCACGCTCTCCAGCAGCGACACAGCAGAGAGGGAAGAGAAAAAGACAGTTATTATCACAGGCCTGCTTACTATAGCAGATGAACATGCCATCTACAAACAGCAAAGTACTGCCTGGTCCAATGAGAGCAGTAGGAGTTTGGGCCCAACATAATGGTTTCTGGAGAAGATGTAATTAGTCTGTCCTCCTACTCATCCAACAAGAGCCTTCAGTGGCTACAATCAGAAGAAAGTCAAGGATCCCCACAAAGTTTCCACTTTATTTAGGTAACAGGCACAAAAAATAACAAATATTGTTACTTTAATAATAGAAAAAATACAGAAATTTGAATGCCAACATAAAAATGTTTTGATCCAAAACATGTACAGAATTAAGAATCATTTTCATCTATATTTAACAAAAGTAGTACTGATCAGCTGCAGGAATTTGTCCTTTAAAAAAAAAAAAAAAAAAAAACTCTCTTCACTGATGCTGGAACAGAAATGTAGTCCTTGATACGCAAAACAAATATTTCACTTGAGGTAATGTGTGACCTCCCTCAAGCTTAAGAAAAAAAGATCTTGTTTAATATTTGTGACTTTTGTAACATTGGTGTTGTGGTTTAAAGAGGACAATAGACAGTGATAATACATTATACCACTCAAATATTCCTGTTAAAATCATGAACACACCTCATTGTCTGTTCAGGCTGTGAAGTTCATCTCTACAAAAAAGCAAGAAACAAGTGTTTACATTAACTAACTTTTTGATTCAACCTTGTGTATATATATACTGTATATACTTGTGTATATATATATATACTTTCTCCAAAAGACTCCTTCAGCTCCACTGTCACAAGGACAGATACAGGAGATCATTCCTGCCGACCGCAATAAGACTGTACAATAACTCACCTCTGGCAAAATCCATCACACAACAATAACACTGTTGTCTGTGTTTCTTGGTTGTTTGTATATAATATATATAGATATATACTGTACTGTATATACTGTGCATTTCATATTTTATATTTTTACTGCTATTTTACTGCTATTTTATTGTTTCTATTATTCTATTATTATCTCTTGCTTCCTGTATGCTGCTGTAGCGAAAAAAAATTCCCCTCGGGGATTAATAAAGTAACTACCTAACCTAACCTACCTAATCTAACCTATATATATATATATATACATATATATATATATATATACCTTATATATATAAAAAAACATATATATATATACCTTCTTCAACAGAGAAATGCCCCTCGGTTATACCTCCGTCCGCCACTGATCACCTCTGTAAATGTATGTAAGACCCTCCTGACACAAGGCTGTGTTTTCCAGGTCCAGCGCTGGCACCAGGGCAACGAGCACTTCGGGCGTGCCTGGCAGACGGGGGACGTGGTGGGCTGCATGGTGGATCTGAATGAGCACACCATGATGTTTACTCTCAATGGAGAAGTGTTGCTGGATGATTCTGGATCGGAACTGGCGTTCAAGGACTTTGAAGCTGGAGAAGGTTAGTGCTGGACCCAGAGAAGGCAGCAGTGTTTCTGGATCATGTTTCTATCTGGTTTCTTCTTTGGAGAGTTTTAACCTGCATTTGTGGACGCAGCGATGAACTGTGTTCACAGACGATAGTTTCCAGAAGTGTTCCTGAGCCCATGCAGTGATTTCCACTCCAGAATAGTGTGTTTTTAATGCAGTGCTGCCTGAGGGCCCGAAGATCACCACCATCATCCAATATTGGTTTCCAGCCTTGTCCCTTGTGTTCAGAGATTTCTCCAGATTCTCTGAATCTTTTAATGATATTATGAACCGTAGACGATGAAATCCACTAATTCTTTGTAGTTTTACGTTGAGGAACATTATTCTTAGATTGTTGAACTATTTTCCCAAACAGCCTTTCACACAGTGGTGAACCTCTCCCCATCTTCACTGCTGAGAGACTCTGCCTCTCTGAAGTCATCTTTTTGTACCCAATCATGTCACTGATCTGTTGCCATTTAACCACATTAGTTGAGATGTTCCACCAGATATTTTTTTAAGCATTATACAACTTTCCAGTTTTTTGTTGACCTTGTCCCAACTTTTTTGAGATTTGTTGCTGGCATGAAATTCAAAAGGAGCACATTTTTTTTTTTTTATTAAACAATGACATTTTTGTTTCAACATTTGGTATGTTGTCTTTGGTCTATTTTCAATGAAATATAAATTTATTTGATTTGCAAATCATTGCATTTTGTTTTTACTGACCTTTTACTGACCTTTTTTGGAAACTGGGGTGTATTTATTTATACCATTCAGAAGAATTCAATTTCAATTGAATACTGACTTTTTAATGGTTTTACAGGAAGTATTAAACAACACCTATAAGTTTTAACATCGCATCACGTTTGTGTGTCCCAGGTTTTATCCCAGTTTGCAGTCTCGGTGTGTGTCAAGTGGGGAAGATGAACTTCGGTAAAGATGTGAGCACTCTGAAGTACTTCACCATCTGTGGCCTGCAGGAAGGCTACGAGCCGTTCGCTGTCAACATGAACCGGGACGTCACCATGTGGCTCAGCAAGAGGCTGCCTCAGTTTGTGCCTGTTCCCCCCAACCACCAGCACATCGAGGTGAGGGAGGTTAGCTCTCACTTAGCACCACGCAGCCACTACCTGGTTGACTCTGTTGAATAAATTATTCAAAAAGTAAGCTGAGCTGCAAATGTTTCTTTTTCAGGTGACGAGGATAGACGGGACAGTGGAGTCGTGTCCGTGCCTAAAGGTCACCCAGAGGTCATTCGGCTCTCAGAACAGCTACACTGACATCACCTTCTACAGACTGAGCATGCCCATCGAGTGTTCTGAGTCCAGATCCCCGTCGAACTGCAGCATCTTCTCAACAAAGAAGGTAACAGATACTGTGTGTAACACATACTCGCTCAAATGCTGCCCATCTGTTGTGCAGGATATTCCTTCACTGCACAAAGTGCTTCTGGTCACATGTACAAAATGATTTGTTGCAGGTTGTCTCAGATTTCTTCATTCAGCTGCAGAGTATTTATTTCTGTTTTTGCTTGATGTAATGATGCTAAAAAAAAGTCATAATTTTTGCACCCTGGGAACTGCACGATATAATTTCCCATCAGCTCAAGTAAACCAATGTCCTTGCAAATATATTTATGAAGAAGAGTGTTTTTTTCTTTCTTGCACATATTGTATTATAATTTTCTTTCCAGCTATAAACATCTAATAGCAAGTCAAATCTCAATCAACCTTTTCTGAATATGAACCTAAACTGATCTTTCGCTACCCTCCAACTCACTCTGAGATTTATTGGGTTCCCAACATGCTGTGCGTTCAAGCTATTGGCTGCTACCTGTTAAAGTTAACTTATGTGTGGTGTGTTTATACTGTCTGTTTCTGTAGGAGCTGGAGGACTTTGAAACCGTGTCAGACTTTGAGGTCCTGATGAAATCGTCTCATGGTCACAACGGTCCTAATGCACCCGACAGAGACGAGTTCAACAACCACAAAGATTATAACCAGGAGAAGCCATCCAAGCTCAAACAGCGGTAAACCCTCAGTCCTATCAGCACATTTCACTCATTACCAACAGCATCATTCATGTTCAATAGTAAAGATTCAACAGATTGTTTTTTTTTTTTTAACATATTTTTAAATCTAAACCAATCATATGATCTGTAGGTTCACACTGAAGAGAAACAAGCCTGACAACAGCTGTCCTTCATCTGCCCGTCTGTCAGAGGAGGTGATATCTGACGACAAAGACGGCTACGAGATCCTCATGCAAGCCCCTGCTGTAAGAAAATACAAATTTAAAGTCACAAACACTGAATCATGAAATTTTGATTAATCTACAGTCTCATTTATCTTCATTTGTATCAGACAGAATATTTATTCCCTACAAAAGTGTTCCCTCCAGTGTTGCAGTTCTTTGAATCGATTTCCAGTCAGATGTGTTGTGAAGCCCTTTAAAGAAATGTTCCTGTGATGAGAACGTATCTCTCTCTGTGCAGCATTACTACTCGGTGCGGATCTTCCCCGGTCAGGAGCCCAGTAACGTGTGGGTCGGCTGGGTGACCTCCGACTTCCATCAGTACGACCCGGGCTTCGAGCTGCACAAGGTCCGAACTGTCACCGTTACCCTGGGAGATGAAAAGGGCAAAGTTCATGAGAGGTTAGTCGAGCTACAGACAAACACTGTTTTATGATATATTCTCATGTATTGTATGTTGAACTTTTTGTCGAGCCGATCTTCCTTTCGGTTTTCATTCCATCTTAAGACTCTTCTTATACGCTTTTTAATGCAGTTATCCAATCAGCTAATCACATGGCAGCAGTGCACTGAATAAAACCCAGCAGATACAGGTTAGGAGCTTCCGTTCATGTTCATGTCAAACATCCGAATGGATTATTGTCATCGCTGTGACATCATTGTTGGCGGTAGATGGGCTGGTTGAGTATTTCTGATCCTGCTGATCTACTGGATTTTTATCATAACAAACTCCAGCATTCACTCAGACAAAAAAATATTAAGTGAGCATCAGTTTTGGAGGCAGCGGGACTGGGCAGGATGGGCTACAACAGCAGTTTCACTTCTGTCAGCCAGCACCAGAAACCTGAGGCTGCAGTAGGCTCTCAGTGTAAAGAGCAAACGGATTCAGAAGTATCATTCAGAAGTTTTAAGACTTGTTCACAGGCACAGATTCAGGAGAAGGTAATATCACTTCACAATCTGTAGGATCTGTGAGGAATCATCGTCTGTACATCTTACACCATAAAAAATAGACACTCACTGACCAATTCCTCAGGAACAGCATACTAATACTGGTTGGAGCCTCCTTTTGCTCTCAAAGCAGCCTGAGCTCTTGGAAATATTCCTTTGAGGCTCTGCTCTATGTTGACAGACTGCATCACATCATTTCTTCAGATTTGTCTGCTGCACATTCGTGCTGCCAATCTCCTGTTCTACCAGATCCTCAAGGTGTTTTTACTGGATTCAGATCAGGTGCGCGAATCTCGGAATCCTCTCAGAGCTCCAAACAGAAACTCTTGGTGCTGTTATCTGAACGTCTGTAATGAGATCGACCACAAACATCATCCCTGCACAATATCATTTATGACGTTTTTTTAACGTGCTGTCGTTCATCGTTTGAAGAATATTTTTCCATCCTCGTCGTACTTCTGCAATTTTATCCTCTGCTTAAGAAGTTCTTCAGCCTTTTTTTGTGAATAACTTTTATCTTTACAAGGATCTACTCTTAACTTTAAGGGGGAATTCTTAGAAAACGTCACAATTCTAATAATTTTCTGAGATTTCCATGATGACCAGTAACTCTTAGCATCAGGAAGCTTCATAAATACGGCTCCTGGTGTCTGGGGAGGACAATGAAGTCCAATGAACTCATTGTCATACTCATGAAACCAGTTTGGTGAGACTTTTGCTTTGTAATATGGTCTCTGATAAACATTCGAGTCATAATTAATTGGTATTAAGGACCTAAAGTGAGACCAGAAAATATGTCTCACACATTACACCAGCAGCAGCAGCAGCCTGATGGTGGAGATGAGGCTGGTTGGGTTCATGGATTCCGCCTGTAGCCTCAGCCAAAATTAAATCCGACTAGGATGAGATTTTTCCAATCTTTAGCTGTCCAGTTTTGGTGAACCTGTTCCCATTAATGACTGAGATGTATCCTCTTGGATGTGATGAGTGGACCATGAAGTGATCTTGTGCTGCTGTAGCCCATCTGAGTTACCTGAGTCACTCAGATCTAATTTTTTTCTTCATTCGGATGTGTGGTGGGAAAATTAAAGCTTCTGATCTGCATCTGTAGATTTTATGCATTGTACATCATAAAATCACAAATAAGCAAATGTACAGGTGTTCCTAATAAAGTGCTCTGGAATCCTGTGGACAGACTTCCAGAGTTGAACCAGCTGTTTAAGCACCATGTCTTTTAATTTGTTTTTGAACCTTGACCTGATGTGGATGTTCTCTTCTCTACGCTCCACCCTGCAGTATAAAACGCAGTAACTGTTACATGGTGTGGGCCGGAGAGAGCAGCAGTCCTGGTCAGGGGAGGAGCAACAACGGCTTGGAGATCGGCTGCGTGGTTGACACAACGAACGGTCTGCTGACCTTCACGGCCAACGGAAAAGAACTCAGCACATTCTACCAGGTAAAAAAACAATACTCCAGGTTGTTCCTTCACTTCCTCTCCCTTCTTCCTTCCTGAAAGGTCCTTTCATCTTACCATCTATACTCACTTTCTTTTTGCTTTCTATTTCTAAATAAGCCTCAGACTTCTGGTACCAGCTCTTTTAAAACCACATATGTCTCTTTTTTCACAAACAAAAAAACATGTGTTGTCCTGCACATCATCTTGCATGCAGTCAAACAATGATGTTAGATGCTAACTGTAACTGGTGCTAACAAAACCCTGTCTGACCTTTGCCTCTGAGCTGTAGTCACATTAATGATGCACAATATGACAACTCAAAGGCTGAGAGCCGGAAGGAAAGATTTATGAAAAAAACACAAAAGATGCTTCATACATGTATAAAGGGAACGGCTTCGTGAGATAGTCTGAAAAAGAGAACTGAGGCGAGAAATCAGCCCATTAGTTGGACCTTTGGAGTCTGAAAAGGAGTGCAGGGGAGTGCATATCTTCATGGTAACACTAAGGCTCCATCAGGATCTCATTTTGACTGCAAACAAAGAAAGACTAATTTCACTATTAGCTGATTAATTAATTAGGATTTAATATAATAACTATCTAAACCCTCCCTCCTCTGTGCAGGTGGAACCCAGTACGAAGCTTTTCCCTGCAGTCTTCGCCAAGGCCACCAGTCCCAATGTCTTCCAGTTTGAACTGGGACGTATCAAGGTGAGAAGGACACACACACACACACACACACACACACACACCCAGCGGCCTAGCTTCCAATTCTTCATCCCCACCAGGTCTAGGAGGTTGCTTGCTAACAGACTTTGTATTTAAATCCTGTTATAATTTGTGACACTGCTTAACGTCTGTTTCATGACTCTGTGCCGGAAGAAGGAAACTTAGAATCAACAGGTTTGACAAAGAGAAAGAAGAGCAGCAGCTGTATGCCTTTAAACTCTCTGTTTACACCAAGGATATACTCTTTATTAAAACAGTTGTGAATGTCATGCCAGATTGGGATAAAGTGATGTCTGATACAAAACCACATTAACTATCAGTGATGTCTTTATCCTGAGCAGCAACACTTGGTTTACAGATAGAAAATAAAGCATGTCCACAGTGTCCTCTCTGGTCTGTGCACCTCTTAGTTAGTTAGTTGTATGCTAATGCCATGGATGCATACAGTGCTACTGACCTTCCCCCCCTTGGTAGGTCAGATCACAACCTGGTCCTGCTGCCTCTGTACTATGTTCCTCTGGTACAGAGGCAGCCTGTAACCACCAGGATATCAATGAGGAGCTGGACACAGGAGGCTGAAGACGCCCTGCAGGACTGCTTTGAGTCCACGGACTGGGACGTGCTGTGTGGACCACATGGGGAGGACATCAATAGCATGATGGACTGTATCACAGAATACATCAAATTCTGTGAACACTCCACCGTACCATCCCGGACTGTACACTGCTTCCCCAACAATAAGCCGTGGATCACCAGTGACCTGAAGGTGCTTCTTAATCAGAAGAAAGCAGCCTTCAGGTCTGGGGACAGGGAGGAGCTCAGGAGAGTGCAGCGCCACCTGAAGGAGAAGATGAGAGAGTGCAAGGACTCCTACAGGAGGAAGCTGGAGTCAAAACTCCAGCAGAACAACGTGAGGGAGGTGTGGACTGGTATGAAGGAGATTACTGGGTTCAAGGGGAGAGAGAGACAACCAGGGGGAACCTGGAGAGGAAGAACCAGGGGGAACCTGGAGAGGAACAATCAGGGGGAACCTGGAGAGGAACAACCAGGGGGAACCTGGAGAGAGAGACAACCAGGGGGAACCTGGAGAGAGAGACAACCAGGGGGAACCTGGAGAGAGAGACAACCAGGGGGAACCTGGAGAGGAACAACCAGGGGGAACCTGGAGAGGAACAATCAGGGGGAACCTGGAGAGGTCCAATGAGCAAAACTGTTTCTTCAACAGGTTTAGTTCACCGCTCTCATCTGTCTCCTCCACACCTCACACCTCCCAAACACCTCTGCTGCCTCCCCCCTCTGCCCCCCCTGGTGAGCTGCATAGAGCCCTCAATCTCAAAGGGCTCTTCCTCCATCGACACCATGCCCCCCCCCCCCCCCACACACACACACACACACCCCTCTCTGTGACGACTGGCCAGGTTAGGAGACAGCTGGAGAGAATCCACCAGCGCAAGGCTGCAGGACCTGACGGCATCAGCCCCGTGGTCCTGAAGACCTGCGCCGTCCAGCTGGCTGAGGTCCTACAACACCTCTTCAACCTGAGCCTGAAGCAGGAGGAAGTCCCAGTGCTGTGGAAGACGTCCTGCCTGGTTCCTGTCCCTAAGAAGATGACTTCATCTGGCCTCAACGACGACCGACCGGTTGCCCTCACATCTCATGTGATGAAGGTTCTGGAGAGGCTGGTCTTGGCCCACCTCAGGCCGCTGGTGAAATCTTCTCTGGACCCTCTGCAATTTGCGTACCAGCTTCATGTGGGAGTGGACGACGCCATCATCTACCTGCTGCAACGAGCTCAGTCTCACCTGGATGGAACCGGTGACTCTGTGAGAATCACTTTCTTTGATTTCTCCAGTGCGTTCAACACCATCCAACCACTGCTGCTGAGTGAGAAGCTGCGGGCGGTGGGGGTGGAGGGGGGGTGGATGCGTCCACCGTCTCCTGGATCACTGACTACCTGACAGGCAGACTACAGTTTGTCCGTCTGGACAGTGTGCTGTCTGATACGGTGGTCAGTGGTACTGGAGCTCCACAGGGAACTGTTCTGTCTCCCTTCCTGTTCACCTTCTACACAACTGACTTCCAGTACAACTCAGAGTCCTGCCATCTGCAGAAGTTCTCTGATGACTCTGCAGTGGTCGGATGTATAAGGGATGGACGGGAGGAGGAGTACAGGGCAGTAGTGGAGGACTTTGTGGAGTGGGCGGGAAGAAATCACCTCCTCCTGAACGTGGCCAAGACCAGAGAGATGGTGGTCAACTTCAGGAGGAAGACGACGGCTCCACAACCGCTGAGAGTTCTGGGAGAGGAGGTGGACATGGTTGAGGAGTACAAGTACCTGGGTGTGTCCATCGACAACAGACTGAAATGGAAGACCAACATCAACGCTGTCTACAAGAAGGGGATGAGTCGACTCTTTTTCTTGAGGAAACTTCGATCCTTCAATGTGTGCAGCGAGATGTTGGAGATGTTCTACCAGTCTGTTGTGGCCAGTGCTTTGTACTTCACTGTGGTCTGCTGGGGGAGCAGCATTGGAGCCGGTGACACCAACAGACTTAACAAACTGGTTAAGAAGATCGGCTCCATCATCGGCTACAAACTGGACAGCCTGGAAAAGGTGGTGGAGAGGAGGACGCTGAACAAACTATTGTCCATATTGGATAATCCTGACCACCCTCTCAACCACCTGCTGCAGGGACAGCGGAGCACTTTCTCCAAAAGATTCCTCCAGCTCCGCTGTCACAAGGACAGATACAGGAGATCATTCCTGATACAGGAGATCATTCCTGATACAGGAGATCAATCCTGATACAGGAGATCGTTCCTGCCGACCGCAATAAGACTGTACAATAACTCACCTCTGGCAAAATCCATCACACAACAATAACACTGTTGTCTGTGTTTTTGGTTGTTTGTATATAATATATGTAGATATATACTGTACTGTATATACTGTGCATTTCATATTTTTACTGCTATTTTACTGCTATTTAATTGCTTTCTATTATTCTATTATTATCTATTGCTTCCTGTATGCTGCTGTACCGAAAAAATTTCCCCTCGGGGATTAATAAAGTAACTGCCTAACCTAACCTAACCTAACCTAACCTAACCTAACCTAACCTAACCTAACCTAACCTAACCTAACCTAACCTAACCTAACCTAACCTAACCTAACCTAACCTAACCTAACCTAACCTAACCTAACCTAGTTGTTTGATGATGTAACTCTTTGATGTAAACCTTTGTCTCTGTGTCCCGTCAGAATGTGATGCCTCTGTCAGCTGGTCTGTTCAAGAGTGAGAAGAAGAACCCGGTTCCTCAGTGTCCTCCCCGGCTTCATGTCCAGTTCCTCACTCCGGTTTTATGGAGTCGTGTTCCCAACCACTTCCTCAAGGTACCAACTTCAGGCTTTTTGATACAACAGACACATGTGGAGACACATAAGCTTTCAGAGCATTTACACTATATTCATTATATAGATTATAGATAAAACTAAATTATTTGAAAAAGAACATAGAGATGACAAATTTGATGACAGTTAAGAGAAAAATAAAGATATTAATAGTATTTTAAAAGTAGAACTCTGTTTCTGAAAAAGTTGGGACGCTCTGCGTAAAATGTAAATAAAAAAAAGAATGCGACAATTTGCAAATGACGTAAAGCAGTTTATAATTGAAAATAGACCAAAACCAACTTATCAAATGTTGAAACTGAGGAATTTGATTGTTTTGTGAAAAATATGTGCTCATTTTGAGCAGCAACACGTCTCAAAGTAGTTGGTACAAGAGCAACAATAGAGTGGAAAAGTTGTGTAATGCTGAAGAAAAACACCTGGTCAAACATCCCACAACTAATCAGATTACCTGGCAACAGATCAGTAACATGTTTGGGTATAAAAAGATGATTTCAGAGAGGCAGAGTCTCTCAGCAGTGAAGATGGGGAGAGGTTCACCACTCTGAAAGACTGTTTGGGAAAATAGTTCAACAATCTAAGAATAATGTTCCTCAACGTAAAACTACGAAGAATTAGTGGATTTCATCGTCTACGGTTCATAATATCATTAAAAGATTCAGAGAATCTGGAGAAATCTCTGAACACAAGGGACAAGGCTGGAAACCAATATTGGATGGTGGTGATCTTCGGGCCCTCAGGCAGCACTGCATTAAAAACACACTATTCTGGAGTGGAAATCCCTGCATGGGCTCAGGAACACTTGTGAAAACCACCGCCTGTGAACACAGTTCATCGCTGTGTCCACAAATGATGTTAAAACTCTCCAAACAAGAAACCAGATAGAAATATGATCCAGAAGCTTTTTTTATTTACATTTTGCACAGCATTTTTTGGAAACAGGGTTGTAATATTGAGAATGCTGCTCACTTCACAGCATGAAACTCTTTCAAGAATGATATACTTCACTTTAGATATTTCTCAATTTAATATGCAAACCAATATCAAACAATATGGAAGTGATGAGGAGCTCCGTAGATCAGCTGATGGGTCAGCGACTCTTCCAAACCGTCCTACAGTGAATACTCGGTGCTCGGTGAGCACACTGGGCTGATCCTGAGACAGTTACTGCTGGACAGAAGTGCTTAACTCACTTATACTGTATGTAATGCATGCTGGTTCATTTCTCTGTCCAGGTCTCAGCCTCCAGAGTGAACGACCGACATGGCTGGCTGGTCCAGTGTAATGAACCTCTGCAGTTCATGTCTCTGCACATACCTGAGGAAAACAGGTGGAGTAACACACACACACACACACACACACACACACACACACACACACACACACACACACACACACACACACACACACACACACACACACACACACACACACACACACACACACACACACACACACACACACACACACACACACACACACACACACACACTGTTTTCCATCCCCTTGGTCTCTCATTTCTCATACTCTTTGTGTTGCCAGGTCGTTGGATATCCTGGAGCTGTCTGAGCAGAAGGACTTGTTAAAGTTTCATTACCATACCCTCAGACTGTACTCTGCAATCTGTGCTCTGGGAAACAACCGTGTGGCTCACGCCCTGTGCTCCCACGTCGACGAGGCTCAGCTCCTGCAGGCTATAGAGAATAAGTACATGCCAGGTAACACATGTAGAGAAAGCATTACTGCATCCAACATAGGAACTGTCCTTGCTAAAGGCCAAGGGGCGTATTCATAAAGCTTCTTAGTGACAAAAAAAAATGAAGGAAATTATTGTAATTAAGTTTTTTTTTTTAAGAATTTACCCTTAAAATTTAGAGTAGATCCTGGTAAAGATAAACATATTCACAAAACATCTCAGCCCTTAAAAGAGCTTCTCAAGTGAAGGACATTTAGGAGCAGTGAGGAGGACCTTAGAAATATTCTTTCAACACTGAATGACAGTGAGTTAATGAAACGCTTCGGATTAGACCGTGCAGGGATGATGTTCGTGGTCCATCTCATCTCCCACTCAATGCAACAACACAATAACGCCACAAATGAAATTCATCATAGCACTAAGATATTTGGCAGCTGGAAAAATGCAACAGTCCTTCTATCAACAGTGATCGCACAAACAAAAACAGCCTCATATTCAGACGCAGTTCATTTCAGTTCCACTGGAGGTCACTGTCTATTCTGAGCCTAGCATCACCATGGGTGCTTTTTTTGGATCAACCAATAATACCGAAGGATGCATCATATGGAACAACAGCTTCACCTACACCTCCTCACTAAGATTAAGGTTTCTGTTCCTTCTTTGCTCAGCGTTGCGCTGAGAAATTTCCTGAATCACTCCTAAGCTAAGACTGCTTGCTAGAAATATACGTTAGTTAGTTGGTTAGCTCTCTGAGATGACTCTCAGAATGTTTGTGAATATTGGCCCTCTTGTTAAAGAGCCTGCTCGCCCTTAAACATAAGCTGATGTGATGTAATACACTGTCTTTTTATAGTCTCCCTCATTTACTCATTCACGATATTCTCCATATTACTGATGTTCCTTTCTTGTGGTTTTATGCCTCCAGAATTCACTCTTATCATTGTGTCACTGAGTGTAGATCAATGGGGAAAATGGCAATTATATCTATTAAAAATATAATTACAGCACAATGAAACACAAAAGTGAAGCATCTTAATATTTTCTTCAGCAACTGTATAATCTTGAACAGTCTTGACAGACAATTGTACATTCTGGGTTTACTGTATAATCCTTAATGTGTTATTATGTAAACTCAATAATGAACTGAATGAAAAAAATAAGTGGCTGTTCGGTAAATTACTAAATTTCCCCACTTTGGGATTAATAAAGTCTAAATCTAATCTAAATGGTATGGAGTAAAGAGTACAATATATAGTAGTGTAGTACTTGGACTAAATGCAACTGGTTACTTTCTATGGTGATGGCACTTCAGACATTTATCAAAAGTGAAGACTGTCAGTAAAAAACTATTCCATTGTGTGATCATTTCAGGGCTCGACATTGTGCTTAAATAGGGAGTGACTTTAGAAAATGTATGATATAAGCCATATAAAAAATGTATACAGTATGTGTTCATTTTACTTCCAGGTATTACTGTAGATGTAGTCTGTTCATTAAAAACACAAATGATACAGGACAGCTATGTAGTGTTACAGTTAATGTCTCCGTTTAACTGTCTGTCTGACCTGCAGGTCGGCTTCGTGCGGGCTACTACGACCTCCTCATCGACATCCACCTGAGCAGCTACGCCACCGCTCGCCTCATGATGAACAACGAATACATCGTTCCCATGACGGACGAGACGAAGAGCATCACCCTGTTTCCAGATGAGAAGAAGAAACACGGCCTGCCGGGCATCGGACTCAGCACCTCCCTGAGACCCAGAATGCACTTCTCATCCCCCAGTTTTGTATGTGGGACCGGACCTTCGTGTCGGTCCAACGGTAACAACGGATCAGGAGACTGTTTCCAGTACAGCCCTGAATTCCCCTTAGATATCCTGAAAATTAAAACCATAGAGATGCTGACGGAGGCGGTGCGGGAGGGGAGCATGCACGTACGGGATCCGATCGGAGGCAGCACCGAGTTCCTCTTCGTCCCCCTCATCAAGCTCTTCTACACCATGCT
This sequence comes from Brachyistius frenatus, assembly GCF_029030835.1. Classification (NCBI taxonomy): domain Eukaryota; kingdom Metazoa; phylum Chordata; class Actinopteri; family Embiotocidae; genus Brachyistius; species Brachyistius frenatus. The sequence goes on from NW_027210677.1 coordinate 1,821,450, forward strand.
CATCATGGGGGTTTTCCAGAACGGAGACCTGAAGAACATCCTGCAACTGATCGAACCGTCCGTGTTCTCTGAGCGACGGGACGGGCAGGAGGAGAGTCACATGGAGCTGGAGGCGGTGGAGACGGAGGGAGGAGGAGAGGATGGAGAGAGGAAGATACCCAAAGAAGGACTGTTACAGATGAAGCTACCAGAGCCTGTAAAACTCCAGGTGACCCTCTCTCAGTTTGGAAATGCATTTTCATTTAAAATAATTATAATCTATGTTTATTTTACTTCAGTATTTAAAAAAAAAAAAAAAACAGTCATTATTTTTTAGCGATTTACTGTACGAAGAATTTAAAGTAACCGGAAACATCAAAAACACTTAGAAATCACTGTGATACCTGATTTTGTCACAGACATCCAGACACCAGGTTGATATGAGCGATACAATTAGATGCAAATAAAATCAACAAATACTATGATCTAACAGTAAAGCCATGGTGTAGGTTACTATGGCAACACAACCACGTCTAAGTGCAAAAACGACAGAAGAACCTCAACTGTGCTAGAAACACAGAGTTCAGCCCAACAAGAAACCAAACGGAACAACAGGCTTCATATGTCATGTGTACTAAAAACATTCAGCAACCTCATGAGTGACAAAACTAGCTCTGTATTCCAGAGGTCAAACAATTAAGTAGAGAAAGGAAAGTTCAATTAACATTTAACAGCAGCCAGGGTGTTTAATGTTACCTGTTCATCACCTGCTGCTGACCTTCTACAATATCCTGGCTAAATTTCACGCTGCATAAATGTCCTTTTCCCTCCTCACTCTCCCCCACTCGGTTCACAAAAAAACATCTGAGATGTACAAATGCAGTTTTTTCCTGCTATAGTGTTGCTTTGAAGTAGGTCAGCATTTTTTAACTTTGTCCAAAGCTAAATTCAAACGTGTAACGATGAAGCAGGTCTTCGTTTCTCCTGTTCCTAGTAGATATTAAGAGATGTGTCACCAACATGCTTCCTGTGTAAGTGATGAGGGACGCTGCACTTAAACAGTGACACCTGAACTTGCTGCCATCGCGATGAGCTTTCTAAACTTACTTCACAACTTGTCCTTATTTGTTTTTCAACATGATATGAGCCATCAGTATGTGTGATTATATGTATGTAATCTGTGTGTGGGTAGATGTGCCATGTGCTGCAGCACCTGTGCGACTGCCAGGTGCGTCATCGTATCGAGGCGGTGGTGGCATTCTCCGATGACTTTGTGGCTTGTCTCCAAGACAACCAGCGGTTCCGCTACAACGAGGTGATGCTGGCACTCAACATGTCTGCAGCCCTCACTGCCAAGAAGACCAAAGAGTTCAGATCTCCCCCACAGGAGCAGGTAGGAGCACCACTGAAGAAGAGGCAGACTAGGCTGTTAAAATGTCAGTAGCTAAACAACCGGGGAAATGAATAAAAAAAACTGTTTGTAGTTTGAAGGCTCTTTCCAAAACTGTGTCATGTAAGTTATAAAACTTTGATTTTTAAATCTTTTATCTTAATATGTGTCACAAACATGACATTAACCTCTTTTTTTTAAAAGGCCACAGGGAAAACCAAGCATTTTCAAAATGTATCCATGATTCTTCTTCATTCATTACAAGTTCAATAAATGGACATTTAACAACACATTATACCTTTAACTTTTTCATTTAATGGTGTTTAACCACAACAACTGTGAATTCCATCAGAGGCATCGTCTGCAGAGACAATAGTCACTCATACTCTGCTAAGCTTTTGGCAAAGACAACTTTATCTGGTGCTCCGTTTTCTCCATTATGATTTAAAATATAGCTCATATTTGGCTTCAGTTTTTACAGTTTTTCATTGTTTGGTATTTATGTGGTCAAACATATTACATTTTGTTTATAGGATTTAGGAGGATTTATTACAATAATTGGAATATAATATTGACAATTATTTTTTAGATTAGTGCATAATCACCTGAAACTAAGAACTAGTGTTTTAATTGCTTTTGAATGAGCCCTTATTATTTCCATATAGGGAGCAGACAAACCAAACACTGGCTCTAGAGAGGGTATTTACTTTCGTCACAATTTCATGGCCACGGTAGATTTGGCTTTACACTTGGCAGCGTGACGCGAGGCGTATTCAGGAGTTTCACCGGAGGTTTATTTTTACCTGTTTCCAATTTTTTTTTGTTTTTTTTTGGAACAACTTTTTTGTGTTTGTCAAGAAAAGATGTATGAAGATCGACATTTAAATGGTGTACATTTAAATGGGTCAAATTTGGTCACTATAGAAATTATACATAAATGAGAATATACATTTTAAATATATATATTTAGACATATCAAATACATAAACTAAGGAATATATGGGGAACATCTCTAAGGAAATGAGGAACATATAGATATTGATATTCAGCTAAAGCCTCTTGACCCTGGACACCCCTTTCTCTCCCATGTTACTGTACACTGACCTGCAGTTTATAAAATAGTAGTCATAGACACTCTTTCCATTCTGTGCTGTCTGGGCTCTTTATGCATGTGAATACATACACTTAAATGCTCTTCAGATACCGAGTCATATAGCATCTACCCAGAAAAGTAGTGAGAACATGTTCCCAAATCAAAACCTATGATTAAATACATGTTGGGTTTCTGCACTGTTTATATTTTTTAAAGGAACATAACTTGTACCAAACCTGTGTTCTCTGCAGATCAACATGTTGCTAAACTTTAAGGATGAGAAGCAGGAGTGTCCCTGTCCTGAATACATCCAGGACCAGCTGCTAGACTTCCACGAAGACCTGATGAAACACTGTGGTCAGTTTCACTGCCAATTAAACTTCATCAATATTAAAAATGAAATAGATCAGTAGAAGTGAAGGCAACTGGACTTGTTTGAGGTTCTTGAATACTTTTCTTTCTGGGTCATATGTGACCTCAAAGACTCGGTAACGGTATCAACGACCCCACAAGAAATTAAAATGCTGCAACTCTTTGCCAGGCAGTTGTAACCGAAGGAGCCTTTTGGATGAGAAATGAAACGACTTCAAGAACCTCAAGCTTATTCAGCTGCCTTCCAATAACATTGGATGTAACATGACCTGGATGACTGACAGACATATCATTAATATGTAATAGGGGTGTCACAATATGTCAGTATTGACGATAACGGTGATATTTGTTCATTAAGAACATTAAATAGTTCCATGAACAGTCCACCACCAGTATCTATCTAGTTTACACTCCAATACAGAAGGTGGCAGTACTGGTCCTTTGTACTAATTGTTACTCACTTACTAATTAACTAAAAGGAAGATTCAGCAAAACTTGGTTTATTATATGGTTCAGTGGCACTAATGAAATTTTACTTTATATAGGGTGAAATAGTATGAAGATCTGTGGCGTTTACTTCAGACAGATTGTATGTAATGGATATATGTGTATAGATACCACCTTCCCACCTTGTGCACTTACAGTTTTGAGGCATAGCGAAAAACATGCATTCATGAAATGTGTTTGTCTTTATTGAACTGTTCAAAAACTGCATATTTTAAAAGTAAATATTTCTACCCATCACTTAAATCCATATCACTTTATTTGCTTTATTCCCAAAGATTAGAGCAGTCTTGTCATGTTTGCACTGACGTTGCTCCTTCACTTCTTCTCGATACATTTCATGGCTCATTTCTGCAGCACCATTAACAGCTGATGTTTTCCACCTACGACTATTGTTGCTCTTCTTTCTTTCCGCAGCCTCGTATGTTTCATTTGTGGACTTTATTTTTTTGTGTACCGCTGAGCTACAGCGTAGCATAATTGTAAAATATTTTTCTTGGCTCCTCCCCCAAGCGCCCCTCACATGTAACATATCACAGACATATTTATATTAGCGTAAAGTCACCAAATTATTGTTTGAAATAATATGTATATATTTATAATAAGACAAGCAGTTTTGGAACTTTAAAACCACAAGGTGGGAAGGTGGTATATAAAATTATAACAATAATAGCTTGATGGCAACGGTAAATTGATATTTTTGAACTCATCAAATCAGGCTATAAATACATTTTTAATCTATCCATAATGAAATTGAATTGACCAAATAGAAATATCACAATTATAATATTCAATTTGGAACTGCTGCCTCACCTCAGTTATTTATTTCATATACAGTAGTTATCAATATAAAGGAGCAACACCACCACCTATTATCAATACAGCTGTAATGTGACAACTTCCCTGAGAGCGTTAATTCTATTTAGTTCAAATGTTTTATTGATGTTATGATAATATAGTTTCGGTGAATACCACTGGCCATGATGATTATGTGGTGAACATGTGATATTGAGCCAGCCCTAATATGGATATTGTATATTGATTAACTGTAAATGTACAACATGCACTAATCTGTCCGTTGTGGCAGGTATAGAGTTGGATGAGGAGAGAGGCATCGACGATGACGGTGACTTCACCATTCGAGGTCGACTCATGTCGCTGGTGGAGAAAGTGGCTTATCTGAAGAACAAGATGACCAACCTGCCGTTGGAGAAGAAAGAACGGAAACCCAGTAAGTCCTCTGGTCCGATCCGCACACGTTGGACACGATGGACGTTTGGGAATGTGGAACTTTCAATATATATTTTGCTTCTGAACATAATACTAATACTTCAATCTTCAGAAATCCTTGGCATATATTGTGAAAATTCAGCCTTCTGATGAATGAATCATTTTGATTTAGATTTTAATTAAATGAGCTACAATATCACATCACCTACAGGGGAAGTTTTTCATGTTACAACAAGCCTTTTAATCCATCCAGCACTGTAGGATATGTGAGAGCTTCTAAATATCACAGACTCTAGCTGACGAAGTGTTAATGAATTATTGTTCTTCAGCATTGGATAAAAAGGGGTTCATTGGTAATTTGATATTTTTTTAAAAGTAAATTTAATTTATTTGTATTATTTGTGCATAAGCTTTCAGTAAGTCTTAGCATACAAGGAAAATACACAGAAAAATGTAGAATAAATAAGATTCATGGCTTGTGATTCTCCCAACCCCCTCCCCCCACCCCCACCCCACTCTCCCCCAACCTCTGTGGCCCTCTTTGTTTCTACCTCTGGAGGTACATTACAACAGCTGATCTCAAACACGATGGTCCGCTGGGCTCAGGAGTCGGTCATAGAGGATCCGGAGCTGGTCAGAGCCATGTTTGTCCTGCTGCACCGTCAGTACGATGGCATCGGAGGACAGGTTTGTTCTGGGGTGTCTTTTTTCATTTTATTTGGCCACTGAATACCTTGTTCACGTTGTCTCAGTAGGACATGACACATGGTGTGTGTGGTGTGTGTGTGTTTGTATGTGCCATTGCTGAGGACTGTAGTCTTACTTCTTCTGTGGCTTCATACACATCTCATAATATTTTATTTTGGTAATGTTATGCATTAATGTTATTGTTCTTGGTACTAATATAATTTAAACAATCAAATTAATGCTACAGCTACAAAAACAGAAATGCGTAATTATTCCTTAACATAACTGGAACAACTTTGCTCTGAGAACCTGTACACTACAAGCTTTAATAAAAATCTGGTATTTAGTGTAAACAAACAGTATAGTTAAGATAAGATAATAAACCATAAAAAAACAATTTATAAATACACAGACACAAGCAAGCCATATAAACAAAATAAATAAATACACCTTGACTTATACAGTGAAATGTAAAGAAAAAACAGATAATTATTGCAACACATGGGACCATTGATAAATTAGCAGGATGTCCAGAAAGTCAGAAAGGAAAATAAAAGGCTTTTTATCTCAGGCAGATTATAGGAACACTCACATGTAAAACTAAAATGAAAATTTACAGTAAAATATGAAATGAATTATCTCTCCTAACTGATGGTACCTGAGGACAAATGTCCTCCTCAGTGTGCCGTCTGCACAGCTTCTCACAGTAACATAAAGTCTCTCTGAGTGAAGATGTGAGGACTGAAGTCAGCAGTATAAAGAGCTGTGAATGTGCGTGTGTTTCCAGGTGAGGGCTCTTCCCAAAACCTACACCATAAACTCAGTATCCATCGAGGACACCATCAACCTGCTGGCGGCTCTGGGTCAGATCAGATCTCTGCTGAGTGTCCGTATGGGCCGAGAGGAGGAGAAGCTGATGATCAGAGGGCTCGGGTGAGAACACACTCATCTGTCGGAAGATTCAGATTCACACTCGGTCTCAATCTTATTTCTTTTTCTGTTTAACCTGATGATTTTTCATTGGTCAGAGTGGGACAGGTTATCCATACTGTCATATTTGAAAATTTCAACTTCTCTGGGTAATAAAATATACTGTATGTATTCCTTTAATACTATGACACTGAATGAAATGTGATTTCCCTTTAGGAAAAAATAAACCGTCTGATCTCAAATTGTATTTGTGATAAATCTGACAATTTTCAATTATTCCTTATATATATACAGTATACTTACAAAGCACTTTATTAGGAACACCTGTGCAATTATCCAGTCAGTCAGTTATGTGGCAGCTATGCATTGCATGAACTCCTGCTCTACAGATTAGGAGCTTCTGTCACATCAGACTGGAGAAACAATTAGATGTCCGTGACTGTGACCGGGACATGATTATTGATTGCAGACACGCTGGCGTCTGAACCGGCTGACCAGTCTCAAGAGTTCTCTGAGAATGATGTGAAACAGAAACTATCCATTGAGTGGCAGCTCTGCAGAGAGAAACACCTTGTTGATGAGAGAGGTCAGAGGGGAAGGGTCAGACTGGTTGGAGCCGACAGAACTCAGATAATCACTCTTTACAACCGGGCTGAGCAGACAAACATCTGAGACTCACCACACATCCAACTGTAGGCGCAATGGGCTCCAATACAAATACAGATGGCAACATTGAGTTTAACCCGACAGGAAAAAATGAATCCAGGTGTCCATGGACCCAACAAACAGTCCACAGAGGCTGCTAGTGGTATAAATATCTTATTGATATGAATCAATCAATATCAATATCAGATACAATGCGGTCGACCCAGTGTCAACAACAAAGGTGAATAACACTAATGTAAACAAAAACAAGACTTAAATGATAACAAATAAAACCATCCAATTAAAACATGTTTAATAAGGCAGAATGAGAGAGGTTGGTAATGGACAGTGTGCTAAGATAAAGCTGTTTTCAACGGATATTGCTTTCTGAGGTAGAAGTTATAAAGGCAGACCACCACCATGAATAAAACCTAAAAGTTAAATCACAATTGAGAATTTAATGAAATTGAACAAAAGAAACCTTGAAGGAACCGTTGAGTTTGTTCAGATGCAAAACCTGCCGTGGACCGCAGGATTTACATAAACTTAACACGTGGATGAAACTTCATGAAAATCCTAGAAATGTTTGATGTGATATTGTTTTGTCTGTGTGTTCATTATATTTAGTTAGTGCTTACAACCCTGATGGGACACCTGATACTATCAGAAAGAGTCCACCAAGCTTTGAACTTTTTTTTTTCTTCCTCCGTAGTGACATCATGAACAACAAGGTGTTCTACCAGCATCCAAACCTGATGAGAGCTTTGGGAATGCATGAGACCGTCATGGAGGTCATGGTGAACGTGCTCAGTGGAGGAGACTCCAAGGTACGTACAGGAAGTGTGAAGAGGCTGCTGGGACAGGAGACAGACTTTAATCTGATGACATAAAGTTGTGCTTTTTATACATTCAAATGAATAAACAAAGAGAATATAAAACTTTATGGACACTATAACATTTTCTAATGCCAGGAACAGAATTTGTTTTCAACAACCCTGTATGTGATGCCTTTGTGTTTATAGGAAATCACCTTTCCTAAAATGGTGGCCAACTGCTGTCGTTTTCTCTGCTACTTCTGCCGAATCAGCCGTCAGAACCAAAAAGCCATGTTTGACCATCTGAGCTACCTGCTGGAGAACAGCAGCGTTGGACTCGGTGAGTTTAAACCTGCTTCACACCGTATGTGCTGCTTCTGCTCTCCTTTTTATGCCAGAGAGTTGTTTTCAGGTTGTCAGTCCTTCTGTTGGACCGTTCATACAAAGGAACGCCTCGAGGGATTTATTTTTTTTTTTTAAACTTGTCACAGTCACTTGGACTCAAGATTTTGGTGGGTGAAGGTCAACTTTATTGTAATCTCATGTTTGTGAATTTAAGAGAATTCAGACACATGCCTAATAGGATGAAGTGATGAGAGTCTATACACCGAAAAGGTCAAAGGTCAACTTCACTGTGACATTATAATGTCGCGCAAAATCAGTATTTTTGACAATTTTTCATCTCCATAAATCTGCAGCAGTTATATTGTGAGCATATTTCACATTTAGTTGAGTACTAAATTAGAGACACCAATTTTGAGTGCCCACCTGATTGTGTACATTTTTTGGGCTAACAGGTTAAAGATGTGTTAAGACTCCACGTTATGATTCATTGCTTCTTGGCAGCAACATCCATATTTGAAGCAAATTCTACAACCCCGTTTCCAAAAAACTTACCGCAATCAAATTCAAAATAAGCACATCTTTTTCATAAAACAATAAATAACATTTCTCCATTTCAACATTTGATATGGTGTTTTTGGTCTACTTTCAATCAAATATGGGTTTACATGATTTGCAAATCTTTGGATTTTGTTTTTATGTACATTTTATACAGCATGCAAACTATTTTGGAGACAGGGTTGTACTTGCATGGGCAAAAATATTATACGAGTAAACTGCAACTTGCCTGGTTGACTGAAGTGAACAATGACGCGGCGTTAATTCCAGTCACTCCTCATGTCCTTCTTCAAAGTAACATAAAAACATTTTCCTGTACGTTTTTCATTCAAAAGCACAACATGTACGTTGAATGGATAAAGATTGAATGTTTATTTGAGGGTTATGGAATAATCTTCTGATTATTTCCTCCATTCAATGCTTTATTATTTGGTTTGTAAAAATCTTGAAAATAGTGAGAAAATCCTTTAGAAGTGTTAATCACATACACACTCACCTGTGTCCGACCATCCTCTGACCTGGGAGAGGTGGAGTCAGCAGCCAGGATGTGGAACATTATTTCAAGAGTTTATGATCAATGTTTCAACATTCACACATTTTTTTTTTTGTTTGGGATTGAAGTTATAAACAGCACTTTTAATGACTTTATTCTGCATGGAGCGGTGGTTTTCTCAAAGATGGGCGAACATGTTTGATGTGTTTCTTTCGTTGGCAGCAATTTTACATCCACATGTTTGATAAACTGGACACCATTCCTCCACGATAACACCATGTTCATATCCAAAGTAATGTCACGCTGTTAAATGTAATTACTTTTTCAGGGCTGGAGATAATATGATCTGTCTTGCTTGTCTCCGTCTCGCTCCATTTTTTCCGCCAACTGTGTGTGTTGCCAAAGTCTGACACAAGAGATTCTCTGCTTTGTTGCATTTTTTTCCTTCAATACCAGGAATAGGATGTCCATCAATTTCCATGACGCAGTATACCATGATACCAATTTACAGATACAACTCTAGTGGCCACTATCACTGTGAGAGCGACTGATGAAGTGTTGAATAGTGACAGAGTACCACGTGTGTCATGGTGTAAAGGGTGAAATCAGTCCCACATCACAAAATAATCTGTTAGAGTTCAGTCTGTGTGGAAAAATAGAATATAGAATGTATTTCTTTGAATTTAGTGTCAGAATTAACAAATTCCAAAAACTTGAGATAAGGTTATAAATTCTTCAAACATTAAATTCCATACAAGCCATTTCTTGTTAAAGTATGACACAAAGAGGAATATCTCTAATATAAAAAAACATTTTAAAGGATCAATTAAAAATCAGCTGCTGCCAGTCTGATGCAGTGAAGGTTTGTTATCCTCACCGTGTTTTAATAAAGCACTTTACTGAAAGGAAATGCAGACAGGAAAAATATTCACCATGTGCGTGAAAGCTGATAAGAGTTCGGCTACGATTAAAGGTTTTTTTGTTTTTTACAAAGTTGTACTTTACTGTACTTCCTCTCCTCTCCTCTCCTCTCCTCTCCTCTCCTCTCCTCTCCTCTCCTCTCCTCCTCTCCTCTCCTCTCCTCTCCTCCTCCTTCTCAGCGTCTCCATCCATGCGAGGGTCCACTCCTCTGGATGTGGCTGCAGCATCAGTCATGGATAATAATGAGCTGGCTCTGGCTTTAAGAGAGCCGGACCTGGAGAAGGTGAGGTTGACAAACACGAAGACACACATACAAGAAAGGAAAGGTGTGTCACAACATATTGGCCTGCAGAGGATTTACTGTCATCATCCCAGCGATTGTCTCGACTGTCCAAAAGTAGATGAATGAAAGTGATCACCTTGACTGCATGGAAACTATGACAACAACTGAGAGCCATAACAACCGAGAAAGTAATAAATCCCAATACATGACTCCATATTAGAAACACGTCTCAGTATAATGATGCACCTCAAGCTGTACCTAATAAACCGGCATCTGAGGAAATATATTTGTGATGTTTCTGAATATGACTATAACTGTGTACCAGATCAATAAATTAATCTGTTGTCCACCATCATACGTTTTGAACAGGCTTCAGTATGTAATCATGAATATTTACAAAACAGGTTTATGTGTTTTCAGTATGGATTCATTTATTGATAATAATTTGATATTGTCTTCTTTTTCCTAATCAATTATTCGTCGAAAAAAGTTACACGTAAAAAATTAGACATTACAAATGTGCATTAATCAGAGACAACATCCAGCAGATCTCACATCCCACATTTTTCATTTTATGATTAATACATTTATTGTTAATTTTGTAATGAATTGATTTCTGCAGATAATTAGTTAATAAACTAGAGTTACATAGTAAGTTTTACCCCCGTTCTGCTTTTTAGCCAGCTCAGAGTCCTGTAGAGACAGTGGCCTAGTACTGACTCGGTGGAGTGCCCAAACCGACTGTTAAGGCATTTTTAAATTCATAAAATAAAAATTAAAAAAACAGAGCATTTGATGAAAAGCTCATTTTTCAAATGTGCGTTTGCTGCAGGGTTTTTATTCACTACTACTCACAGAAGCTGTAATGTCCCTGTGCAGGTGGTGCAGTACCTGGCCGGCTGTGGGCTGCAGAGCTGCGTGATGCTGGTGCATAAAGGATACCCTGACATCGGCTGGAACCCCGTGGAGGGGGAGCGATACCTCGACTTCCTGCGCTTCGCTGTCTTTTGCAATGGTGAATGGTGAAAATTGTGTCAACAAATGTTTGTAGCTGACTCAGATCTATTTTTTATTTTTAAATCGTGTGTTTGGTGTGCAACTTTCTGTCATGAACTTGTCAGCTGTGTCTCTGTCGTGTGTTCAGGTGAAAGTGTGGAGGAGAATGCCAATGTGGTGGTGAGGCTTCTTATTCGACGACCGGAATGTTTTGGCCCCGCCCTTCGAGGTGAAGGCGGTGACGGGCTTCTGGCAGCGATGGAGGAAGCCATTAAGATCTCTCTAGACGCCTCCAGAGATGGACCCTCTCCGACGTCTGAGAGCAGCAAGACACTGTAAGACATTGACTCCTGTAGAGCTAATCTACAGGTCAAGTTATCGGTGCTGTTGGAAAAGGCTCTTCTGACCTCAACACATGTCCCAAATCTGTGGAGTGAAATGTACTGAATGACACAGAAATCAGCTGGACAGGAAGTTACATAGTCTTGTGATGCTTGTGCAAGTTTTCAGTCAATGAAATTGGAGAAACTGCATTTTACATTCCGGATTAAGACGTCTAAAGTATTTAGTGGCAGTTAATCTGTGTGTGTGGATGTGTGTGTTGCAGTGACATGCTGGAGGAAGAGGAAGATGACACCATCCACATGGGGAATGCCATCATGACCTTCTACGCAGCTCTCATTGACCTACTGGGCCGCTGCGCTCCAGAGATGCATGTGAGTGACTTTATACGCACACACATATTCACATGCACAGACTCGTATCATATAGATGCTGGACTCACCCTAACATGTTTGATATCAGCTGATCCATGCTGGCAAAGGTGAAGCGATCCGGATCAGAGCCATTCTGAGGTCTCTGATTCCCATTGAAGACCTGGTGGGAGTCATCAGCATCCCATTCTCCATGCCCAACCTGGCTAAAGGTGAGCACCCCACCCCCCCACACACACACACACCACCACCACCACCCCTGCCTGACACGCACACAGGAGGAGTCCCAACTTTAAATAGCAGCAATTAAGATTTATTATAAACAGTTCAACCTTTCATTTTAAATTTGTAATCTTACTTCTGTGTGTTTTTTGTTTGTGTGTCTCTGGATGCATAGACGGGTTGGTTGTAGAGCCAGACATGTCAGCAGGTTTCTGTCCGGACCATAAAGCAGCCATGGTTTTGTTCCTGGACCGGGTCTACGGTATAGAAGACCAGAACTTTCTTCTCCACCTCCTGGAGGTCGGGTTCTTACCGGATCTGAGAGCCGCTGCCTCGCTGGACACTGTAAGTGTGTGTTAATGTTCATCTTGTGCGTCTTCGTTGTCCCCTCTTCCTTAAAGCCTCTGCACACTCCACCCACTCTACTGTTTTTAATCATGTTGCTGCTTCGACCTCTTCTGCTGTTACTTTTATTTCACATGTTGGGTAACAAACCTTAATATTGTTCTGTTCAGACCAAGGACTGCTGGAAATAATGAAATACATTTTTTCCAAGTCAATTACAAATACTTTACTTGTATTATGCAACTTTATACTTGGCAACATTTCAGTGGGAAATATTGCACTTTTTACTCCACTACTCATTATCACTTTATAAAATGTGATATATTATTGTTGATTAGAATGTAAAATAATAGTATATTTAGAAGTTGCTCTCCTTACAGCATTAAAATACTCCTTATGCTTCAATGCATCAGTAGTAACAAATCATCAGTGTAACACAAATGTAACAGTGGCAGGGTGAACTCTGCTTGAGTCATTTTACTTTTTATACTTAAAGTACATTTTCTGTCAATACTTACAGTAGGTACTCTAATTATGCAATATTTGAATGCAATAATTGTAGTTGTAACAGAGTATTTTACCACTACAGTATTGTTACTTCTACTTAACCTAAGCATCTGAATACTTGCTGCAACACTGGTCCACAGCGCTTTATGACATCACAACCAACAACAACAATGTCAGTAGACGGTTAATGTATATGCGTGCAGGGCCTTTAAACTGCTCTTATCAATATTCTTGTATGACTATTGGATCCAATGAGAGTGAGAAAGTCACAGTAGTCTAATTATCAATAAGCTCTGCAGATCACATGGACTCCACGGAGCTTTTAAAATCCCTTTGAAAATGACATAAGAGCATCTTTATCTTCTTAATGAGATGAAACTGAACTTGTGAACAAGGTTTAATTAAACGACAGGCTTTAATTAAAATTACAAATAATGAAGGATTTATAGGCCTGCTCAGAAGTGACCTATATAAGGCAAGTGTGGTTTTATATTATGAGATTAAAGTGATCATGTCTAATTAGAGACATTTATTTATACACCGCGGAGTTCAAATGGAGCCATAAAAGTAAAAATAAAAAAATCTTCATAGGAAGGGAATTGTGAATGCACATGTTTAATGGGTCACCCGTCTCCCCATCTTTCCTCCTGTCCTCTGTCTCTGTCAGGTTGCTCTGAGTGCCACAGACATGGCGCTTGCTCTCAACAGGTATCTGTGTACAGCAGTGCTGCCTCTCCTGACTAAATGTGCTCCGCTGTTCGCGGGAACGGAGCCGTTCGCCTCGCTGATCGACTCTCTGCTTCATACGGTGTACCGCCTCTCCAAAGGCTGCTGCCTCACTAAGGCCCAGAGGGACTCCATAGAGGAGTGCCTGCTGGCTGTTTGTGGGTAAGACTACACTGCCTCTATTAACACATTTATATTTTATATATGAGAGTCATCAGAGTTTCAGTTCAGGCCTATTTAGCTGGTCAGGATGTGTTCCATTTGAAATGTTTCTGTGGCCCACAAGAGGGTGTCTGCGAGTCAGTCTACTGTGACTTTAGCGAACAACACCGAGATAACTGATGGACACATTTGATTCACTTTGGATTTGATGAGAGAAGTTGAATGGGAGTCTATGGAGCCGGAGGCTTTTTGGAGCCGACCTCTAGTGGCACTCGCTGGTATTGCAGCTGAAGACACTTCTGGATCAGAACCATTTTACAGACCTGAAGCTACGAACACTTTTATATCCAGTCTGTGGTGTGATATGACAAATAAAACTAATGATATGATGATAACATATTAATAATAGAGAGGTTTTTGTAGTGTTAAACAGACGGCAGCACTTTATATTGCTTCCACACTGACAAACACAGCACACCAAGAAACACTTCTTCTATCTCCTACCTTTCACACTAAAAGTCTTAGACTGCTTACCGAGGAGAACTTAAATCCACCATTTCAGTAACAGGCAACTCAATCAAATATCTTACAGTAACGCCCACTCAGTGAAGCCTTATGTTGCACTCTGGGCCAGGAAAAGAGAATCAAGTTAGCTAAGCTAACAACAAGCATTAAAATGTCTCTCTCAAAGCTAAGAACACTTTTAAGTTTATTGTGAAACTCACCAATTCCAGCACATTTACTGACAGGTGTATGTTTACTTTATCAGCTGCAACAGGTAATGAACCAGTGTGTTACTTGTGCAATAAATGCATTCTTCTTACATTTTATGATCAAATTTGTATTTTTTGTCAAGCCGTACCCACCATTTCTTCTATGTTTTTATAGTGTCTATTCAGGAGAATGTATTTTTGTCAGTGCAACTAGCCCACTAATGTATGTCATCCTAATAATGTGCAGAAAGCTGAGGCCTTCAATGATGCAGCATCTGCTGAGGAGGCTAGTGTTCGACGTCCCTCTGCTGAACGAACACACCAAGATGCCTCTGAAGGTGAGAAACACATCAGGTTTGTTGGTGCAGTCAGTTACCATGTGTTTCTCAGTCCTGTGTAGGAACTGCAATGTACAACTAACAGGAAATAGAGCGTTAGTTTTATACTACCATCTGTAATGTACACATATGCACTGTTATAGTCTCTCCAACACACAACTGTGATCATGTGTTATAGCAGACCTGGGCATTGTACGGCCCCCGGGCCACATCCGGCCCTTTGGCTGTCCCTGACCGGCCCGTGTGAGGTCAATGGTAAATTAGGAATCAAACGTAAATAAGTGTACATCATGCATGGGTAACCCAGGTAATGTTCAGTACCCCAATTTACAGATGTTCCCTAAACGTCTCACCACGCGAGCTAGTGGTCTGAATGTCCTGGCTTTGCACGTAGAGATATTTCCCAAGAGATATCGAGTGCTTGTTAACTAAGTTGTGTCAGAGAATTGTGAGTAATTTACCTTGAGGAACATAGCGAAGTAAAAAAACTGTCTTTAATTCAGTAAATCAGTAATTATATACCCTCATTAAGACTTGAATCATTGGTTGTGTGGCCTTGAGGTGGGCTGGAGGTGTCATTGCTCTTATATATACCTAACCCTTCTCTCACTGAACAAAAACAAATAACTGAAAAACAGCAAATGAGGTAATTACACTACAAACAAAATATCAATAGCACTTGTTCCATTTTTATATAAAGTTAATTTAATGCTGGTCTTTGAAATACTGCAAAAATATGCTCATTTTCAAAATCTTTTTTGTGAATGTTGATTGAATAGTGATATAATGTTGACGTTTTTATAATGCTTGCACCACATTTGAATAGCCTAATTGTAACATCTCTACTGCCAGTAGCAGCTAATAAAAACCATACAATTTACTGCTTTCCATAAAGAGATCAAATTAATATTGAGCAGAACTGAGTTCAGCCTGTTGGTCTGGCTCTCCACAACAGTCACAGTTTCTCATGAGGCCCTTTGGGAAAATGAATTGCCCACCCCTGTGTTATAGTAATATGAATAGGAGAAGTATGTATATTGCATTTTCTATAGTCAATATAATGCATTGTGAAATTGTGCAGCTGGCTGCAATCATTTCATGATGATGATGCTGATGAATGTGCTCTTCCTCACTCTCCCCAGCTGTTGACCAATCACTATGAGCGTTGTTGGAAGTATTACTGCCTTGCTGGAGGTTGGGGGAACTTTGGAGTCACGTCAGATGAAGAGCTTCACCTCTCCAGGAAACTGTTCTGGGGAATATTTGATGCTCTGTCCCACAAGGTAGTTTAGGTCTAATTCTTAAAAAATGTTTATGAAATTCAAATTAAATGTAAGTGGATGTTTAAGAGGTGCTCACAGTTTTGTATTGCATTTTCATAAAACTCATACACAAGGAATTGATGCAGGATTAGGTGTGGGTTCAGGTCCCAGAACATTGAATCCCACATTTCCCATGATGCTATTAATAGCATATTAATTCATTAAAACCACTCTGGTCTGGTAAATACTCACATATTTCAAACTCCACACGCCCAGTTTGTAAATCAGGCTTTTTATTATAAATGTGTTTGAATGTATGAAGAAGAAATTTAATTATTTACTCATTACAAGATGGAGCCTCATTCATTCGGATGAAAGCTGCTCAAGTTTCCTTTCTGAGATACCTGAATGTTCTGAACACCTCTGACCTTCTCTGTGTAGTGGAAGTATAACAGTCCTGTATGATAACGTCTAAAGCAACGTACTATACTGCGCATGTGTTTCTGTGATGCAGCGGTACGATCACGAGCTGTTTAAGCTGGCGTTGCCGTGCCTCAGTGCCGTGGCTGGAGCTCTTCCTCCAGACTACATGGAGTCCAACTACATGGCTATGATGGAGAAACAGTCGTCCATGGACTCGGAGGGAAACTTCACTCCGCAGCCTGCAGACACCACCAAGTATTACATTACATTGCATTAATGTAATGTATGAAACTCAGTCACTTCTGCTTTGTTTCATATTCACACACAGCATTCCTCATCCCATCATTGTGTAGCACCGTTTACACACAGATGTGGATTAAAGACTTTCCAGTTGGTTCAGATCAGCGTTGACCGAAGGTGACCTCATGTATCTGATTGTTTTTTTCTTCTTCATCTCTCCTCATCAGTGTGACTGTCCCAGAGAAGCTTGACTATTTTGTAACCAGATATGCAGAGCACAACCATGAGAAGTTGTGTATAGAAAAGGTAAGGGGACAAGAAGTCATTTCATATTTCAGTGTTATATTTATTATATGTTTCATTTTTACATGGTATTTGTATTTTTCTTTCCATGACAGCAAAAGTGAAGTTGATACTTTAAGACCTGCGGTCTGAACCAAGTCACAGCCGATTCAGTGACTGTCCACGTCATCGTGTTTATTAATCATGTTTTGTGATTTCTTTGAAGGCAGCTACAGAAATTCTTAAACATACCAGCTTGTTATAATGACAAATGTTAGTTTTAAAGAGCTGTGTTAGTTTTATGAAATAATGACATTTTTGTGATAAAATAAGATAAAAGAAATTATATTATAACAAGATAGAAATGCAAAACAAGCAAATATGCATTTGCACTGAGAACGTTTGAAATAAAAACAACTGGTTTATTTTTTGTGTTTGTTGCTATATTTTTTTTCATGGTGTCAGCAAAACACTAACAAGATATCACAGAAAAATATCTGTAAATTGTAAACTGACTTGGACTTTATGTCTTCCAGTTTTCCAACGGCTGGTCATACGGAGAACAGATGTGTGAAATTAGCAAGAGCCACCCGCTACTGAAACAATACAAAGGCCTCTCTGAAAAGGTAGTTTCTGCATGCAGCCATCTCAGTCTGTTTGTACATATTTAATCATCTATGGCTGACAATACAAGAACAAGCCTACATGATCAGATGTACAGTTGATTAGGATATGTTCTCTGGTTGCCAGCTTCGGTCACTGAGTCCTGATCCAGGTAGTAGACTGGCCTCAAGCAGTCAGTCACCTTACTGGGGTTGTTATTTCACGTCATTTTATATTATTTCCTAAAAAAACAAAGCAAACTCTCACCTGAAACAATGCATGGTAACACGTATTCTTTCTGCAGTCAGGGTGATGTATCAAGACTTCCTCTTGTTTATCAAGTAGGCAACCGAACTAATTGAGATTGTTGGCCCGAGGAGTTTTCAGTATGAAGATGGTGGTCTGAGGCCTTTCCAGACAGAGGTTGAGCAGTTTTTTGAGAACTGCTGTTAAAGTTTCTACAGTCATCTAGAGTGTCTTACCAGTTTATACCAATTTAGACCAGACCTGGGCATTGTACGGCCCCCGGGCCACATCCGACCCTTTGGCTGTCCCTGACCGGCCCGTGTGAGGTCAATGGTAAATTAGGAATCAAACGTAAATAAGTGTACATCATGCATGGGTAACCCAGGTAATGTTCAGTACCCCAATTTACAGATGTTCCCTAAACGTCTCACCACGCGAGCTAGTGGTCTGAATGTCCTGGCTTTGCACGTAGCAGAGCCCTTAGCCCCCCCCCCCCCCCCCCACACACACACACACACACACACTCTCTGAACCACCACTCCCCTACCGGAGATCCCGCAGCTAAGACAGGTGCAGGAAGCAGACAAGATTTGGAGCAAAGTACGACATTTTGAGATTCCCAAGAGATATCGAGTGCTTGTTAACTAAGTTGTGTCAGAGAATTGTGAATAATTTACCTTGAGGAACATAGCGAAGTAAAAAAACTGTCTTTAATTCAGTAAATCAGTAATTATATACCCTCATTAAGACTTGAATCATTGGTTGTGTGGCCTTGAGGTGGGCTGGAGGTGTCATTGCTCTTATATATACCTAACCCTTCTCTCACTGAACAAAAACAAATAACTGAAAAACAGCAAATGAGGTAATTACACTACAAACAAAATATCAATAGCACTTGTTCCATTTTTATATAAAGTTAATTTAATGCTGGTCTTTGAAATACTGCAAAAATATGCTCATTTTCAAAATCTTTTTTGTGAATGTTGATTGAATAGTGATATAATGTTGACGTTTTTATAATGCTTGCACCACATTTGAATAGCCTAATTGTAACATCTCTACTACCAGTAGCAGCTAATAAAAACCATACAATTTACTGCTTTCCATAAAGAGATCAAATTAATATTGAACAGAATTGAGTTCAGCCTGTTGGTCTGGCTCTCCACAACAGTCCCAGTTTCTCATGAGGCCCTTTGGGAAAATGAATTGCCCACCCCTGATTTAGACTCTGTAAACAGGTGCATGTCTGCTCTCCGGAACCATTTCTCCTTTTCCTACTGTGTAGACTGAAAACATCCCAGTCAGTGCGGTCCAAGCAAGCCAGACGTTCCTCCACAGAGTCACTGGCCCACTTTTTGGATGTCTTTGCAACGGGTTTAGAGAATTTGAGTTTTTGCCCGTTTGCAGGAATCAGATGCAGTGTGACGTCGTCAGAGTATCCGAGTGCTGCTCAGGGGCCAAGATGCACTGTTGATGTATTGTAACAGAGATCTAAAGTGTTTAATCAACTGACGGTATTCAGGGAGTTAATGGCTGAGATTTCCTTTTTTAAAGTCGCTGAGGACAATAAAGAAAGACTATGAGTGAGTCGGCTCCACACAAAGTGTTTGTTCGGTGAGAACTCTTTAGTGGAATATAAACACCGACCAGAATGAATGAAGGGAACTCACAGGGGGAACAAAGTTTAAAACGTTGATAATAAAAGAACCAGAACAGGAGAACTATGTCCCCGAATCACTGTCACATCTTTACACCAGCTGCTGTTTGTATGGAAACAGATAGCCTGCCTCCACCTTTTGTTTTGTTGGACATTTCTGTGTCACGATCTGCTCTGAACAGCTGGAAGCCCGTCAGCCGGTGCCGGTCCACACAGCTGAGTTTTAATGAAGCACTAAACAGAAGATGAAGGAAAGTTGGAGTTCTTCCTCACTAGTTCATTATTTTTCTTGATAAATCTTTTTATTATTTTCAATTTACAGAAATTGGTACATAAAAAGGATAGAGATAAAACAATAATGTGATCATTGCATTACAATAGATAACGAAAACATGAGCAGGTAAAAGTTACAATGCAGAAATACAGTGCAAGATAGACTGAGAAGTGAACCAAAGGATAAAGAATGGCTACATGAAGTCAGGAGAGAAACCTCACAACTTCATTCAGTTTGTTACACACTGAAAGCGTATTTGAGAGAAATGTTCCTGTTGACGGATTGCAAAGTCTGCGTCTGCAGCGTTGCTCGAGCACACCAGCACGTCTCCCTCTGCTTCAGCATTTCACTGCGTGGACAAACATGAACACAGCTTTCACCAAAATGTCCAGTATTTCCTGAGATGAGATGAGGGAGTTGGAATATAAATGAGCAGAAGTTGTTTCCCTGATGTTCTGGAGCTCTCTGGTGAAAAGAGCTCCAGGTGCACAAAACACACTAGGACACTTTGTTTTGAAAGGTAATCACAGCGTAGTGTGGTTTACTGCAGTTAGCTGTCAGCAGGGGTCTGAAGTCAGGTTGTGCTGTTGCAGGATAAAGAGGCGTACTGCTCGACGGTCAGAGAGTCTCTGAAGACGATGCTGTCGTGGGGTTGGAGCATTGACAGGATCCGAGAGGGAGACCCGAGCAGCCTCCACAACAAGTCCAGGAGGATATCACAGGCCAGCCAGGTACACATCAACACATGGCCACATATAAACATCACATCTCGTTACAGAGCGTTTTCATATTGACATAAAGGAGGTGGTGTGAAAAAGTGACATCATCAATAATACAACATATCATACCTCCCACAGCAGTCTTTTGAAGGAGCTCCAGCTTTCAGCCCGAGACCCATCGATATGAGCAACGTCACGCTGTCCAGAGACATGCAGGTGAGTTAGTGTGCACAGAGAAGGATAAAACAATATACTGTTTATGGACAAATAAAAGAGAAATGTGTTGAAATTAATGGAGAAGATTGATACAGAAAGAAGATATTGAGGATTGAGAGATGAACTGATGTGCAGTGTAACAGTCGTACGTGTTTGTCCTTCTCTAGTCGATGGCTGAGCTGCTTGCAGAGAATTATCATAATATCTGGGCCAGGAAAAAGAAAATGGAGCTGGAAGCCAAAGGTGAGTCTTACACACGTTCACAAACAGACTGAAAACTGACTTTCAAACTGAAAATTTGCATTTGGTACAGAATCTAAAGATTATTAAGTAAACAAAAACATCAAGGTAGTATTTATTTCCTCTGATTTCCTCAGAGCTGATCGTTAAGACACTAATACAACTTATGTCTACTTAACTATTAATATGTCAACTTTACTAAGGATGGTTTTGAGGTTCTGTTACTTCCTCCCAGTGGCTCTCCTGACCGTTTAAAGGGGTGAGTGTTCTCTATGCATTACCCTGTTATCTGCTGCTGTCGTCTCCAGGCGGAGGAAACCATCCCCTGCTTGTTCCTTATGACACACTGACGGCCAAAGAGAAATACAAAGACCGAGAAAAAGCACAAGACATCCTCAAGTTCCTTCAGATCAACGGGTACACTGTGTCCAGGTAGGAGACGGGCTTCACACTTCACACAGTACTGTAGTGTTTATCTGAGACTTGGGGTGAGACCCTGATTCAGTGTGAGAAGAGAGAAACTCCTAATCTAGTTACTGTAAATAAAATCTCTGAAACACTTCTCTGCATGTGTTATATCATCTATATATGTTTTATTTCTTAATCTATTTGTTTAGGTGTATTATATCATGTTTGTCCTACTTACAGCCGTTGTGCTAAGCTATGCTAATCACCCCCCGGACTGGACAGATAACTGAGACACTGAAATAACGTCCTCTTATGTGAATCTGAGTAAGATGAGGAAGAGTTTTCTGTGTGTGGTTTCCAGAGGGGTCAAGTCTCAGGAGCTGGATACTCCGGCGATAGAGAAACGCTTTGCCTACAACTTCCTGCAGCAGCTCATCACATACGTGGACCAGGCCCAAGAACACATGGTGGAGTGCGGTGAGACTCCTTTCATGTCTAAACATATCACATAGTACGCCGAGTACTGTAACTCAAGTCATGTCGAGATGGGTGCAGAGAGGAAGGTACCTTATTACCAAAATAACAACAGAGTGCAGGGTGGGCGGCTGCAATACGTAGAATATGCCTGTGTGAGCTGTAATGTGGGATATTTATTTACCCACATGAAGCCTTTATTTCTAGATAAGGCTGGTCAAATTGTTATATATTTACTCCCAGTGTGCATTCAGTAGATGAGACACCTTGAGGCAACAAGCATCCTTTAAAATACCAGCAACACACACAACTTACATCTATTATTTTCTGTGGACCATCATTGACAGTCAGATCACGAATGACACCGATGTAGCATAACGAACAAGTTCTATTGTTTCTATTGTGATGAATATCTTTTGTTCCTTCTTTATAGAAACAGCATATACAGTGTCATCTGTGTTTGTAAGTACATGTGAACCTGCCTCAATGTCAAAGACATGAACACAGAACATAACTAAGTCACAGGATGTGATCAGGTTACTTGTCCACTATGAAAACGGCAAACTTACTTCCCAACATGGTGCAACAGTTTCAAAAAAGAAGAACACAGTCGGTACTTGCAGCTGTTGATAGATGGAGTTATTGAAGACCGACTGCTCTGTTGTGTCGATGTCATCACATCAATCCATCCAGACCTCACTGACTCTTAATCTGTTGCAGATCTGGGAACGAAGCTGAAGGGAGAGAAGATTCCTCACGAACAGCAAATGAAGTTCTTCGGAAAGGTCAGTGCCTTTCTCTGTTATATATTCCAAATGATCTGTTATAGTATTTTATTTGAGTCACTGCATATAGGAAAACAGGTGTTTCTCTAAAATGTACAACAAAACCCTGACGTTTCTGAAGACTAAAGTATTTTTTTTTATTAATCTATTTGACACAAATAGGTAATTAATTAAACTCTGCTGTATTTCTACCATTTCACCACCAGGTCGTCCTGCCACTGGTGGATCAGTACTTTAAAAACCACAGGCTGTACTTCCTGTCCACGGCCATTCATCCAATCAGCAGTGGTGGCCACGCCTCCAACAAGGAGAAGGAGATGGTGACCAGGTCAGTGTGGCTCGTGTACACGACACAACAATAGCTAGATAGTCAGCAAGACCAGCGGGTCTATTGCATAATGTTCTAATGTACTATTGCTTACATATTGAATAAGACCGTGACTGTATGTTGGAGACGAGATTTTTTTTATGTATATTTCGGGTTGTGTTTTTGAACCATCATTTGTGTAGCACAGTAGAGACAGACAGGGAATGGGGGGAGAGAGCAGTTAAATTACATACAGTATAAAGTTCAAATCTTATAGAATGAATCCTTACTACTCAGCATCAGCTCAGTCTTTCTGTGAATGACAGCCAATGAGCTGTAAGCAACTTGACACGAGGCCATGTGCCTTCATGTCCCTCCTGCTGTCTCTGTTGTCCTCTGTTTTTCTCATCTGATTGTCTTTTATCTTCCTCTGCTTCCCTCCTCTACCTCGTCTTCTCTCCTTTCATTTCATCTTTCCAGTCTTTTCTGCAAACTGGGAGTTCTTGTCAGACATAGGATATCCTTATTTGGTAAGGACGGTTTGACCAACATGTTGAATGACTTTCTTTCCATAAAATATCTGCAAAGCTGATTTTGTTAAAAGTTTTGAATTCTGCACCCATGTTTGCCTGCTGTCATTCTTCTTCGACCCTGTTTTTGTTGGCACATTTCTGTTTTTCTCAGCATGTCACCACCACCTGTAGATCAGTGCACTGGACCATGCAGGAATACATGTTCAGATGTTTCTCCATTACACTACTAGTGGTCTAAAACTCCATAGGTTACCTTTAAATGTTGAAATCAGAACCCAGGAACTGTATAACACTTCATCAATTCACCTAGTGTTTTTTTTTTTTTTACATGGATGTGTGTTGGGATGTCAGGATAACAGAAGTTTTGGTTATCTGTACCAGTACCTTTTACATTCAATCACTTTTAGTACCAGGTTCAATACCAAAATGATGATGTGATGACAGTCACTACTAACTTTGTGATCAGCACATTAAGCTTAACGAGCTGACATCAGCGTTTGTGAATGTTGTGTGTGGAGCATCGCTACAACTTCTGCAGCTGTTGCAAACTAGACAGTAACACTAACATTTCAGGATGTGAACATTTTGACGATGTATAAAGTCAAACTGAAACTCTCTCCTTGAATGTAGGAATCTGGATGTGTTGCCTTTGAGCTGCTGAGATACGTGCTTTCCAGTGACAGTGGACTTGTTGCTCCACCTGCCACCGCTGTTCCACATCTAATTGTCTACAGTACTTTTTGATACACCGTAGAAAAACAAGTACTGTCATGTTTTCAGAATTTTGCCATCAACTTGGTACCAAAGTGTCAGTTCTCTTGACGTCCCTCGGTGTGTGTGCATGCACGGTATTGTGGGTAATAGTGTGCTTATCTTGTGCTCAGCAGCTGTGTGTGTTGTGTAGTGTCTCACCGTGTCCTCTCAGTAAAAAAATGTTCCGCCTCTGCAGACCAAAACCTCAGACTGCTCAAATCAGAAGGACCCATTGTGGGAAATGAAAGATGTTTATTATTGGTGTTTTCTGTATTTGGCTAATGAGAATATTAAGCATGTTTACATTTAATTATTGCTCCTCATTACTACTGACAGCACAAAATGCCTGGATTTGTGTAACATGCTCACTTAAAAACTTTTTGAATTTTATTTTTAAAGGAACATATTTTTCCTTAGATTGTGCCGTGTTATTGATTACAACACAGACACTCAAAAATATAAACACACACAAGGTTTATTTCTCACATTTTTTTCACACATTTTTTTCAAAATCTATGTTAGTCAGCACTTCATCTTTGCCAAGATAATACATTAAGGTGTGCCTTTGACAGCTCACAGTATCTGCTCTGACCACCATTTGCCTCATGCAGTGCAACACACCTCCTTCACATTGAGTATTAAAATTTCCATCAATAGAATGCATCTGTACACACATACACACTGTCTGCCATCTGCTCAGTAAGGTGTAAATCAGGATTCTTCCATAAGGACAACACGTCTCCAAAGTGGCAGCTGCCATCGTAAATCAGCTTTCTGACCGTGAAGACAGTTACAACGATGAAATGTCAGGTCAAGATCCCGGTGACGACAACAAGCTCTCACATGAGCTTCCCTGAGATGGTTTCTGACCATTAATTCAGAAGTACTTTGGCTGTGCAAACCAACTGTTGTATCAGCTGTCGGGGTGGCGGGTCTCAGACAATCTTCTAGATGAAGTTGCAGGTTGTTGCGGTCCTGGGCTGGCACATGTAGTCTGCTGTTGTGATGCTGGTTGGATGTAGCATCAAATTCTCAGTTCTCGGTTCTCATGGTATGTGAAATGAGCGTTCAATTCACGGGCAACATCCCTCCAGTCAGCATACCAATTGTATGCTTTCTCAAAACTTGGGACATCTGTGGCATTTGGTTGCTTGGTAAAACTGCACATTCAATACTCATGC
Organism: Brachyistius frenatus; assembly: GCF_029030835.1. Lineage (NCBI taxonomy): Eukaryota > Metazoa > Chordata > Actinopteri > Embiotocidae > Brachyistius > Brachyistius frenatus. The sequence continues at coordinate 1,847,017 of NW_027210677.1, forward strand.
TGTTTAATCAGAGACTTGATGTCATGTGGTTGAATTATCTTGGCAAAGGTGAAGTGCTCACTAACATGGATTTTAACCACTTTTTGAACCAAATTTGAAAAAACAAAAAGCATTTTGTGTGCATGAAAGAAGTCTTTTACTTCAACTCATCTAAAATGGGAGTGAAAACGAAAGTTTTGTGTTTCTATTTTGTTGAGTGCACTTGGAGGATGTGATTTCAGACAGCCCCTGTTGATGTGAAGAAGAATGCTGTTTTTGTTGTTTTAGTGTTATTTTGTGCAGAACTCTTCACATCCAGAAGAGCATGAGGCCCAAACTCTGCTCAGTACATACAGTGGGCTTTCTGTTTATCATGTGATCCTCTCTGCTCTCCAGGTAACAATGCCACGTCCATAGTCAACTGTCTGCAGATACTGGGACAAAGCTTGGATGCCAGGTGAGAAAAGACACGAACTCACCTCTGTCACCTGTTTGCTGCATGTCGTTACAACAGGACATTTACATGGGATGATGTTTAGGGTAGTGTTGATGGAAACATAATACACATGTTGTCCTGTGGATTTACTGATGAACGATGGAAATCATTTCAGGATGTTTTGGAGAAATATCCATGAATAAAAGTAAAGGGATTAATAAATCTGTGCACAAAAATACAACCTAGTTCTTAAAAAAGCTGGGACGCTGTGCAAAATGTAAATAAAAACTGATTTTGATGATTTACAAATCATGTAAACCCATATCTAATAGAAAATAGAACAAAGACAACATATCAAATAATGATATTTGATATCATGACAAACATATCATGTTTATATATGGTTCCTTTTTTACATGGTTTGACCGGCATTTGTGGAACTGTGTTGACAGAAGATGGTTTTCACAAGTGTTCCTGAGCCCATGCAGTGATTTCCACTCCAGAATAGTGTGTTTTTAATGCAGTGCTGCCTGAGGGCCCGAAGATCACCACCATCCAATATTGGTTTCCAGCCTTGTCCCTTGTGTTCAGAGATTTCTCCAGATTCTCTGAATCTTTTAATGATATTATGAACCGTAGGTGATGAAATCCACTAATTCTTTGTAGTTTTACGTTGAGGAACATTATTCTTAGATTGTTGAACTATTTTCCCAAACAGTCTTTCACAGAGTGGTGAACCTCTCCCCATCTTCACTGCTGAGAGACTCTCTGGGATGCTCTTTTTATACCCAATCATGTTACTGACCTATTGCTAGTTTACCAAATTAGTTGTGAGATGTTCGACCAGGTGTTGTTGTTTTTTAGCATTGTACAACTTTTCTATTGTTTTTAAAGTCTAATCTTTGTATTTTCTTGCAGTGACATTTAAGTACAATTAGCTGAAAGACCAATTTTTTTTGTCATGATAATAATGTCAAACATAATCCATCAGGACAGTGATGAAGACAGGACTGGAGTCAGTGAAAGCAGCTCTGCGCTCACACTTCGACAGTGTGGCCGAGGATCTGGAGAAGACTCAAGAGAATCTGAAGCTCGGTCAGTTCACTCACAGCCGAGAGCAGCCGCGGGGCGTCACTCAGATCATCAACTACACCACCTTCGCCCTGCTGCCGGTCCTCTCCTCCCTGTTCGAGCACATTGGACAGAACATGTTTGGAGAAGACCTCATATGTGAGTACTGATACATTCAGTTTGTGTTTGATGTGGAGGATAATGACAGACTTTAAACATGGTTGTGTCTCTTGCTCCAGTGGATGATGTCCAGGTTTCCTGCTACAGAATCCTCAACAGCCTCTACTTTCTGGGAACCAACAAAAGCATCTATGTAGAGAGGTACAGTACATCCCATAGTACACATATCTTTAAAGGCCTCTCGTGAAGTTTTTATATAAACAAACACAATTTTATTTACATTTAGTGTTACTCACCAAGTAACCTCCTCTCCTCTCCTCTCCTCTCCTCTCCTCTCCTCTCCTCTCCTCTCCTCTCCTCTCCTCTCCTCTCCTCTCCTCTCCTCTCCTCTCCTCTCCTCTCCTCTCCTCTCCTCTCCTCTCCTCTCCTCTCCTCTCCTCTCCTCTCCTCTCCAGACAGCGTCCAGCATTAGGAAAGTGTTTAGCTGCCTTCGCAGCAGCCTTCCCTGTCGCCTTCCTGGAGCCTCACATCAACAAGTTTAACAGCTTCTCCATCTACAACAGCAAAGGAAGTAAAGACAGAGCAGGTACACAGTTTACATACATGAAGGGGGAGATGACACTGAGCTGTAGAAGTCCTCAGCTAATTCTACTCTCTGAGAATTACAACAACAATGTGTGCATATTTCAGTTATTTGTCATCCTGTTTCAAGTCCAGTTGTCTCGTCACCTCTCAGCTTTAGGTCTTCCCGGGCTGGTCGGGGAGGTTTGTCCTCTGATCCCAAACTTAGAGAAGTCTCTGGAGGAGATCATGGAGCTGGCAGAGTCGGGCATGAGATACACTCAGATGCCCCATGTCATGGAGGTAACTCACTCATAAACCTATCAACTGTGTTTTTGTTTTTAGTTGTACCAATGCTCATGTAGGTGAAGTTCTTTCAGTGGTTCTTGTCACCCTAAAATCATCTATTGTAGAAGTAGAAACTTATGGAGTCTTATGGGGTGATGTAGTGCACACAAATACTGATTAAAAACTAGACATGTAAAAGCCTTTGTTGGTTGAGCCCTGGTAGTGTCATATAGTGTTTGTTTCTGTGTAGGTTCCCCGTCGATGCTGCAAAGCTTCACTATGTGTTTGTTTTTTTTCTCTCTTTTTGTAGGTGGTGTTGCCGATGTTGTGCAGCTACATGTCGCACTGGTGGGAGTATGGACCAGAGAGCATCCCGGACCAGGCCGACAGCTGCTGCACAGCCGTGACCTCCGAACACATGAACACTCTGCTGGGAAACATTCTGAAGATCATCTACAACAACCTGGGAATCGATGAAGGCGCCTGGATGAAGAGGCTGGCTGGTAAACACAGATGCATGCTGCGTGTGAAGGAGAGATGGTGCATCTTTAAAGTTGTATCTCTGTTTCTTCTGCACAACGTGTGTTTATGATATCATGAACATATCATAACTGTACTCTGCTGTTGTCTTTATTCTTTTCATACTTGTTGCTTAAATTTGTGAATGTGGCTTCCTGGAGGAGGAGGGGTTTCCTTAACCGATTAATGAAACATTAAAATACATGTTTCCGACAGATCCCTAAATCTCTGTTTGAGCCTATTCTATACACAATTTATGTTTTTCAAATTTTCGTTTTACTTTTTAAAATGTACAGTTACTGTTGAGTTTTAGATACTAGAGTCTGCAGCCACCACGGAGGCTGGTTCTATTTTCAGATGTTCAGGCAAGCAGACCATCACAACTGTTTGTACTGAAGTTTTTGTACAGAGCTGTATGTATCCAGCCATCAGCAGCCATAAGACATACAAACGTATCGTACACAGCAAGTTCTGGTCTTGGGAATCAACTCTCTGTGAGTTTAAATCAACTCTATTTGAGACCAGCGAATATACTTTTAAGCAGTATTTAGGTGAAAGTAACTGTTTTCTAGGAGTTCGATTTTTATAGTTCGGAGTTTGAATGATATCCACATTTCATGGATCATTATGTCTTTACTGAAATGTTCAGAAACTGCATGTTTTAACAAAAGTAAATATAATTTCTGCCCATCACTTAGATTTAATTTAGTTGCTTTATTCTCAAAAGTTACGAATAAATAACTAAGGCATGCTGGGAAATGCTAATACGGCAACAAAGCTGTACAGTAAACACCCGTAGGAGTGTTGAGTCATGAAATTAATACTCCGATAAAGAGTTTCTCTGAACACAAACTATAGTCTACCTTAGAAAATGCACTCCCAAAATCAAAGTCTTTCACTGTTTTATTTAAGATCAAGATATTTCACTGCAGAAATTTGCTGTGTATACAAGTATGCGCACATTGTGTTTGAAATTCAATAGTTTTAACTCTGTCTGTCTTTGCTCCGTCAGTCTTCTCTCAGCCGATCATCAGCAAAGCCAAACCTCAGCTGTTAAAGACCCACTTCTTACCTCTGATGGAAAAACTCAAAAAAGTGAGCTGAATTTTTTTCTTTTTTACAGTGTACTAATGTGTGGGCACAAATCTGATATTTTCTGATATATTCTATACATACTAGCTTGAAATTGTTTTTTTTCTTCTTCATCCAGCATAACTTTAATGTTTTTAACTGAGACTTGATTACTGGTAAATGTATGGTTTGACACCTGTCTACTTAATGGATCATTGGCAAAAATCTTTCATAATTTGATATAATGAACTATATCAACAGTCATAAAAGTGATAATACCACTACAAAGGTTGAATCACATAGGAATGAAGCATAATAATATCACTGTGGCGTGCAGAAAGCAGCAGTGGTGCTGATGGATGAAGAACAGAGCCGGGCGGAGGGGAGGGGGGAGATGTCAGAGACGGAGCTGCTCATCATGGACCAGTTCACCGTACTGGTCCGAGACCTGTACGCCTTCTACCCGCTCCTCATACGATTCGTCGACTACAACAGGTACAGCGCTCCGACCGACTGCTCCCAACACTTCCTACATCACAATGAGTGGAGTGAATTACTAATAAATCATACAAATACATTGATAATGTAACATTAGAGGATGATGACATCATGCATGTCACTAACTGCTTTGAAACACCGACAGGGCCCGATGGCTGAAAGAGTCCAACCCAGACGCAGAAGAGCTTTTCCGAATGGTGGCTGAGGTTTTCATCTTCTGGTCCAAATCTCATGTAAGAAAATTACAGAGGAGGACGTAACGTTATAACATACTGCTGAAAATATCACAGCAAATATCCCACTAGACCAGAGTCTCCCTGAGTGCTGTCCACTGGTGTGCCTGGAGGACAGACCAACAGAACCAGACTTGGGCACATCATAGTTGATTTATTTTAAAATTTCAAACTTTTGAAATAACTACATTTTATGTGACATTTCCAAACAAATGCAAATGAAAACATGAAAACTCACAAATTGTTACTCAACACGAGTTTTCACCAGCTCAGCAGGCAAAAAAAGAAATGTGTATTGTTTCTTTAATAATTCATTAAACATGAAAATTAGAACATGAGCCAACATTAGAGAGGGGTCAAAGTGTTTAGAAGATTAGATTAGATTAGATTAGATTAGATTAGATTAGATTAGATTAGATTAGATTAGATTAGATTAGATTAGATTAGATTAGATTAGATTAGATTAGATTAGATTAGATTAGATTAGATTAGATTAGATTAGATTAGATTAGATTAGACTTTATTAATCCCACAGTGGGACATTTTTTAAAAGTCACTCAGAGTTCTTTTGTAACCTCAGACAGTCACACGTCCAGCTCTGAGTGATCTTTGTTGGTTGACCACGCAGGCGGAGGATAGCAGACATCTTCAATGATGAGCATTAACATTTTTAGACATATTTCTGCTGATATATAGAACATTCAAAAGGGTTTACAAACTTTCATGCACCACTTTTTTAATCACATTGCTAAGATAATTTTCTAATTCAGTATATTTTAAATTTATATTCTACTGTCTGAAGGGAGGTGCTGGCCCAGTATGGGCAAATCCAGGAGACAGAAAATACAGTTTAACATTATGACTGTGGATTGAAGTGAGTTATGTTTTCATCTGTCTGCAGAACTTCAAGAGAGAAGAGCAGAACTTTGTGGTGCAGAATGAGATCAACAACATGTCCTTCCTCATCACTGATACCAAGTGTAAGATGTCAAAGGTGAGGACACACACGAGGACGTTCATACCAATGGTTTTTTTTTTTTAAACAAAATGAACACTGATGAAAAAGATTGTTTTGAAAAGAATGAATCTAATCATACAGTAAGTCTAACATTGTATGAAATGTATTCATTTTCTTTTGGTGCTTGACTTTGCCTCAGGGAATAGTTTCCGACCAGGAGAGGAAGAAGATGAAGAGGAAGGGCGATCGATACTCCATGCAGACGAGTCTGATTGTCGCCACTCTAAAGCGTCTGCTGCCTGTCGGACTCAACATCTGTGCTCCAGGAGAACAGGAGCTCATCGCACTGGCCAAGAACCGCTTCACTCAGGTAGCAAAGCAGCACTCATCAAGTCAAACATGAGAAGAGAGGAGTCTTTTTCCTAATAAAAACAGACACACTTCAGGTTACAGGTCCAGTGTGTTAATAAATATATGCAAAAAATTAAGTATTGGCAATAAATATTGAAATATAAATATACATTCCTATTTTAAATCTAAACTATGAAATAAACAGTAATACATCTGTTATAACTTTGATAAAACATGTTTCAAACATATTTCTACATGTTTTTTATGTCACAAAGTATTTTATATATCATTCAATTCCGTATTAAATTAATGGATGTGCATTTTCTCTATCAACAGAAAGATACAGAGGATGAAGTTCGAGAGATCATCAGGAACAATTTGCACTTACAAGGGAAGGTAAGAAGTTTGTATCTTTTCTGTATGTATATTTGGAAGAAAACCCAAGATGATGTCGTAATCTAGATTTACTCTCCACAAAAAAAACCGTTATAGACACTTGTTTGGCTGTTGACATTCCCATCTTTTCTATGTTGAATATAGTTTGCAGTTATGTGTATTTGACCGCAGTATTCATCGAGGTGCTCAAACACTCTTTCGTCTGTGTATCTCATACAGCTGGAGGATCCGGCTATTCGCTGGCAGATGGCTCTGTACAGAGACCTCCCGAACCACTACGAGGATACTTCTGATCCAGAAAAGACCGTGGAGAGAGTCCTGGACATCGCTCACGTCCTCTTCCACCTGGACCAGGTCCGTATCATCATGAGTTGAAGTCATTTCTGCTGCTCTTCTGTAACCAGTCGTCCCAGAAGTGTGGACGAGGTGATGGTGAGCAACATCAGCTGGAAGTCTTCTGTACTGAGTGGTTCAGTTTGTGTCTGTAGGTGGAGCATCCTCAGCGCAGTAAGAAGGCTGTGTGGCACAAACTTCTGTCCAAACAGAGGAAGCGAGCTGTGGTCGCGTGCTTCAGGATGGCGCCGCTCTACAACCTGCCCAGGTCAGTTCTGCTCTCACATCTACAGACATCTGAGGAGACAAACTGTGGAGTCCAAAAGTCAGAGAAATCCCATCATATTTTCATGTAAACCTGGAAATCAGAAAGGCTGCAGAAATTCAGAAAAATGTCAAATGAAGAGGAAATATTTCAGTATTAATATATGTGAAATATTGTGAGTAATATCGATTCGGCACTATTTCTAGATCAACAATCAAACTGAAGGATGTTTGTGGCATTTACATTGTTCAGACGAGGATTTGATTTAATCATCAGAGGCTTGTTCAAGTAAATCAGCCAACAGCCAGTGTTCACCAGTTATTTATATGAATGTGTGACCTCAAACACACCTCTAAGCATGCCAGCTCAAATGTATTCACTCGTGGTCTCAGTACTGTGTACCTGATATATGTTGTAAAGAACAACATAAATATAATATTTCAGTTATTATTCATACTTGTATCTCCCTCAAACTAGGCACCGGGCTGTCAACCTGTTCCTGCAGGGCTATGAGAAGTCCTGGATTGAAGCAGAGGAGCACTACTTCGAAGATAAACTCATAGAGGACCTCGCTGTAAGTTTATTTCAGTCGGTAAAACAAGTGGAATGATTTATTATTTATGGAATATTTTGACCCCTGACATTATTTTTACTTTGAAGAAAAAATGGTTTTTAGACTTAATATGAGACCATTTTTTTCAGTGAGTCTTCTCAGCTTGTGAATGTGTGTTTGTTTCAGAAACCAGGTGAACAGGAGCCATCTGAGGAGGAGGAGGGAGTCAAACACATTGATCCCCTGCATCAGCTCATTCAGCTGTTTAGCAGAACAGCCCTCACAGAGAAATGGTAGGTTCTCATACAAATGTGTAAGAAACTACCTACCATCCTACCTTTCTACCTACCTACCTTTCTACCTACCTACCTACCTACCTACCTACCTACCTACCTTCCTACCTACTTACATACTGCCCTACCTACCTACTGTCCTACCTAGATACTGTACTACCTACCTACCATCCTACCTTTCTACCTACCTACCTTCCTACCTTCCTACCTACCTACCTACCTACCTACCTACCTACCTACCTACCTACCTACCTACCTACCTACCTACCTACCTACCTTCCTACCTACTTACATACTGTCCTACCTACCATCCTACCTTCCTACCTACCTACTTACATACTGTCCTACCTACCTACTGTCCTACCTAGATACTGTACTACCTACCTACCTACCTACCTACCTACCTACCTACCTACCTACCTACCTACCTACCTACCTTTCTACCTACCAACACACTGTCCTACCTACCGTTCTACATACCTACCTATATACTGTCCTACCATCCTACCTACCTACCTACTTACCTAATCTATCCTAAATTCAGGGTGTTAAGAATTTGTATCTTTGTAAATGGGAGGTATTTGAGGAAACAATTCAGATGCCATCTATTTCAAATTAAACCTACAGTAAAATAAAGTTAGCAAAGAATGTGCAACAGAAAATACCAGCAGGAAGTGGTAGGACAAACATTTTAGATGTTTCTAAAATGTCAGTCCTGCAATAAAACATTCTGCTCAATCCAGCTAAAATAATTAGTTCAGTCCTCAGTGTGGTCAGTCAAATTGTGCTAATGTGTGTGGATATATTTCCTTTTACAGTAAACTGGATGAGGACAATCTCTACATGGCCTATGCTGACATCATGGCTAAGGTAGGATAATTCTGCCTTTATAATATTCCTTTTTGCAACACATCCTTCATGAGAGCAGCACATCAGGGTACTTTGGCTTTGCGTCATTGTGACAACAGAGTTATGATGTATTCCTGCTCTCATTTATCCATCTGCTCTCCCCTTTATTTTCATCACTCTTCTTTTCCACAGAGTTGCCATGACGAAGAGGATGAAGATGGAGAAGAAGTGAAGAGTTTCGAAGTAGGTGATCCATCATTCTGTGTCTGACACCTCTCCAATGTGACGTTAGCCACAGACAGGTGTGCTGCTGCCTGTTAAAATGTGCTGTGTTTCAAACAAACAGGAGAAGGAGATGGAGAAGCAGAAGCTGCTGTATCAGCAGGCTCGGCTGCATGACCGCGGAGCTGCAGAAATGGTGCTTCAAACCATCAGTGCCAGCAAAGGTAGGTCACACTCTGTTAAAGCCAGTACTTTAACTATCAGTTTATTCAATGGGATGAAAAGTTCCCTCACTGTTCTCACTTTTATTTTCATTTATCCCAAATTTGGGACGTGGGTATTAACCCAATGAAAACTATGAACTGTTCAAATTTTGATTGACACCTGATACAAATGCATATTTTACAGGATAACTAATATTAATAATGACTAATCAGGGTCAATGTGAATGATTCAATTCATTCATACTGGCATATTGATTCTGTCTACAATCTGTTAATCTTCATCTTAATTGTTTTCCTTTTATGAAACAAAAATCAGGAAATGTATTATTTTATATAAGACATGGCTATTGTTTTAACATCCATGTTTGTAACATTTTAAAAATGTATAAAGAGCTGTTTTTCCATGTTTGAAAAATTAATATTTCAGTTCCTGTTACTAGAAAATGCAAAGAAATTGGGTGATTTTAAAATATTTCTGTTCAAAGAACTGCAGTTTTTCTCCCCACTTTTTTTCAATTGAAGAAGAAACATTTTTCATTTAGCCTTGTCTTGTGTGAGAGTACTGACTAAGTTTTAAAAATGTAATGATCCTTGGTTGGAACAGAAAGAGACTGCTCTGAAGTAAATAAAGGGAGATCGAGTTGTACTCTGTGTCCTCTCATGCAGGTGAGATGGGCCCCATGGTGGCATCGACCCTGAAGCTGGGCATCGCTATTCTCAATGGAGGAAACTCCACTGTACAGCAGGTAATCTTCAGATACTTCTATTTATCTTATGTAAATGGACAGGTGGATAATACCTTTATAACTACTTGCATTGTATTTAAAAAGCTGTGTATTTGTTTGTATATGGACATCATTTTGATCTTCAGCATTTTGTCTATAAATAATACAATACATATAAAGCATAATGCAAACAGAATAACAGGAACATGTGTGTATATCCAAGTCTTCCTTTCAAGTGTATGTTGAGACCCTGTCAGAGAGGTTGTTTCATCTCGATGAGAGATATCGTATCGTTGTTTTAGATACTGACTGATTGATTGTTTGATTGATTGATGATTAATACTCGGGGAAATTTCAGTGTTGTCTCATCAGTTCACATAAAACCCAGAACACACATAACTTACATGCATTTTAATTTACACACAACAGACAACAAGGTAGGTGAAAATGAAACATTATATTTACTGTTGCAACAGGATGCTTCTTGTTTCAACTTCAAAATTCTTGTTTTAAATCTCGAACTCGGTGTAAAACAGAACTCAGCTTTACCATTGAGCTCCACTGTCTTTCTTTGATAGAAAATGTTGGATTATCTGAAAGACAAGAAGGATGTGGGCTTCTTCCAGAGTCTGGCTGGTCTCATGCAGTCATGCAGGTAACTCTACAACGTCTTTCTGTTTTAGGACTGAAGCATGTTTACTTGTCCTCGTAGCGCAGCTGGTTTTGGTTAACGGGCTCGGAGTTTGGAGACACTCCAAGAGAAATCTGTTCAAGTATTTTTTAGCACAAAAAGTTACATTTTACTTGCACACCTTTCGGTCTGTAATGAGAGAACGAATCATACTGTTAAAACTTTATCAGTTTCTTCATCTCTATCTCAGTTGAATTGCTTCAAAGCAGGACTTTATTCAGGTTCTGAAAAGCATGGCAGACCAGCTCCTTATGTAGATATGAAGGGATCATTCTAAGGTAACAAAAAAATCCACAATGATTCATAGTTTCAGATGATTATACACTCATGAAAATTTAATTGTCAATATCATATTTTATTTCTGCCAATAAATCCCCCAAAATTTGCACTCTGGACCTTGAAATACAAGTTATTTAACATTTAGCTGAGAATGCAGCTGAAGTTCTTCCATGATTTTTATGCGATATGTTCCTCTGGACAGAGACATCTACAGGCCGAGGTTGCAAGGGGAGGAGGGTCAGTGAGTAATGATGCATTTGTCTTTGTTTTAGTGTTTTGGATCTAAATGCATTTGAGAGGCAGAACAAAGCAGAAGGACTTGGAATGGTGACAGAGGAGGGATCAGGTAAGCCTCACCATGTTTACATCTTTGCATTTCTTATTAAATGGTTGTGAAGATAGAAAAGAACGCTCACTGAAAATCTCTTTCGCTGAGTTTGGACATTGGTGGACTAATCTTGACGTTCTCCAGGTGCATATTCCATTTAATCCTTTCTATAAGATTTATTAGCATGAGAGTGCTCTCCAGCACTGATGACATTGAAGAAAGTGACCATTACAATAGTGCTGGAAGTAATATTCTCTTTGGTGTCACATCTTGTTTGTTATTCTTTACATGTGAAGATTGTTTTTTCCACATCCAGTCATCATTCTGTATTTTGTTTTGCCCCATTTATCCTGACATCACTTTGATTGAGCATTTTGTTGAGTTTGAATTAGGTTGTAATGCAGTATTACGTGAAGTGAATGTGCTCATGCTTGTTACATCGTCTATACGTAAACATGAGAAAAAAAACTCCGTTAACACTTTCCAAAACTCAAATCAGTTCATGCAAACAACCTAGAACACTGTATTCTCCTGTTTGTTTTACTCTTTTAATAGAATTTAAAATACAGTAATAATTTACTGTCTACTGGGGGTGAGGTAATGACTGATGCATCATAAAGTTATTATTGTGTTATAATAGGTGCAGCAATTACAATATTTTACACATTTCTACCTTATTTTTAAGTTGGTTTTAAGCATTTGGGGATTTTTTTTTTTTTTTTTGTAAATGGCTGTATTTGATATGCTCCAGTAAATTACATTACTCACTTGTTTTCACCTCACGTGTACATGAATATTTTATTTTACCATACTCACAGAACATATGGGGTCAGTAAAAGTGTCCTTAAAACAAACCAGTCATCATGATTCGAAGACACGATGCTCATTAGTAAAGCAGCTTCCATGGATGTTTAATCTAACACTTAAAATTACCACACAGTGTGTGCTTTATGTTACAAAGTACCTCAAGACTCAGGGAGAGTTTTTCATTCTGTCACAATATGTTACATTAAGTTTCCAATAACTGTCGTATTTGCGCTGATCTACTAAAAATAGGCTGATTTGCTTCCTAATATGGTGCATATGTAACAGACAGCTGCTGATTGTACACACAGGATTACTGCATGGCTGTGCACTAATCACTAACTACACTTTGTTCTAAATTGTTATTTATAAAAAGTTATGTTTCAGATGGATCTGAGTTGGTTGTCAGTGCTTGTTTTATTGCACATTTCCTTCGAGATAACTCCAATCAGTCTCACACAGGACTGCTAATTAGTTTCCCAGGTGATCTAAATTAAAGGGAAACCTGCTTAAACAGATTGTTCCACATTGTTAAATTCTCTAGCAACATAGGAAATATCTTTTAGCTTCTAGATTAAAAGTACAAACTATTACAAAATCTGTCAATAGTCATGACAACTATTCATATTTTGAGAGAGATTATTTTAATTGTGAAAAGATGTCAGTGACTGATGATTGAGGCTCATTAAAGAAAGTTTACCTGCAACAAATTATCATTTTGTCATTTTAAAGCTCATTGTGAGGTGTTTATACAACCGTGTAAACAAAAAAGCGGGGCGCTGTGTAAAATGTAAATAAACAGAATATATTGACTTGTAAATCATGTAAACTCATATTTAGAGGCAAAAAAAAGACTGAAAAAGTTGTGTGATGGTAATCTGGTGGAACATTTTACAACTAATTATGTTAACAGATCAGTAACACGATTGAGTATAAAAAGAACATCCCAGAGAGGCAGAGTCTCTCAGCAGTGAAGATGGGGAGAGGTTCACCACTGTGTGAAAGGCTGTTTGGGAAAATAGTTCAACAATCTAAGAATAATGTTCCTCAACGTAAAACTACAAAGAATTAGTGGATTTCATCGTCTACGGTTCATAATATCATTAAAAGATTCAGAGAGTCTGGAAAAATCTCTGTTCGTAAGTGACAAGAAAGAAAACCAATATTGAATGACGTGATTTTCAGGCCCTCAGGCAGCAATACTTTAAAAACAATCACAATTCTGTATTGGAAATCACTGCATGGGCTCAGAAACACTTCTGAAAACCATGTCTGTGAACACAGTTCATGGCTCTGTATTAGAAGAGTCCGGGTGATAAACTGGCCTTCTGCAGTCCAGACCTGTCACACCTTTAAAATATTTGGTATATCATGAAATGGAAAATACGACAAAGGAGACCCTGAACTGTTGAGCAGCTGAAATCCTATATCAGGCAAGAATGGGACATTTCCCTTTCAAAACTCCACAAACTGGTCTCCCCAGTTCCCAGATGTTTGCAGAGTTTTGTTAAAAGAAGAGGTGATGCAACACAGTGGTAAACACACAACTTTTTTAAAACGTGTTGCTGACATCAAATTCAAAATGAGCATATTTTTCATAAAACTAACACTTCTTAGTTTCAACATTTGATGTGTTGTATTTGGTCTATCTGCAAATACATTTGGCTTTATATAATTTGCAAATCATTGCATTCAGTTTTTTTTGTACATTTTACACAGGATTGTACAATTAAATGGTTTTTTTTTTTACTGAACTAACTTGTTGTTCAAAAGGAGCTATTTTTCCCATCCTTGTGTAAGCACAGTGGAAAAAAAGCCTTTCTAAAACAGCATTACTGCACCTATTATAACATTAAGTCATATTATTAACTACAACTGATGCTGTTGCTTTTCTTCTCATAATTTCCCCATTATTATCTTGTCAGTCCAAAGTACTTAATAATTCGCTTTTGAAAAGGCCCCATTGACAAAATGGGTTCACCATGGATACACAGCAAAGGTCAAATAAGAAAAAGAAAGAGAAAAGGTCTTGTTGTTACTTTTTTTCTTTTTCAGCTGTACAATTTTTCTGTCAACGCATCATTTTCCTCATGTTGACCAAACAAAACTCTGAATTTTTAAAGCTCTTTTCCCTATATGTAATCTTTTTCTTTGTTTCTTTCTTTGTTTCTTACTTTCTTTCTCTCTTTCTTTCTTCCCCCTGTATTCCTTTTCTCATTTTGTTTTACTGCACTTTCTTCCCTTCCTCAGTCATCACTCATGAGCGTGGTAATTATGCCTTCTGCCATTTTTCTTGTGTGTTGGTTGGTCTCTCTCTCTCTCTCTCTCTCTCTCTCTCTCTCTCTCTCTCACCACGGTTGGTTAGCTGTTGTGTCAGTTCTGTCCAGGTCCTGAGTGTAGACCTTCAAACCTTGTCCTTTACCTGCTCTGTGCTTGAAGCTACTTTTATGCCTCACCCTCACCGAATCCTTCTTTTCTTTTTAGTAGAGGCCAATTTGACCTCACTCCGTGGTTGGTGCTGTAGTTGATCTTTTTAGAATGTGTAAAGTTTCAGTTCACTTCTGAATTTTGATTTGAAATATTTCACATCATTTTCTGCCACAATAAGCAAAGTGATAATGATATGACTTGTTTTGGAATATACCTTGCAGGTTTAAAAACAAATCTAGACATGTCCAGGCAAAAGTGGTGGATGTTTAGCTACCTTGCCACTACCTGCAGCCTAAAACAACCTACGTATGCTTCCCCCTCAGGATTTGTACGGTATCTGGCACAGTCTGTATATTACTAACATGAGTATTGACGTTGCCCCACCCTCATCCGCCACCCACACCCCCACCCCCACCAGTCTTACAATCAACCTCGAGTCAGCTGGTTGTTTTGTCTCAGTAATGGAGATGGTTATTGTGCTGGCTGTTATCTGTTGTGAAGTGTACAATCCCCTCTGTGTTCTCAGCCACTATCTCTGTCTCTTTCTGACTCACTCTTTTAGGGCTGCAATGAATACAGAAAATACGCCCAACTAAATACCAAACAAAATATTGGAGATAAATCCCTGTAAAGTTGCACTTGTCACCATTTTATAATAATAATAATGACAATAATAATAATAATAATAATGCATCAAAGTAAAGTAGTATGGAGAGTGAAGTGAAACCCACAGAGTTATTATGAACTCGACTTCAGATTGATGAATAGACCGATAGAAAGATCACTTTTTTGTTTTTATGGTTTTACTGTCTGCAGCTTTACTGTTTAGTCTGAGTTGAAATGATCTCATTCCACCAGCAGCAGACAGCTGTTCTTCCTTCAAAATCTCTGATAAGGCCACTGTTCTCTACCTGCTCAGCAGCAAACACCAGACACACACAGCTAAAGAAAAGGTGGTGAACGTAGTGGAGCTTTCTTGGGAGTCGGTGAAGACCAAAGACGGATCTAAAAGTTGTGTAAATATTGGATTTACTGTAGATTGTAGGAGACATCCGGTGGAAACAGTTGGACACAACTCTAACTGAATGGTACTTCTGCTCAATGTTGCCAGTGATGTATTTACAGTTTATTCCCTTCTCTTCAGGTGACCCAAAAAAAAAAAAATCTGTTTTTTATAAATGGCCTCTCTTGTCTGCAGAAAGAATGTCCAAGAATGAATACACTGCACACACATTTGCCACCCGGCAAAAACTATGCAGACTAATAAACAGGTCCTACAATAAATTAAGTTCCAGTTTTTGATGATACTATTTTAGAGAGGCGTTCATTCAGCTGTTCATTAAAGATTGTATTTTGTTTTCTACTGTATTATATAGAGAGGTGTTGTAGTCGACCTTCTCTGACATTAGATAGACAAAATAATGTGACTCATTAATTCAGATGTTACATTAGGACTGAAGACAAAATAGATTAGGATTCGTACAAAAATATATTTATATTGTTTTTAAGGACAATGTCTGCTCAAAAATAGTATTGTCAATTAAACTTGATTTATCAAAGTATGTAATATGTAGATATATCAGCAAAAAACAACAAACAAAAACAAAAGCAGTCGTTGCAGCCCTGCTCGTTTCTTACCGCTTACTGTTTCCATCTGTTCTGTTCGGTCAACCTCTTCCTTTTTTTCTCAGTAAGTGTCGCACTTGGGACTTTAGAGTGGCTGTTTCTGACCACGCTGCTGTGCAGGTGGAGGGTGAACGTAGATCCTTCTCTCCTCGCTTCCACCTTTGATCCTCTCTCCTTTTCTTTGTTTACTGGCTGAGCTTTGTTCTGTTGTCACTGTAGTTGTCTTTCGTACATGAAAAAACTTAATTTGAATAACGTGTCCTTTGTTTTGTTTTTCTGATTTTACGATTTGACTTATTTCACCCCAGTATTGTGTTGTGAACTCATGATTTGGTTTCCCTGTAGTCATCCATTTTACCGTGTATCTCTGTAAATTGTAGTTTTTTTAATGGATTAGAGTTTTTTTTTAATCTCTATCTTTTCTCTTCTTTAGAGTTAGTTTATACATTTTTAAATAAAAAATATAATTGTAATCCTTTGACACATCTATAGACAAAGACTTACTTGTTGAGATATTAGGAGTGAAAAGTTAATATGGTCAAATCATTTTTTTTCAACTGTGAAAAATGTTTTCCCCTCATCTGGTTTATGACTGTGTTTGGAAACAGACTGAAAGTGCCTTTACATAGTGACTGAATAGTATTGTCAGCATCTTCTTACACAAATGATGTGTCATCGAAAGAACATAAAACATATATTTTTCTACAAAATACAGAGTTAGAATACTCACTGATATTTATAATTCTTAGAAAGAGAAATAGGAACAATCAAAGCTGAAATCTGTCGGGGTTTTGAATAGATTTCTAAATTCACCCACTGGAACCAAAATATCAAGCTTCAAAGTCCATTGCTATTTACTCCATGTGTGTCCTTCTCAGATGTCTCTTAATTCAAGGACCCTGCAGCTCTGAACAGTCCTGTGTTATGTCCTGGAACTCTCCAGCCAATGAGTGGTGTCAAATATAGGGGCAATTATTGGAAAAGCCCTTTATACAAAATAAAACCAAATGATCTCTTATAATGGAAAGAGAAGGCCAAACAAGACTATCTCATTTCTATAAATGGTGAACTGGACTGGTCCTAAGATTGTTGAATCTTTACAAAATCTTGAAAATTACCCATGGTCCACTTGACATATCACAATCAAATTAAAAGCTGTAAGATACTCAAAATTACAGGATTGTGCAAAAAACACTCACTGTTACAAAAATAAATCTTTTGCACTACCCGTGAGTCTGAAGCTACAGAGAGCAGAACGTTTGTGGCTCAGAGGATGGTAGTTCAGAGGGTCCAAACAGAAGCACTTCCGATTGACCTTAAGATTGACCCCATGGAAACACGCTCGGACAACTCAGACTGCTTGCAGCAGGGCAGGTGAACTGATATTGGTGGCAGTAGAAGGAAAAACATTTTGGACAATTATTATTTGCTCTTTTCCAGTATCCATAACCTGTAAAGTTTAGGCCCTATAATTATAGTTTTTCCACTATACTTTACAAACAAGACTATTCAGGATATACCCATAAGTGTCGTCCTGTCTTGGACAGTAAACATAATTTCCTCAATTTTAAGCTACATCAACAAAAAGTACATCCTCATTTACAGTCAGCAAGGCTCTTTAACGTCTCCTCCTTATCATCACAAAAAAACAACAACCATATGCCGGCTGAAAAGACAAACTGGCAAAACCAGAATTGACTGGGTTCATGGGGAATGTGGTTTTATCATGAGAATCAGGCTACCAGTACAGCATGTGTCATTAGACTACAACTTATACATAAGAAAATTCTGCACATCTTCTTTGCATTGAAAAACAACAAGAAAAATGCGCTTTCAGTCTTTTTTCAGACCCACAGATTTCTCTCCCTCAGCACAGTTTAGTTTGTCGTCATATTGTATGGATGTATTCCGTTGATGTTTATGGTGATGTTATTGTATAAAGTTATTGTGTAGTGTCTCATCTTCCTTCTTTTCCTTTTGATTTCCATGATTCAAAGCAGCATTTTAGCTCAGTCAGAGTAATTGGCCTCATCTTTCTCAGTGTACTTGTGATGTATACAACATTTTAAGATGGAAAGAAACAACAAACACATTCTATAAACCAAATAATTATTAAAAAAAAAAAAAAAAAAAAAAAAAAAAAAAAATCCAAACTCCTGTCGTGACTGTAAAATGCTGCAGTTTAAAGATCAGTTCACTTCAGCCCACCACCGAGTACTGTGGCTGCCCACTGCTCATCCAAGAGTCTGTGTGTGTGTGTGTGTGTGTGTGTGTGTGTGTGTGTGTGTGTGTGTGTGTGTGTGTGTGTGTGTGTGTGTGTGTGTGTGTGTGTGTGTGTGTGTGTGTGTGTGTGTGTGTGTGTGTGTGTGTGTGTGTGTGTGTGTGTTAGACCAGAACGGTGTATTATGATCATACACCGTTCACTGACCAAAAGAAAACACTGGGGATTTCCTCCCATTACCACCATCTCTTTTAATACTTCTTCATTCTCCATCTTCTTGTCTGTCTCTCCTTTCCTACATGTTGTCTGCTTTTGTCTCCTCTGTGTTCTG
Source organism: Brachyistius frenatus (assembly GCF_029030835.1). NCBI lineage: Eukaryota > Metazoa > Chordata > Actinopteri > Embiotocidae > Brachyistius > Brachyistius frenatus. The sequence goes on from NW_027210677.1 coordinate 1,865,672, forward strand.
ACTTTCTTTATGTGTACGTGTGTCTGGTTATATGAATGTGTGTGTGCATCGATGTATGTGTTTGAACATGCCTGTGTTCCTGTGTGTACGTTTGGGCATACCTCTGTGTCTGTGCATATGTGAGTGTGTGTGTGTGTGTGTGTGTGTGTGTGTGTGTGTGTGTGTGTGTGTGTGTGTGTGTGTGTGTGTGTGTGTGTGTGTGTGTGTGTGTGTGTGTGTGTGTGTGTGTGTGTGTGTGTGTGTGTGTGTGTGTGTGTGTGTGAATGTGTGTGTGTGTGTGTGTGTGTGTGTGTGTGTGTGTGTGTGTGTGTGTGTGTGTGTGTGTGTGTGTGTGTGTGTGTGTGTGTGTGTGTGTGTGTGTGTGTGTGTGTGTGTGTGTGTGTGTGTGTGTGTGTGTGTGTGTGTGTGTGTGTGTGTGTGTGTGTGTGTGTGTGTGTGTGTGTGTGTGTGTGTGTGTGTGTGTGTGTGTGTGTGTGTGTGTGTGTGTGTGTGTGTGTGTGTGCGTGTGTGAATGTGTGTGTGTGCGTGCGTGTGTGTGTGTGTGTGTGTGTGTGTGTGTGTGTGTGCGTGTGTGTGTGTGTGTGTGTGTGTGTGTGTGTGTGTGTGTGTGTGTGTGTGTGTGTGTGTGTGTGTGTGTGTGTGTGTGTGTGTGTGTGTGTTTCTTCCCTCTGGCCAGGTGAGAAGGTCATGCAGGATGATGAGTTCACCTGTGACCTTTTCCGCTTCCTGCAGCTGCTCTGTGAAGGACACAACTCAGGTGTGTTTGTGTTCTCTGTTTCTAATTTGATCAAAGAATGAGGCTGAGCATCTGTAGCTTTTGATACATTTTCTAATCATTTTGTAGAAACCTTTTTAGGTGTTTACCAGTCAGATTGTAATTAGATTGCATCATGTTCTCATGCTGTTAAAGTTAAAGAAAACTCACACTGCTGCAAGTGTTTTTTTCACCATTTCAGTCCCTCCAGGAAATCGCGATCTTGCAGTCGTAATAATTAACACCAATTCAAGCAATCTCCTCAATATTTGTGGGAGCTTGCAATTTTCTTAAATTTCCGAGATTTCTCCACAAAAACTGTCATCAACAGAAGCTCTGCTGGAAGTTTTAAAAGTATTAAAGTATTAACAGCATAAATTACATCTTTTCAAACAAAACTCTCTTCATTAACAAATGAACTCCCCATTCTCTTCTCTTCACCAAAACAATTGTGCGCGGAACACTCACTTAAAACTGCAAATTACATCGACATGTTTGAGAAAATCTGTCGCAAAATCAAACATTTTTGATCGCAACAATCCCAAAAATACTCCACAAAATCTTGGAGGCACTGATATATTACATGTCTGAATGAACCCACTGATGAATGACGTACTTTGAGGATTTCCACCTCTGAAAGTCTGAGGCGTAACATGTTATGTTTGAACACATTTTACGCAGTATTTTGCTCTTTTCAGACTTCCAGAACTACTTGAGAACACAAACGGGGAACAATACGACCGTCAACGTCATTATCTCTACTGTTGACTACCTCCTCAGAGTTCAGGTTAGCTTCCTCGGCTCGCTACTGCTGGTTCACTAAGGACTTATTTTCCATATAATCAAACAGTCCTCATACAGTATTGACTGAAATCATATTTGACACCAATTATGTTCAATTAAATTGAATATTTTACTAATTGTCTGTAATGTACAGTTAATTAGGCAATATTACACGATTCAGCATGTAATATTGCGCAAGAGCCTCGGTCCTGACTGCCTCACTCATGCCAATAATCACGTGAAAGCTCGTATAATATTGTGATTATACAACAAGTTACCATCTAAGATGTGTAATCAAAAGGTATTCATATTGTGGGGAAATTCACTCTCAAAGTATACAACTTTTTGTTCGTGCAATCTCCGTTTCCATGGCAACACACAGGGTATGACTCTTGCCCTCCTGCTTCACTTCCCTCCAGGAGTCTATTAGTGATTTCTACTGGTATTATTCTGGGAAAGACGTGATTGACGAGCAGGGACAGAGGAATTTCTCAAAGGCAATACATGTGGCCAAGCAGGTTTTCAATACACTCACAGAGTACATCCAGGTAAGAGAACGTACTGCTCAAATCACTCCCATACAAAATGAGCTAAAACATTTATTCCTTAAAACATTTTTAAAGTTAGTAAAAAATGACTGCATTGTTTACATCAGTCACATTTTGTGTATTCATTGAGATTTTTTCCATGTAGTGACACTGCAGCCTTAATCAGATGCTGCAATTAAATACAATTGTCTTGTTTATCATATTACCTCCAGGCAGCATTTCACAGCACGTGTACAGTCACGGTAATAATGATAAAGACATATTGTGGTGAAACTGAGAATAAATGATCTGTAAGAATAATAAAATAATGCTTACAAGATATATGTTTTTTTCCGGTGGACAATTTAAAAGCGACAGGGACATTCATTTCCATATATATTATTCATAATCTTTAGAGGATGTATCTGTGAAATATGCTCAGATACAATATATAAATCTAGGACATGCTGCTGTTTTAAAATGGACCTGATAGTGAAGGTATTGTTGTTTCAGGGTCCGTGCACTGGCAACCAGCAGAGTTTGGCCCACAGTCGGCTGTGGGACGCTGTGGTTGGTTTTCTACATGTCTTCGCTCATATGCAGATGAAACTGTCTCAGGTGAGTCCAGATCACAAAATGTGGGACGTCTGTGATTTGATGTGTCATCTCACATTTTTCTGTGGAAGTTCTAAAGTCGTAGGACCGTCATTAAAAAGGAGGATATGACAATCTTTTTTCATGAATTTATAGTGGCAGCCCTTCATTATGGTAAATAGATCAGATTTATTGATGAAGCCCTTTTCAAAGAACATTTCCCGAAGTGTTATACAATGACGATATGATAGGCCAGTTTAGTTGGATGATCTAATAATGAAATATAAAGTATTCTAAAGTAGGCCTGTAAGATATGAGGAGGCTCCATGGTTTGCAGTAATAAAGATGATATGACTTGCAATAAATATTTGAATGTGCATATTAGCTATACAGTTCATATGTCTTTCTGCTTTAATAGATGCACTGCTAACATACAGTAGATCCCAAACATTGAAGAGCCTACACCCACTGAACAAAGAACCCGAACCAATACCCAACTAATTACACAGAACATGAATGGCATGGGCCCATTTATCCAATGATTTTCCATATTCATTGCATTTCAGGCAGTTTTCTGCAATGTGTTTTTGTCACATGATCGTATCGCAATGACTATGGAAATATATTGGTCAACACTATTCCGTCAGAAACAGCAGACACACAGTTCAGAAGGCTGGTTAGCCCAACTGAGACTGCAGGTGTACGGTATATGGACACAACAATTCAGAGATGTACTTTGGGGCCGCTGTCATTCTATCATGTTTATGTTTGACAATGTTCATTTTTGACAAGAAATGATCTGAAAGATCTTCTTGAGCGTAAATATCTGGGAAATTCTTTAAACACATTTTTCCTTCCTTCTTTTTTTCACCTCAGGACTCCAGTCAGATTGAGTTATTGAAGGAACTGATGGATCTGCAGAAAGATATGGTGGTCATGCTGCTGTCTATGCTGGAGGGTAGGTTCGCTTTCATGAGCACACCTGTATCAAATATTAAAGCTGGAGTAGCATACCGCTGATAATCTTGAGATCCCGCTCAGAGGTTAGCGGGGTTTGCTAAGTGTGATTCTAGAAGAAGCACTTTGAGTGAATGCATAAACTAGCTGGTTCTGCAACATGAATCGTTCAGATCACGACTCGTTCAGTTGACTGTGTCAGCAAACACACTGCATCGTTTTAAGACAGCCACTCCCTCAGTGAGCTCTGAGAAACGAGTCAAGCACTGCAAACACCTTGACCAATACTTTGTCTTCTGTGGATGGTTGCAAATCTACTTTGTTGTGTTTTCAAGTATATTCCTAAGTACCAAATGTGCTGTCTTCTTGTTCCAGGTAACGTGGTGAACGGAACTATCGGGAAGCAGATGGTGGACATGTTGGTGGAGTCCTCCAACAATGTGGAAATGATCCTCAAGTTCTTCGACATGTTCCTCAAACTGAAAGACCTGACCTCCTCAGACGCCTTCAAGGAGTATGACCCTGATGGAAAAGGCAAGGCTCATCATATTTGTCATTGAGGAATCATAAGGATTTGAATTGACCATTTGAATATAAAAAGACTTCCTTGACGAGAGCTGCTGATTATTTATTGCTTTGTGAATGAACTAATAGGTGTCATCTCCAAGCGGGACTTCCATAAAGCCATGGAGAGCCACAAACACTACACACAGTCTGAGACCGAGTTCCTGCTCTCCTGTGCAGAGACTGATGAGAACGAACTGATGGACTATGAAGAGTTTGTGGAACGCTTTCATGAGCCAGCCAAGGTATATTGTAGCTAGATAGATACATAGATAAATAAATAATGGTTATAGATCTTTAACAGTATAACAGGGACCTTAAACTGATTTGTCCTTTACCTTGTGTAGTTATTCCTTTTAGTTATATTTTCCAATTGTTTGCTTTGTCTACTCAGTTTCTGGATTTTTGTTTATCACTCACCCTTATTTCATACTTGAAGCGGCGCAGCACAGATTCATGTGCATTGACATTTTGGTTTATTTAATCCCGTTTACAGAAATAAGATTTTTTTCAATGCAACCTTCAGATTCAGTTAATTGTGTAAAGAATTAAACTGACTCTTGTCCATTAAATTGGATGTGAATCAGGCAGTTGGTGTGCATCATGAGGCAGCAGTTAACTACAAATGAATTGCAATGACATTATGCATAAACGGGTAACAGCTCAAAAGCTTTTTCACTTACTCATCTGGTATAGTAATCTAAGACCACAGAGTGTGACACTGCGTTTATTATTCACAAAAGGTTCAGTGCAATTTACGCACAGCAGCTGAGGTCATTTAATTAATGATTGAAAAGTAAATTATTCACACTCAAAGCTACCGATGCACTTTATTTTTTAACTCCCAACATCAGTGACATTTGGAGCAAAGTGCTGTTTATCAGTGTTGTAAATAAATGAATCGCATCGGGAGCTTCAAGTGTGAATAATTTACTTCTCTCTTCGACATCATTCCAGCACCTGATTTCAATATATTGGATGATTGTTTTATAAGATGCAGATTGTTGTCTTACATCATTGAACCGCATACTGGGCAGCGCTTCTCATAATATCAGGGGAAGAGTTATTTATAATATTAGTTACCTCTTCCCAAGTCAATTTAACATCATCAGTCTGTGGAGGCCAACTCGCAGTACCAACCAGGTCTTACAGCTAACTCCATATGTGGACATATTTCTGTATAGGAAATTGTAGTTGCACTGAGCAGTGTGTACAGTGTTTTATTCAAAGTAATCACTGAACTGTGATTTCAAAGGACATTGGCTTCAATGTGGCGGTTTTGCTGACCAACCTGTCGGAGCACATGCCTCATGACACCCGGCTGCAGACCTTCCTGGAGCTGGCAGAGAGCGTCCTCAACTACTTCCAGCCTTACCTGGGCCGTATCGAAATCATGGGAAGTGCGAAGCGCATCGAGAGGGTCTACTTTGAGATCAGCGAGTCCAGTCGGACTCAGTGGGAGAAACCTCAGGTAAGGATGTGTAACATTTGGACTTTGTTCAAGAGACAAGAAATCCCAAATTTCATCCCAACTCTTTTACTTTCTACCAAGGTCAAAGAATCTAAGCGTCAGTTCATCTTCGACGTGGTGAACGAAGGAGGGGAGAAGGAAAAGATGGAGTTGTTTGTGAATTTCTGTGAGGACACCATCTTTGAAATGCAGCTGGCGGCAAAGATGTCTGATGCTGGCGAGCGCTCGGCGGTGAAGGAGGAGAGCGAGAGGGAAAAACCCGATGAGGAGAACCCAGACATGGGCTTCTTCTCTGTCACCACCGTCCACATGGCTCTGCTTGCTCTCCGATACAATGTCATGCTGTTGCTAAAGGTGAGAGCACTCACAGCACCGACCGGCACTGACAGTCCACAAAAAGTGTGTTTTATATATATATATATTTGAAAGGAGTAATTTAATTTCTCTTATTCACAAAAATATTTTGAAGACTTTGTAGATACTGCTTTGGTTCCTATTTGATGTCGTTGCACACCTGAATTTTGGCAGTTTATCCTGTTCCTCCTGGCCGATCCTAACAATTGTGTTCAGATTGGACCGAAACCATCGGTGACCTGCTAGCTTCAGGTCTCTCTGCTGATGTTCTGGTGGTACTAAGTGAGGGCTTTGGCTGGGCCACAGTGAAGCGGTCTGAGACGTGTCCTGAAGCCCCTCCCGCATCCTGGCTGGATGCATTGGGTCGTTGTTGAGCTGGAAGGGGCTCAACTATTGGCTCAGTCTCAGGTTGCTGCTGTCCACAGCAGGTTCTCTCTGTATTTTGATATATTCATCCTTCCTTCAGTTCTGACGTGTCTCTGTGTCCCTGCCACTGGGAAGCAGCCTAATAGTGTGATGCTACTGCCACCATGATTCACTAGTGTTAGCAGGTAATGAGCAGGGCCTGTGGCATGGCAGACGTAGTACCAGGAGTTCTGCCCAATTTTGAAGAATGAAGTGTAAATTCATGTGTTTATATAGTGCTGGTTAAGCAAACTAGATAGATGTATGAATCCGTTAGTTACATTTTATTTCACCCAGTGCAGAGCCAGGCTGACTAGTTTCCCTTCTTCCAGTCTTTCAGGATGTCCTGAGTCCAGTTGTGAACATGAAATCTTTTTTTACCTCACTCTCATATTTCAAATGTTCAGACGGCCCCTCTACTAAATCCTGAATTTTTACTTTTTTAAATTCTAAATGCAACAGAACACTCAGAAATACACTGTCAACAGGTGTGTTTGGACCTTTTTCTTAATAATTCTATAAACTAACTGATGACGCCTGGTGTTTGAGGAGCAGCTTTGGGTCAAAGGTTCACCAGTTTGATTCCATCATCCAGCAAAGAAAAGAAACTGTGAGCGAGTGGAGAGAATGAGCGGAGCTTTCTCCTCCATCACAGCTGAAGTGCCCAGTGCTCCAGCAGGTGTGTGTGTGTGTGTGTGTGTGTGTGTGTGTGTGTGTGTGTGTGTGTGTGTGTGTGTGTGTGTGTGTGTGTGTGTGTGTGTGTGTGTGTGTGTGTGTGTGTGTGTGTGTGTGTGTGTGTGTGTGTGTGTGTGTGTGTGTGTGAGATGTCAAGTCATTGATTGTTTAAATGCAGGGGTCACATTCCTGTGTAACATAATTGCAAAAAAAGTGAATCGTTTTATTTTAATATGATCCAAGATTGTGCAGATGTAAAATGTCATGAGGCTGCAATGGATTCAATTTGTTCTGTGACGTCTTTATTTCCAGTGCTGCCAGCAATTAAAAGAAAAACACTCATGCAGCAGCCTCACAGTAAATCGTTCACTGAGTTGAAGAACTCTTGTCTCTGTGTTTTTTAAAGGGCTCTCAGTCATTAGTGATTGTGTTTTTTTTTTTTACAGCACTGCCGTTACAATAATTACTCTTTATGCAGAAAAAAGTGTCCAGTGATCGGCGGTCTGGATGTTCGTCTGCTACGTCTTATTTGGGGAAACATGACTGTCGGTATATCTGAACAGTTGACCTGCAGCTCTCCTCTGTTTCCAGGTGCTGTCCATGAAGAGCTTGAAGAAGCAGATGAAGAGGATAAAGAACATGACAGTGAAGGACATGGTGACCACCCTGGTCTCCTTCTACTGGTCCGTGCTGCTGGGCCTCCTCCATGTGGCGTTCAGTGTCGCTCGGGGATTTTGCAGAATCTTCTACAACACCTTCATGGGAGGAAACCTGGTGGAGGGGGCCAAGACCATAAAGGTTATTATACATAATTTTAGAAGGAAAGAACAGTGTGTCCACAGTTCATCATACAATCTAGAGACAGCAGGTTTCTTCATACTTAAACTGCACTAATCAACAGGTGTCGGAGCTGCTGGCCAACATGCCCGACCCCACCCAGGACGAGGTGCGGGGTGAAGGAGAGGACCGAGAGAAGAGACCGTCGGTGAAGGAGGACCTGTCGGACCTGGCAGTGAACACCAGTGAGACCGAACTGCTGTCGGACATCTTCGGTCTGGACTTAAGAAGGGAGGGGGGGCAGTACAAGATCACCCCCCATAACCCTAACGCCAGCCTGACAGAGCTCCTCAACTCCCCCGTTCCCTCCCCGACGCCGCTTTCGGCCCCCCAACCGGAGCTCAGACGGAGGCATCAGGTGAGTTTTCTTTAATGACATTTTCATCCCTCATTCCTCCTTTTTTTCCTTTATTACCAAAGTTGTAGCTTCATGTTCCTCAATGGCACACTTGAAAAACCTAAAGACCATGTGAATTAGCATCCTTCTGCACTGAAGCCAGCATCAAATAACATAACTATAATTACAAGGCATTTTGGGCCAAGTTTGTATTGTGTTAATGATGAAAGTTGTAGAAAGGTGGTTTGGCTACCATCCCACAATCACCATACAGCCCAGCACTGTTCCTGAGAGCTTCATGGGTAACTTTCACAACAATTATTGTTGAAATAATATATTCTGATGGGCTAACCATCATTAAAACAGAAAACTCTTTGGGATTCAGTGAGAATTTTTTTTTAAATATTATGCTAATGCTTCTTTAGGACTGTGTGAGTGCAGTTTTATTAGATGTGTTTGGCCAATTTATGATTCAAATGTTGCATTTGGTGCACCATAAGTTATATGTTATATTTTTTCTAAATGATTCCTGCCCACTTCAAACCAGTGGGAAGAGCAAACAGGAAAAAAAGAAGATAAAGAAATCTTACATATTAAAGTTGGAGTAGGATCCTGTCAGTTGCAGCTGTCTGATTAAGAAAATAGCGTTTTAAAGAGTCCTTAAGCAGTGAGGCTACCAGGACTAAAATACACTCACCCACAAATGATCATGTTTATCTAACGGTGTTTTCTGTTTCAGTCGAAGAGCTCTTCCTCCGAGGAGAAGGAGGCAACGCCAGAGACTGAATGTGAAACAGAGAAAACACCTGAGTACGTACACATTTTGTTATGTGACCTTACTGCTGGGATGCTGTTATGAAAGACCATTAAACCATTCGTACAGAAGAGTTAATGAAGTTAATGAACTTGGTGTGATGTAAATACTAAATACAGAAAAATACAGAATGACGGAGTGATTTATTGAAAAGCTACACAGCAGACTTTCTGTCTACCTAGCATTAATGTTTAAACTATTCCAGCCAAATCTCAACAGGCCCTGTCTGTGTATCAAGGAGTACGGATCTCTTTCTGAACAGAGTGTAACGCACTACCCCATTAGAAACCTTCAGTCTAGCCATGATGTGAGAAAGTCCCTTTTTGATCAGGCACCTGATCTCGACCTCACTGAACATTTATGGAGCCCTTCAAATCCCAAGATGCTCTTCGGGACAGACTGTCTGATCATGCCGGGATAATATGGGTTATCATGTTGTCAATAAAGCAAAAGGAGGAGCAATCAAATGAAGATGTTTTGAAATTCATGGAAACAAAATTTAGATTCAACTTTTCACTCAAACTGTTTGTTGGGAATTTTTTTTTAAATTATAAATTTCAAATGAATGTAAAATAGTTTCTTCTCGATTTATAGACCCCACTAGAAATAAAATATGCACTCATCTCATGCTGGCTTTGGCTCATAAAACATTCTAAGAATCAGTGCTGTGACAGGCTTTAAAAAGCAGCGTGATGTTTGTAGTGCGTAACAAATGTTTGTCCGTTCACATCTGGAAAGACGGTGAAACAGCAGTGCAGTGTTATCTCTGTGTAAGTGTGACAGCTTTGTGCTTTCAGAAGTGTACATGTAGAGAAACAAGAGAAACAACAGAAGAACGAGAAAATGAAGCCAAAAGTGAGAAAGCATCGCACGTCCAAGTCTGATGAACCGGACCTGCAGGAGTCAGCCTTCCTGAAGAAGATCATCGCCTACCAGAGGAAGCTGCTGGTACGGGTGACAGTCGGACATTTTCTTTCAGCTATCATAGAGTTAAACAAACACTAGTTACATCCAGTGAAAAGAGGAGTGCTCTCATATCAATGCTGTGATGTAACCGGGTGGGGAGATCTCAGTCTGTGACACAGAAACACATTAATAGCTCATTTTTCTGTCGCACCTGCAGAACTACTTTGCCAGGAACTTCTACAACATGCGGATGCTTGCGCTGTTTGTTGCCTTCGCGATCAACTTCATCCTCCTCTTCTACAAGGTAACGGCATAGCAAGGATGGTATCATCATTAGTTACACATAGTTTTTATAGAAAACGCCTTGCATTACCTGCTCAGCAGCAGACAGACGCAGTTCGATACGAGCTGGTGAAGAGACAGATATTTTTCTCAGGAGTTTGTTGAGAACAAACTTTTCTATATAAATAAACATATAAACGAATGTCCGTTACATTCAAGCCACTAAATGAATTATATATATATATATATATATATATATATATACTGTATATATTTACCACTTAGCATATAAGTATATATATATAAGAATAGAAAAAACTGTATATATATACTGTATATATACAGTTTTTTCTATTCTATTCTTTTTTTTTCAATTTTTACAGCTGTGTATATATATCTATAAATATAGAAAAATAGAAAAATATGTGTACAAATAGAAAAAAAAATAGAATAGAAAAAACTGTTTAAAAAATGTGTTGCTGTGTAATAAAAACTAAGTTAAAAAAAAACCCACAAAAAACAAGCTTTATAAATGTGATCACTTTCTAATCACATCCAGGTTTTCAACCTACGTCCATTCGCTCTGTTGTTGGTCAAATAAAAGAACAAACCAAAGAAACGTTGGACATTCAAAGTTTTATAAAGGCAGCATGTTTTATTATAAAATAACAATACTAATAATAATATTGCTATGCTTGTATTAAATCCTGAATCCCATGAACTTGTTCTTGGTTCCATCATCAGGGTGTCAACATGTTGAATGTCACCTTGTTTTATTTCGAACACGGCTATCTTAAATTGTGCCCACCAGGTTTCTACTTCCTCATCTGTGGTGGAGGGACGGGAGGTGGTGCACACCAGCAGCCCAGCAGACAGCAGCGTCCAGTGGGATCCACTGGGGGGGGAGACGATGGAGGCCAAGGAGGAGGTGATGGAGAGGACCGGGGAGTCCCTGAAGCCCGTCACGGTCCGGTTTGTCCTGGAGGAGAGCAGCGGATACATGGAGCCCATGTTACGCATCCTCGCCGTCCTGCACACCATCATCTCCTTCTTCTGCATCATCGGATACTACTGTCTCAAGGCAGGACACTGACTGTTGTCACGTAGAAAAACTATGTCTATTCTGTGATGAACAACCTTGAAGTCTGTCATTTAATCTATTTAATCTGGATTTTTATCAAAATATTCTGAGCTGTTTCCAATATTTTTAGTCAAAGAGTTTGAAATTCTTTAAATTAAAATATAAATCCTGTGTGTGTGTGTGTGTGTGTGTGTGTGTGTGTGTGTGTGTGTGTGTGTGTGTGTGTGTGTGTGTGTGTGTGTGTGTGTGTGTGTGTGTGTGTGTGTGTGTGTGTGTGTTGTTTCTGTAGGTCCCCCTGGTGATCTTTAAGCGTGAGAAGGAGGTAGCCAGGAAGCTGGAGTTTGACGGCCTTTACATCACAGAACAACCGTCTGAGGACGACATCAAAGGACAGTGGGACCGACTGGTCATCAACACACAGTGAGTGTGTCTGCATGAGTGTGTGTGTTGATCAGAGGTGGACAGCTGGTGCAGTCTAAGATCTGCCTCCTGGTAGAAGAACCTGTTGCAGTGAACCAGTGTTGAGGATGGAGAGGAGTCTCATTCATGTTGCTGCACCAGTGACTCCTACTGGTTGGACAGACCAACTGCATGATGATGGAGCATGAACCTCCCTCATGTTGCAAATATAATTTGATCTCGTGCTTCCTGTTGTGATTCTCAACAGATATATTTTTATAATAATGAACATTAGATGATGTTAGTCACAAGTCTTTTGTTGTGCGACTTTCAGATCTTTCCCCAACAACTACTGGGATAAGTTCGTAAAGAGAAAGGTAGGTGTTAGTGTTTATGGAGACGTCATAATCCCCAGCAAGAAATGAATCATCATATCTGTCTTAATCAGTCACATTATTCATCAAGTCATGTTGAGCTGACGGCAGGTTTGAGTCTTAGCTTCAATTTAGGCTGTGGGAGACATGATAATTAACTGGTTTTATTCAAATTTATTTGGGTCGAGACTATAGGAGTTGTAGGATTCAGACTAGTGTTTACAGCATCATTTGACACATGGATGGATAAATTTTACTGACTTTACACTGACACACAGTCTGTGTTTCCATTGTTGTCTCTCTTCTGAACTCTTTCAACATTTTCTGTTTTTCAGACTTTGTAGTGAGTACATTTCAAATGCAATACAATTATGAATTTAAATGAAATGAAAGTACTTTAATTTGAGTATTTTAATTTTAATTTTGAATGAACAGTGTGGGATATGCAGTAGTTCAATCAGATGACTTGGGTTGTGATTTGATGTTGGATGGATGGATAGTAAGATAGATGGACAGATGGATTGATGTAAACCTACTCACATTAAAGACTTCAATGCACTATCCACTATTTTATTCCATATTTTTGTGTCAACCAAGGCTCAGAACCACATTTACTTTCTGTAGTGCTACACTGAAGATAAATCAGGCCAAACCTTCTGTTAACTGAACCCGGCCTCAATGAAATATACTTCCTCATGGCTCCAGTAAGACACACTGATGAACTGTCAGTAAAACATTAAACACACTGGTTGTACTGCAGCTCCGTGTGTTAAAGTCTGCTGCTGCTGAAAAGGATTTAATACCTTGTTGTCATCGATCCCTTCATACCTCAAATTTAATAAAAAAAAATTGTTTTAAAAACATAGCAATTTGCAGAGGTTGTGTCACTCAAAAGTGTTTCCTCAAGATGTGCTGGTCGTTCTCAGGTGATGGATAAATATGGAGAGTTTTATGGCCATGACCGCATCAGTGAGCTGCTGGGAATGGACAAGGCTGCACTGGACTTCAGCGATGCCCACAAAAAGAGAAAGCCCCGCAAAGACAGCTCCCTGGCTGCTGTGTGAGTACTGAGTGACTGTGTGTGTGTGTGTGTGTGTGTGTGTGTGTGTGTGTGTGTGTGTGTGTGTGTGTGTGTGTGTGTGTGTGTGTGTGTGTGTGTGTGTGTGTGTGTGTGTGTGTGTGTGTGTGTGTGTGTGTGTGTGTGTGAGAGAGAGAGAGAGAGAGAGAGAGAGAGAGAGAGAGAGAGAGAGAGACAGCGAGAGAGAGACAGAGACAGAGAGACAGAGAGAGGACATTTAATGTAAAGGAAGTTCTTCCACTATATTTCACCCAGTGAACCAATAACTGAACAGACACCCAGATTTCTGCTCAGCCATTCTTTTTCATTTTCTTTACATGAGAACATATTAACTGTAATGTGTTCCTCCATTAAGGATGCATATCCAGTCGAAAAGCAACAAGTGTTCACATAAAATATAAAGCTGACTATTTAAACTTTCAGCTTTGGCTGACTAATTCATGATTGCACAGTATTCAATTAACTTCACAATCTTTTATCCAGACATGGAACTCGTTAATTATTCTTCATATGTGTTAACTGCACACATGAAGAAGACCCAGCCTCCTCTTCCTCCTCTGTTAACAGGCTGAACTCCGTTGATGTCAAGTACCAGATCTGGAAACTGGGGGTTGTATTCACAGACAATGTAAGTATTCACAAGCACAAACCACTCGGCAGCTACAGTATGTCGAGTGCCAACGTGGGAATTCCCTGCAGAATTTTCTAAAATGAGTTTCCAATTTTCTTATTCTCATATTTAGCTGATTTTAGTGAACCACTCTTATTTCTTTTATACACTGTTTAATTTGTTTTTATGGTTATTGTGTTGTTGAGGCTTGTTTGAATTCACGGGTTGTTTTGTTTTGTTTTAGTGGCTTATGTTATGTGAAGCACTTTGTAACTCAAGTTTTGAAAAGTACTCTAGAAATAAAGTTTATTATTGTTATTATTTGAATTTTAACACGATCATAGTAAGATTTTCAGCGTTTTCCGTCAAACTCTGAACTTCTAGTTTTCCCATTTAGCTGATATGGGTTATACTAGCACTTCATAAAGATGCATGATGCTCACACAGAGTGAAATAATGAATTTCCAAACTCCATGTTTTTGGAATTTCTGATATTCTTTTACCATCACATCATATGGTAATAGTAAGTATTGATAATGGATGTATTTATAAAATTAAGTAATATGTAATTCTGGGATAATTTAAAGGAAGGTCACATTTTTCATGTCTGTCTTAAATAGTGGAGTGATAGACGAGTACCCATGTAAACACTGAAACAGGTTTTGCTTTCTGTAATCATTCCTCTTGTTCATACATATCCCAACATGCTTCCAATGCCAGAGATCAGGGACAAAAGCTGCAGTCTTTGTTCTGCGGAAAAACGTATTCAAAAGCTAAATTTAGGCAGTTCGTTCATTCATGTGGGTCACATCCAAAAGTGTTTTTAGTACCCCAGACAGTGTTTCCTTATTCAGCTGTTAATCGACAGTAACCAGACTGTTTAGAAAGCTGGATGTAGTGAGGTGTGACGTCACCCGGCGGTTTCCACTGGAGCCGGTCTGAAGCAGCTTCTGATCGATACAATCTTTTCTGCTTGCAGCCAAAACCATTAAAATAAAACCCCTTGGAAACACGCCCCACCACCACAGACCGAAACCAATCAGTCTACACGTGGGCTAATGTTAGCTGCTTTTAGCTAAAATGTGCCAATGTTGCAGGTATTGCAAACAAGTGAACTTACTGAAATATTCAATGAAATACTGTAACCAACGCAGTAAACACAATGTGTCTGCAAGAACAACTCTAATTATTCTTCAACAGAAGCTCCTAAAGTCAGAGGCAGGAGGCGTTCAGGAGCCAGAAGAGCAGCAGATATTAAAGCCTTATAAAGCCTCAAATCTTATTCACAAATAACTTATTTCCAAAATCACCACCAGCACTTTCATTAGAGCGTTTAAACCCACAATGACTTGGTGGAATTTTTTTTTACTACATTGATACTTTTTCAGTGGGAGACAGCTGGAGTCGGCATCTAGTGGCCATTGGCGGCATTGCATCATACAGCGTGTCAGGCGCTGACTTCAGCCAAAAGCCGTGGCAGTTGCTTGCTTGATAATAACATCCAAAGCTTCATTTGTCTAATTCAGACGCCAGAACCTCATGTTAACTTTCTGCTGAACTTTCGGTGTTGATATCGGCGCCTGACTCATGTTAAGATAGAAAAAATAATAAGGTGAATGTGTACTCCAAAAAAATCTACTACCTGGACAGCTGTCACTTTAAAACCTTCCATGGTGAACTGTACAGTGCTCAGCTCACTGGTCAACATAGTCTCTAGTTTTATAGAAATTGTATCCTGCTGCATAAGTTTTCCTGAAATGTGTCTCCCTGCAGTCCTTCCTGTATCTGGCCTGGTATATGACCATGTCCATCCTGGGTCACTACAACAACTTCTTCTTTGCTGCCCATCTGCTGGACATCGCTATGGGTTTTAAGACGCTGCGTACCATCCTCTCCTCAGTCACACACAATGGAAAACAGGTAAACAACTACTGTATCTGACTTACAGGGACACGGCTTCAAACCAATGCAAATACAGACGTCCAGGGCAGATCCGGGCACAGTGGCCTTTTGGTGCAGTGCAAGTGGCTTTTTTCTGCGCTTGTGCTGATTTGTGAACCCAGCTGCGCCGAGATAGATGAACGGTGCAATAAGAGGTGTGTCGGTAACGATGCGACCGTCCACTGCAAGTTTGGTGTCAATTTTGAGGTGATGTTGCACCTCCACCAGCTCAAACCAGCTCTAAGTTCAGTGCCGAAGGCTTTTTTAGATGCTTCAGTGGGCAGAGCACACATAAACAGATCGATCCAAAATCTCAGACAGGTTTGGTGGATGTCTTACGAATTTAATCCTACTAACATAAATAATTGAAACTATATTTTTTTTATAATGCAACCCTCCAATTCAGTTACTCATATAAGAAATTCACTCTCACTATCACTAATTTAAATGAATTATTTCACACATTTTTAACAGTATCCACAGAATATAACAATCTGCATTGAAACTGAATGCTATTATTTATTTAAATGCTGAGAAAAACCAGCAGTTCAGTAAAATGTAATTTCATAAAGTGGAGGAAAAAACTTGCATGCATGTATAACAGACACAGAAATGGCTTAAAACAAACAAACACTCTAACTAAGTCACTTATAACCTAAATGGAACATCTCTGCAGAAATGTTAATGAAATGTCCTCGAGGACCAACCAGCCTTGTGTGGTCTCTCGTCCTCCAGCTGGTGTTGACCGTCGGCCTGTTGGCGGTGGTGGTGTACCTCTACACAGTCGTGGCCTTCAACTTCTTCAGAAAGTTCTACAACAAGAGTGAAGATGGAGAACTGCCAGACATGAAGTGTGACGACATGCTGACAGTGAGTATGAGAGCTGCGTTGCTCACAGCACTGCAGGGAAGAGAATATCGTTCTCATCATGAGACTTTTAATTATGTCGAGTAGCATAAACAGAACAATAGCATAATTGTAATGTAATTGATACATGTGGGAAAAGGAGATCATCTTAGAGAGATAATATCATGGAACAGACTGTGACTAGATGAACGGGTGTTGGTGGGTTATTGTGTTTTCAGCTTTATTGTCAAGATAAAGCAGGTGTGACTCCACAGTGGGATCAGATCAGAACAGCCAGACCACATTGGCTCCTACTGTGATTGCTGTAAATTTAATCTATACAATGGGACCACATTCTGTAGAAAAAAAAATCCTCCTGGCAAGGAGAAAGGTCACCGAACTCTGCCTCTTCCTGCTAACTCAAGCAAGCCCAACAAAAGCTACAGGAAGTAGCAGTAACGTTGGCACAGCAGTGGAAAAGAAATCCTGATAAGATCATAGTTGGACTTGTTGTTCTTCAGTCTCTTGTGTCTGGGAAGTGGCTCACTGTTGTTCTGCCTATTAGTGTCAGTAAAGCCTGTCTCATTGAAACCAGAAAGTATCCCGTGCAGCCTTTCTGGAAGAGGGTCCAGCTCCATTTATGGACAGAGAGTCATGGGTCAAAGCTCTCAGTCTTGACAGCGTTCACCCTCGGGCTCTGTTTGCACTCCAGCTGAGCTGCTCTAAGATTACATGGTCTTTTTTTTATCCGTTTCTTTTCAAGGCATCTGTTAAGCTTTTCAGGAATAGCAACAGTACATTAACAAAGATGAATTTGATGCTGCTAACCTGGGGCCGTTAAGATGATGCAGGCTGTTTTTGGGGTATCTGGCTTCAAGAAGCCAAAGCCAGCACTGGTGATCCTGGATGATGGGATTTGGAATAGAAAAAAATGGAAATAAGAGGCCAGTTTCATGACACCATAGCAGTTTAACTATGCAGCAGAAACTATCATTGTTAGTCAGCCCGGTTATAAGTGAACCAGCTTTGTGATGCAGAAATGTGAACTTTGAGATGGCTGCAAATTCACTACGTGATGATGCAGCCATGAAACACTGATAGCAGGTCTATGATGAATTTTTGATGCAGAACCCTTTCCATTTACACAAAATGTTGTGTCTTCAATGCATTGATGCATCACAGTCACAGTCAGGTAGGAAACAGTCATGTCTCTTACAAGTCCATTATGTAGGAGCATGTGTCTGTTGCAGAAGGAGGATACAGGAAGAGACAGAATGAAGTGCAGCTATGATGGAGCTGCCAAGCCATCTGAAAGAAATACTATATAAGGGCTCTCCAGTGTGTGTTTTCTGAGGGTGGAAGGAGGCCTTCTGTCACCCGGAAATTTCAGGACACACACTCTCTAATCCCCTATAGTCAGCCACCCATAGCATTCCATAGAGCACTTCTATTTCCTATTAAGGGGTCGGAGGGTGGCAGCTCGGCCTCTTCTCCAGTACTAGAAGGTGACAGGGGCTTAGTGGGATGGAGGGATGCACTGGTGGAGGGCCATTGCCCTGGAGATGTCCCCCCCCCTTTTTAATGGATAAATCCCTTAGAATAACACTCACAACAGGAGGATATGATCTGAGCTGATCTCTCCTTTTCTGTTCACATTTTCTTAGCCTCCCTCTTTCTCTCTCTCTTTTCCTGTCTTCTGCCCTCTCTCTCCTCCTCTTCTTCTCTGTCCCTCTTTCTGATTGACTGTCCACTTATAACCACAGACTCACTGAGGATTTCTGTGCCAGTTGCTCAGGTTTTGTTGGTCAGACTACAGATGTTCAGTGTTAATGTCGATGTACTGGGACATACACTATATGACTCACTCAAACCTCACAGCAGAAATCTAGTTTAAGTCAATACCCCTTTTCCAAACCAACCACGAACACTTACATACCAATATTCAGTATTAACTATATATTTCTGCTCATAATTCTTTCTAAAAGTAATTCAATTGTAATTATACAGTCCAAAATCCCAAATTAGCTTCAAGAAGCTTCGCAACCTATAGAGCATACCTCTCTATATATTAGACCCGTCCTTCTAAATATATTATCATCATTGGCTTGCTACAATAGTCCCATTTTGTTTGTCCCTGATTTTTAAATATTACTGTCATTTATGGCAAAAAGACAGTTTATAAAAGTAATTTTTAATATTTCTGAGATGCTGCAGTAAATTTAGTTGCTGTCATCTGTAGTCATGACGATTTCCATTTCAAGTCCAGCACGTTCGATTTTCTCTCTGTCTTTCTCCCCGTCTTTGTGTGTGTGTCTGTGTGTGTGTCTGTGTCTGTGTGTGTGTGTGTCTGTGTGTGTGTCTGTGTCTGTGTGTGTGTGTGTCTGTGTGTGTGTCAGTGCTACATGTTCCACATGTATGTCGGCGTGCGAGCAGGTGGAGGGATTGGTGACCAGATCGAGGATCCGGCAGGAGACGAGTACGAGATCTATCGAATCATCTTTGACATCACCTTCTTCTTCTTTGTCATTGTAATTCTCCTGGCCATCATCCAGGGTGAGGGATCCAACACACACACACACACACACACACACACACACACACACACACACACACACACACACACACACACACACACACACACACACACACACACACACACTGCAGGCTGGTCAGTTTAACCTCCACACCCTCTGTGCTCTGATATTCTAGGATTGATCATTGATGCGTTTGGAGAGCTGAGGGACCAGCAGGAACAAGTGAAAGAAGACATGGAGGTGAAAAGACGCACGCACACCAATTCAAACAATGCAGTATTATACGACACGAGTGACAGGTATCATGTAAACATGTACGGAAATCCACTGCAGCAAATACTGTAGGCCCCTCAAATCTCTGCAAATTTACCCAATTTTCATGATATCCAGATGAAAGCAGCGATCCAACACCCAACAGGGGTCGCAGATGAAGACTGGCATGTAAAACTTGTGTGTCATCACTGTCACTTAACTCTCTTGTGTTTCTCTTGCAGACCAAATGTTTTATTTGTGGAATAGGTAACGACTACTTTGACACAGTGCCACATGGCTTTGAAATCTCTCTCTCTCTCTCTCTCTCTCTCTCTCTCTCTCTCTCTCTCTCTCTCTCTCTCTCTCTCTCTCTCTCTCTCTCTCTCTCTCTCTCTCTCTCTCTCTCTCTCTCTCTCTCTCTCTCTCTCTCTCTCTCGCACACGCTACAGGAGCACAACTTAGCCAACTACCTGTGAGTACATCTGGAGTGTGTGTGTGTGTGTGTGTGTGTGTGTGTGTGTGTGTGTGTGTGTGTGTGTGTGTGTGTGTGTGTGTGTGTGTGTGTGTGTGTGTGTGTGTGTGTGTGTGTGTGTGTGTGTGTGTGTGTGTGTGTGTGTGTGTGTGTGTGTGTGTGTGTGTTCTTGTACCTCTAACATGGAGACAAACAGTATCTTATAAGCGGGACGTGGAGTCTTCAATTTCCTAAAATTGAGGCATTTTTCTCTCCAGATTTTTGCACCCAACAAAACCAATATCAAGTGACAAATTCAGATTGGTGTGTGATTGTGCATGTGGGGTGTATGTGTGATAATACTGTCAGTTAATATGTTTCTCTAATAAATATATGTGTGTGTTTCAGATTCTTTGTGATGTATCTCATCAACAAAGATGAAACAGAGCACACAGGCCAGGTAAACCTGCTCCTCTCCCTTCACTCTCAGTATACTGTTTATATATGGCTGTGTTACTGTGGTTAGAACAGCTCAGCTTCAAACTCCCCAATGCTTTCTTATCCTTGTTTTTTTCTGCTGCCATTGTTAAAGCCTCAGTATGCTTCAAGGGTTTCGACAGATCCTCTAAGAGAATTTAAAATCTTAATTTAATATTTGAATCAAGAAGGTGGGTTTTGTGTTCTGCATTGGATTCCTGCTCAGATATTGGACATTTACGACATTAGGGAAACATTTTAAAATCCAAGTTTGAAATGTCCCATTGCCCCCAACACCAAATGTAGACAAACAACATGGCTGACCACAAGAAACCCACAGCATAAATATTTGTACTGTCAGCAAAGGATGAATGATATATAGGAGTCTTGTCATACAAAGTATATTACACACGATCGCCCACTAAGTACCACAATTGTTATGTTTCAGATCTTTTATGTCTTTTAAACATTAAAGAAACAGACTTTCCAAAAAAAGGCCTTGAGCCTCAAACGATAAGTCTGATCGACAGGAAACTTCGTATGATAACAGGAAATAATGTGCTAATGCTTTCCATGAAATATTCAATTCAATTGTATTTATATAGCGCCAAATCACAACACAGGTTATTTCATGGCACTTAACACATTAAAAAGGAACGTTTTGAGTCTAATCCGCTAGAGAGGGTTTCTGCCCCTCCAACACAAACTGGGAGCTGGTTCCACAGGGGAGGAGCCTGAACACTGAAGCTCCGCCTCCCATTCTACTTCTGTAAAATGGAGGAACCACAAGTAGACCAGCGTACTGAGAGAGAAGTGCTCTGCTAGGATTAGGTAGGTAGGTAGGTATATACTTTATTAATCCCCAAGGGGAATTTTTTTTTAATGATTATATGGTTCTATAAGGATTATATGGTTCTATAAGATCTCTAAGATATGATGGAGCCTGGTCATGTAGAGCTTTGTAAGTCATCAAGAGAATTTTAAATTCTATTCTTGATTTCACAGGAAGCCAGTGAAGAGAAGATAAAACTGGAGAAATATGATCTCTCTTGATAAATCCCGTCAGTACTCTTGCTGCAGCATTTTGGATCAGCTGCAGGTTTTTAATGAGTAATTTGGACATCCTAACAACAAGGAATTACAATAATCTAGTCTAGAAGTAACAAACGCAGGAATGAGTTTTTCTGCGTCACGCTGAGGAAGGATTTTCCTGATTTTATTAATATTACGTAGATGAAAGAAGGCAGTTCTGGAGATTTGCTTTATCTGGTGTCTAAAGGACAAATCCTCATCAAAGATGACTCCAAGGTTCCTCACTGTTTTGCTGGAGGCCAAGACAACGTCATCTAGAGTAACTAAGTGATTACAGAAAGAGTTTCTGAGGTGTTTAGGACCAAGTACAAGAACTTCTGTTTTGTCTGATATTTAGAAGCAGGAAGTTTTTGGTCATCCAGGCCTTTATGTCTTTTAGACAGGCTTCAAGTTTTACAAATTGATTAGTTTATATCTGGTTTTATAGAAAGATATAGCTGAGTGTCATCTGCATAACAATGGAAGTTGATGCAGTGCTTCCTGATGACATCTCCTAATGGAAGCATGTACAAAGTAAAAAGTATTGGGCCTAACACTGAGCCTTGTGGAACTCCATAACTAACTCTTGTTTGTCTGGAAGACTCATTGTTGACATGGACAAACTGGAATCTATCTGATAAGTAGGATTTGAACCAGTCTAATGCAGTTCCTTTAATCCTCGTAACGTCTTCTAATCTCTGTAATAAGATCGTATGATCAATCGTATCAAAAGCAGCACTGAGGTCCAGAAGAACAAGTGGAGAGACAAGTCCATTATCTGAGGCTAATAAAAGGTCGTTAGTAACTTTCACCAGAGCTGTTTCTGTGCTATGATGAACAATAAAGACTGAAAATATTCAAACAGATCATTCCTTTGTAAATAATCAAAAAGTTGATTTGCAACAACTTTTTCAAGGATTTTAGAAATAAACATCAGGTTGGAAATTGGTCTGTAGTTTCCTAAAACAGCTGATCAAGAGTCGGCTTTTTAAGTAAAGGTTTAATTACAGCCACTTTAAAAGCCTGCGGTACATAGCCGGTTACAATAGATAGGTTGGTCTGATCTAATATGGAAGCATTAATTAAAGGGAAGACTTCCTTAAAAAGTTTAGTTGGGATGAGATCTAACAGACAACTAGAGGATCCAGATGAAGAAATAACTCTAGTTAACTCAGAGAGCTCAACAGGAGAGAAATGTTCCAAGTTTACATCTGGTCCTACAGTTGCTTTCAGGGCTGCTGTTGCTTAGCAACACATCAGTGATGGTGTCAGGAAGGGTCGGCCCGATTCTCTCCCTGATAGTAAGAATTTTATTAGTAAAGAAGTTAATGAAGTCATTACTGCTGAGAGCTGAAGGAATAGAGGGCTCAACAGAGCCTGATTACAATCAGCCTGATGGTGGCACCTAATTTAACAATTCATTATACTCCTTTTGGACCATAGACGTCCACCATGGTGGAGTATCCACCAACATTTTTTAAGAAAAACATTTTTGGATGTTGATACTTCGATTGTTTTTTAAGATATTGAATTTCAAATTTGTTTTATATTTCCCTGTGTAATCTTTCTATTTTTCAATCTTGTGCATGTTTGCGCACTGCTGCACGGAGCTGTATGTCAAGGTCGATAGTTTGCTTAAACACCTCGATCAAGAGTAGGCTTTCTAGGTCGAGGTTTAATTACAGCAACCATATCATGTCTGGGACACTGTGTGTACTGCCAGTCCCAGCTTTGAATCATTGAGTTCCCCTTTAATAACGGCCGTTGGTAATCAAATGTTTGTGGACCGGCAAGTGACGAGTTGCTTACAAAAGCAGGCGCGTGATTTTTGTTTACCCTCGTTTAGAGCGAGACACACAGACACTCACTCTCACTAAGAGGAGAGAGCAGGAAGAATGTGATTCATACATGGCTCAACAGACTCTATCCTTCTCTCTGCAGTGCTTTTCCTTATTAGTGGTGAATTATGCACATTTCTGGCATTGATAGGGCTTTTTTTTAGATGTTAATCTTTTCAATTAGGGGAAAGTCTTCTAAATGAGTTAAGTTTCACTGCCTTCCCGATACTTTCACGACGCCTGCTTTAACCCTTAGAGCCCAATAGACACTGTGCGTCCAAACTCACATCCCTTCTTCTTGGTTGATTTGCTCATGAAGTCTTAAATATTTTTTTAATGTACAGTCAATTCAATCATAGTTGCATATGTCTTAAATTCTAGGTCCACCTGGACCAGTGGTCACAAAACCATGTGTAACTCTGGGACTGATATTGATCAAGTGATGAAACTTGGAATATTTCCTCATGAAGGCTATAGCTTCTGCCTGCTCTGTGCACATCACGATGCTGCAGTCTCTTCGCCCTGCCTCTGAGTTGGGCTGTTGGAACAGGTAGGAAGACATTTGTCTTCACAAGTGGTCCTAAAACAGAGTTTATCTGAAGCATACTGAGGCCTTTGGTGGTCCAGTCTTTGAAGCTGACATTGCTGTTACTAACCTCAGTTGCAGACAACGCAGAAGATTACTAGACTCTGAACTTGATGCATGTAAATGAAACCCTCCCTATCTCCCCCACCTGTCTGTCTTTAAGGAGTCTTATGTATGGAAGATGTACCAGGAGCGTTGCTGGGAGTTTTTCCCTGCTGGGGACTGTTTCCGGAAACAGTACGAGGATCAGCTCAACTGACCGATTCTCGAAGCAACAGACTCTTCTTCCCTTTCACACTGTAACCTCTTCAAGGCCCTTTGCAGCCATCTGCCCTCTGCTTGTCCCTAAACCTTTTCTTACTGCTCTATGAGGAGCCCTTACTCTACCGAACGACTACTCTCAGCTCCAGCTCCCCAGTCTAGGAGGAACCCACATGTCCAGCCTCCTCCACAGGCCCCGCCCACCCTTAGCTGTCCTGATCCAGAGGGTCAGCTCACCAGCTCCACCCCGACCTCCAGCACACTTTTTTTGGAATGCTTCTAAGACTTTGTACATATAAAATTATCAGATTATATGCTGTACAATATGTGACTGGTGGCACGTCAAGGTCTTTGGCTCAGTTGATGAGTACTTTGCTTCGTCTTACTCTACGTTCACAGTAACAAGCAAAAAATAAAAATGAATAATGGAGCAAAGGGAAAAGGAAGGACCCAAACAGGGAAGACTGAGCAAAGTCTTCCTGAAAGCTTTTTAGGAAAATGATGGTTAAACGAAGTGCAGCCATTAGTATAATGATGTTTACGACTTTTCATGTGTTCAGTGCTCGCTGCATGTAGGTACAGGGGTTAGACACAAAACATTAACACCTCGACAACTGATCCAGCACAACAGCTCTGCACGTCTGACCTTCGAGAGGCTGACATGCTCAGCTTTTGTTTACACTGGCAAAGAGGTGATAAATTTAAGAAATGGCAAGATGGAGGTGCCGCTACTGCAGCGCTGAGTCAGCACCTCTTGACAGCGTCAACAAAGATGGAACATTCAGAGCCATTGTACTGGATTGAAATAAAGTACAGTCTACAAATGTTAACGCTGTGTCTACACCCTGTACAAGCCAACACTGTGTGTGAAGGGCTCCTTAACTAAATGTTCACATCCGCTAGCAACATGATTATCAAGTCCATTCTGTTACAGATGAGCTGAGTGACCTTGACACTCAACCAAAGCATGGACAAGTCATGACCCTCCATCAGCTTCAAATCTACAGAAATAAATATGTCTCCAAAACTGTACTTGCAGAATGGTTGAATACATTATTGACGTCTTTGGGAAGTGATTTTTTATTTTTTTTATTTGATCTTTTGCCCCAGAAGCAGCATGGCCCCAGAGGTGTCTGCCCAGCTCTCTGGTTCAGATTGACATATGTGAACAGCTACTGGTCAGATTGTCCTGAGCACATTCACCTTCCTTTTTAACCTCTCTGGCCAGAAGACCTCTAATCCCACCGTCCGGACAAACCTTCCATGATCTCCACCACTATGGTCAAGACTTTAAGAACAGCTCAAAGTCAGCCTGTTTGCTCGATCCAGCTCTTCTGCATTGTGCTGTCTGAGAAACATCACCGTCTCTATGTGCCACTGGCAGGGCTTTAGACTACCTTTTTTTTAATTTTTTTTTTTTTTACTTGATATCACTTAATTACAGCTTCGAGCTTGTTAACATTTGTTCGTTAAATTATGTAGATTTCTGAAAAGCAATACCAAAGCAGCAAAAAAAAGTGATTTGTTTATTTTCAAATGTAATAGCTGCGGACAAAGTTAGCGTGTGCTTCTTAGCTTCAGAGAAATAATGAGCCAGACCGGAGCAAACAGATATGTTTCCTGCAATGGCAATGCACAGCAAAGGGTATCGGAGGGAGGGGAGACGGGAGGATACAGTGCCTTACTATGCCAGGGAGGAAAGTGTCACAGAAATACAGCATGAAGACCGAGGAGAACATCTGAAGCAGGCAGACGGCGGGTTATGAAAGACAGAAATATGCTATGCATGTGTGAGATTGTTGGTTAAGTAGAAAGGAGATAGAAGATTTTGTTATTGGAGATCCAACCCAACTGGCAGTTTGACCAGAGCAGATATATCCACATTTTTAGTGACTTCAAATTTCAGTTGTGTTTGCTTTATAGCTTTATGCAGTGCCAATAGGGGTGTTACAATTTTTAAAACTTTACGTGAGATCACAGTTGACCTTAACGGAGTGCATCACAGTAGCATTGTAATAAGAGATGCATTTTAGTAGAACGTTGTACTTCTTAATTGCAGATGGCTTCTTCCTTTTTGCCAAAATTGTCCAATTGTTTAGGGAGGCTCTTTACACACGCAGTTGCCAGTCTGTTAGGTGTTCATGCTCAGCTAATCTAAAGCTGAAATTATTTTTCTCCAAAGATGCACATAAAAGGTTTTACACAGATCTAGAGGGTTAACTGGAGGTAGCAGAGGAGCCCACATGCACAACTCACAACAAGTGATTGTACAAACCTGCACATCAAGCAAGCTGATTGGTTAATCGAGCTTCCCGTCAGGACGGTAGGCGTGTTTGAAACAGGAAGGAATATTCAAGACTTAAGAGGAGCAGCTTGTTTGCATGACGCAAAACACTGTATCCAGTGTTCAATGATGGCGTCCACTTCATTCCAGTAAAAGATGCTCGATGTGCATGTGCTTAAAATAATTAAGCCTTTTAATATTGGAATACTTGCATCAGACGACATCACATTCTTATTTTTAATAGCTCACTTGATGAGCTCAGCTAATTGAATGAAATGGGTGAAGCTCGTCTCTCACTACAGTCTGTCCATTCTTGGAGTGATGATGACGGGCAAACTCTATCCTTAGTCCTGACCGCAGTTAAAGTGGAGTCGTCTGAGAAAGGTGCAGCTTTCAGTTTATTAGCTGCCTCCATCCCAAGTGTTAGCTTTACACGTTTCATCCACCGCTCCAAGTAGAAGTTTTTGTGCAATTCTGTGTGGTCTCTAACTTTAAACATTTGGTTGAGCCACTGAATAATTAGCTTTGTGAGCTTTCTCTGAAGTTGTGGTCAGGTTCACCATCCATGTTTTCTTGCAGGTGTATTCCTCAATCATTCCACAGTCAAAATCTTTACTTTTGTTCTTATATTCCAGGTTAGCTTTATGGCTTCGATGGGTAGCACCTGAAGACATGTGATGCATTTTGATCTCCTGACACTGTTCTTAATGAAACCAATATAACTATGGTCATACTTTTTGCGTAGTGTCACTTGATGATGGGGTCTGACTCAAATACTTCTCCATGCTAGCTAGCCAGCTGGCAATTAAGACAAAATAAGCAGCAACGGGAAGTTGTGTTGAGGATAGATTGTCGTGGTGTCACAATCATATCAGAGTTTCTATTGGTCCAAAGCTAACATGGATAGGAGTAAGACAGAGTACGCTTGTTTTATTGGTGCGAATGGTCCCCATCTGAAGATAAGCACTTTTTAAAAATACAGCACAATTTTATAATTTGCAACAAACCCCCAGGAGTACGGGGACCCCATTTTGAGAAACACTGTTCCTGTAACATGGTAACTTCTGTTGTAGTGGACATGTTGTACCGCTGGTCCAACAAGGTTAATAGAAACACTTGCATCTTCAGAGAAACATAATTTTAATGCCTTGAAGTAAATCCTTTCTTATTGAGGATCGGCTTTTGTGTTTTACAGGAGTGCTGATTCATCTTTTTGATCATTTCGGCGGCTGCAGTTTGTGCTGCTGTTGAATTGTGTTGTCTTATAACTGAGGTTGTTTCCAGTGGTGGAAGAATTATTATTATCAGAATCTTTACTCAAGTAAAAGTATTAATACCATACTGTGAAAATAGTCCACTACAAGTATACATTCAACACATTATTGAAGTAAAATTGACTCCCTGAAAAGCGGAGCATAAAATTATCCCTGTCATTGTTTTACTTCATGATATTAACTATTTGGGATATTTAATATTGCTGCATCAATGTGCATTTTACTGTTGTAGTTATTTAAGGTTGTGCTAATATTAATCACTTTAAATATGGTCATTTTAACCTCCAGTGATGCACATATTCTATAAGACCGTCTGTTTGTACTGTTGCTCTCCTTAATCCAAAAATCAACAAGCTTAAAAAAATTAAAAAAATTCAATTTTGTGACTGCAATTTCCTGCAAATTTGAGGGGGTTATTAAATAAGCCTAAGAAGTAAGAGAAATTTCTCAACCCATAAAGGAAAATTTACTCTTCCAGTTTATTAAAAAACTTTTCTAATTCTAATACAACAAATTTGGAAAGACTTAGTTTTCATTGGACAGGAAGGGGATGAAAAATTACAATCTTATAAGTAACTACAAAGACAAATGTAGAGGGGTAAAAAAAATACAGTATTTGCTTCTGGGATGTAGTGGACTCGAAGTATAAAGAAATCAAAATACTCAAGTACCTCATATTTCTTCTTAAGTGCAGTACTTGAGTAAATGTTCTTAGTTTACATTCAGCCGCTGGATTTCTAATATTTAATCTACCCACATTGATATAAACGGGGTGGAGAAATTATAAGAAACCGCTCTTAGTATATACAGACAAACAGTAGCCTGTGGTAGGATTCACAGCAGGCTTGTCCCATTGGACTGCATTAGTTTTAGCGAGGTGGACCTACTAACCTGGCAGCTGATGGTATGTTGAAATTCATCATTAGCCGTGTGTGATGCAGTATAAATAGTTTTCTTAACAAGTATTAGTTCTCATCATTTCTGATGCTGCATGACCACCAACCTTGAAGATGGACTCGTGTTGGCTTAGCTTTACTCTCTGCACACAGATATCTGCATATGAAGTATTTACCAGGACAATATTTTGCTACTGGAAGAGTTCTGGTCTCCATTTGTAGTCTGAGAAGTGTCGACCAATCATGTTTGAGCAGGTTTTTGTTGCATGCAAGTACACAGTTTGGATGGAGACCAAAAGATGCGGAATGAAGTGACTGAGATGAAATCGAACAAACCATTGGCTATCGTCTGACAATGATTTAGCTCTTTGTTAGCCTTGTTGTGTTAGTTTTAAAATATTAACTGAGAGTAAACTGGCTACTTGTGAAACAGTCTGACTAGAGATGTCTAATCTGACTGTAAACAACAACCGAAAACAGACAAATGAGTTTTTGCCCAGATATCCTCAGGCTACTCTGGAACACCTGAAATGTTGTCCATCGTTCCCAGAGCCAACTTATCGTCAGACTGATTGCTGATGGGTTCCCTGATTGGCTTAGCTTGGGTTTGGTAGGCACTCTGCTGCAGAGACACATACTGTATTCATTCTGTCTCCTGCAATATAAAAGTCAACATCCAGAGGCAGAAAGCAATCATGCTGTACAATGTGTTGAATTATATGCACATTTCTTTCAGTATTGTGATTGTCCTACCCGCCCACTGCAAAGCAGGGCAGCAATTAACATTCCATAGAACACATTTCATGACCTTTAAAGTTTGGACCTTGTAGGTATTTTGGTCAGAATGCAAAAACAAGGCAAAACAAATGATAATATTAGAAACAAAATAATCTTTTTAAAGAATACGTAGTTATTACTGCAGTATTGTTCAAATATTTTGCTTTTTTTTCCCTAATTGACAGAAATAATGTGTTGATTGAATGATTGCTCAGAGCTGGCAAATATTCAACAAGCATGTCCAAGAATCCTTTTTAAAATAGGGATTGTTTGTCCGAGGTCTTTTTTTGTGATGATCTTATGCAATACAGCAAACAGAGTTACTCTTTTTGTAGAGATTCTCCCAAAAAAAAAAACTATTAGAAAAAATGCCATTGCATGAAATATAGCAAAGACACTAAATCTATGCCACCCATAAATTGTTTAATAGGATTATTTAAGATGAATTAAGATTTCTGTAATATTGTATTTAAGTGTTGTGGGTTTCATTGTTATTCTTCAAGTAATTTTGCCACAACTGCATCCCTTTGAAAAAAAAAATGTGGCTCCTGCTTTTTTCTCACTTAACCATCTGTTTCAATATACTATGAGTAAAAGGTTTGTTTAAGTATTATTTGGTCATAAACTCAAGCCATAGCCCTTCAGGGAGTGTATGGGAGATGACTGAACATTATAAATTGCAAACAAAGGCAGAACAAATAAAAGCTTGCTTAACTTTGTCTCAGAGTTCAATAAAATTATGTACTTATTCATTTATTATGTATTCATTTATTTTATTGACTTCAGTAATGGTAAGGACATAAAACTGAGGTTCTGTTAAATTCATCTCACTTGATCTTAAAGGTGAAATACATATAAGTATTATTTCATTGGATCTGACATGCAGGTGTTGGTGAACATTGCCAGTCAGTCTTCTATATCAGCAATCACCTTTGTACTTTATGAACAGGTAAAGGCAATAAGGATGTAAAGGGGGTTCTGTTTTGCAAGTTGCCGGAAAATGAATAACTTTCCGAGACCCAGGAAACACATTACACCCTTCCCCTAAAACCGAAGTGATCAGCGGGGGAACATGTGAAAGCTTAAATGAAATTTAGCAGTTATAAATTAGCATCAAAATTCTTACAACAGTAAGTTGCTGTTTGAAGACTGTAAGTGTTTATTATTAAAGTAAATATGGAAACTAAGATTATAATGCTGTTAGCCACAGACAATAGCAAACTATTTTTTTGTGTGAACTGTCTAGAGGCCTGTAAATCTAATTCTACTGAGCCTCCGAAGGGTCATGTGAGAATTTTTTTGAGGACTATTTTTGCACTGTGTCGCAATACATTTTTATGTTCCTTCCACAGACTGTATATAAAAGTGGACGTAACTTCTGGGTCTGAAAAATGAGGCAGATGCGGAAGTGCCTTAAGCTGCAGAATCACCAAATTTGGCTCCAAAAAAACTCCGGCTCCATAGACTCCCATTCAACTGCTTGCTAAAGTCACTCCTTCTTATTAGTTTTCTGGAGGTCCATCTGAAAACAATCTCATTATTAATTAGAAAATACGCCTAAAAAAATACCTGTTTTGGGGGGCGTGTCTGTTTGATTGACAGGCTTGTGGTGCAGTCAAGTTGCAGCTATCGGTGGGCGGGACGTAGTATCGTCAGGTTTCCAATCAGATTGGTCAGATCCACCACTGGCTCCTAGTCTGTTGGTACTCAGCTGCCCTGGGCCACATGCACAGTAATGTGTTGGTTGAATTCGGATATAATACGCTTCCAGTTAGAGGAAACTACTGGAAGGAGAGATGATGTGACACTTTATGATGCCTACAGTACTCAGTCATTTTAAAAGGCCAATCTCCAACAGTATTCAGCGTATTACACTGAAGTTAGCTTCCAATTTGACACGTTCAGGAAAGTTAAGCTAAACCTGACTCACAGCTCCAATTCGTTTCCCTCAACTTTCCCCTTGTGTCGAATCGGAAGCTAACTTCATACATTTAGTTATTACAATCACAGCAGGGACAAATTTGTTTTTAATTTTGTAACAAAGTATCAAAGAAAAACAGAAGATTCAAATGTGAGTGAATGCCAAAGTATTGTGAGGGAATGCAAAAGCAGTCCTCAGAAAAATGATCACCTGGAGCTCCGTAAGATACAATCCACACGTTGCTTAAAACGAGTTGAGGGGTATTGATGATTTCTATTTTTTTCTTTTTGCTTTTGTGTTCAAGCTGCCACTAGAGGCTGCTAAAAAGCCATTTTGACTTATTGCACATGTATGTGAGTGATGGTGCATGTGCAATTACAATTTAACACTGATGACTATGATAACGTGGGGAATCTTACAGCTGACACCGATACGTGAGTGTGATGAATATTGCTCTGTTCTCATTATACCATGCCTCATTTTTAAGATATTGCAATACCACCTCTGACTTAATAAAGTGGTATTTTGCTCATGTAAAAAGAAATACCTATTTTCCATAACTACCATGAAAGGGGCGTGGTGAGTTTGCCACAGTAGTGCATCATGTAGAACCGAAGACAGAAATGTGTAAATAAGGACAGAGCCTATGAGTAATGAATGGATTTGCATGATTTTGAAAATAAAACTTTACTAAATTGTGAAATGTAGAATATTCTTAATTCAACTGGTTGTTTTTTTTACGGTTTTTTTTGTGTGTTCTGTTGATACTTTGGATATAATATACTGCCTGTGGACAGAAGTCTACGTACACCTTCAAGATTAATCCACTTATATGATAACAAATATTATTGCCCCCCCCTCTCTGCCTCTGCCAACCAGTCAAGTTCAAGTTTTCATCCATATCTTTCCAGACTCACACGTAGTGAATACTCTGAAGGCATCCGTATATGCATTCACTTTCTTGACCAATAAAGCTGGTTGACAGTAGAAAATCCTTGTAGCTGCAAATAAACTCCAAATTCTAAAACTTGGATGCTTCACACACATCGTCAACCCGATGACATCGATAAAATACTAACAGCTTCAACAGACATTCAAGATTAGTGTCACCTGTTCAGCATCCAACCAAACCTAAAATAAGGTCATAATCTCTGTTTCTGTTCCTGAGTTATGGCTTTAAATAATGACCAGAAAAGTATTTTTGCAGAACATATTGATGTCGCGATGAAATTCATCTTTAACCTTCACCTAATTATTATTAAGTTATCATATTGCACATATCATATCATATTAAACGTGTGAAAAAAATTTCACAAACACTTTTGTTGACGTTACAGTGACCTTTGGCAACCAAAATCTAGTCATTCAGTCTTAATTCCAAGTGAGTGTGTAAAAGTAAGTAGTGGAATGTTTAACTGTTCACAGAATATACAAATAATATGTTTACCATCTACCAAAAGTAATGAAACAGCAAAAATTATGAAACGCATAATTCAGAGATGATGTATCTGAAAACCAAAATAAATGAATATCTGTAATGACCAGAGATCTCTTCCATTACTCTCCCTGAACATCCCTAACCCATTTCCCCAGCAGCTCCCTCTCTCTGTGAGTCTGTGTTCAGGAGCCGGAGCAGAACATCAACAGCTGCACCGCATCTCCACAATGAAGCCCTCCAAGTATCCATCTCCGCCAACACCGTCCTGCCAGATGATAATTTCTGAACAGTCATACGACGGTGGATCAAAAAGTTTCAGAACTGCTCCTGTTGTGCGGCACCATGACCAGCACGGAGCAAGTGGAAGCTGTAGCCTTTGTGAGTAAATATTCCTGGTGTCGTGGCTTGAACATAAGCACCTGAGTTACATGTGCTTCTGTGACCACTAGTCCAACACACCTGTGATCTCTTCATACACCTGAAACTTGAGCAGAGACAAGTGGAAGCAACAGTGCCATCACCTGGTGGTTTGTGAAAGTAAATTATGAAGCCTCCAATTCAGATTCTGTCCATCACCATCTTGCTAGTTCGGAGCGGTTTGAAGCAGGAGTTTATTTTCTAATTATTTTCAGATGGACCTCCAGAAAACTAAGAAGAAGGAGTGACTTTAGCTAACAACACCGAGATAACTGATGGACACATTTTATTCACTTTGGATTTGATGAGAGAAGTTGAATGGGAGTCTATGGAGCCGGAGGCTTTTTGGAGCCGACCTCTAGTGGCACTTGGCACTTCCTCATCGGCCTCATTTTTTAGATCCGGAAGCTACTTCCTTTTATATGCAGTCTTTGAGCAGACAGCGCACATCAAGGATTGTGTTAAATTTATGAGGGAAAGAGAGAAGTTACAGGGAGTAGAGGTGATGGGGAGCAACGATTGTGTTGTTGCAAGCGAAAAACGTGCACATTTGCGCGTTGTCATGTCAAAGAACCCGAGTGTCATCGTGCCACAGTTTAGGCAATTAGCGCTGAATGGGTCTCATTCACCAACCAAGAAGAAATTTGTTCTTAAAACTCACGATGATTCTGACATTCATCACTGTTTTGTTATCTGTTCTTCGGTAAGATCACAATGTATGCACTCAAGACCTTTGCACATTTGAGTGCTGACATCATTTTGTGCAAAATAATTTGTTATTTGTTATTTCTGTAGAAAGTATTACTGTTTTAAATAAACACTCTGAAGACCGCACAACAGACTGCTTTCACAGTTATTAACTGCTGTTTGTAAATAAAGGCTTTGAAAATAATTAGACTTTCACTGAAAGTATTAAATATTACAATTTATCTCAAGAACGAAACACATCACTTAAAAACAGATTTTGTTGAAGTGTTTCAGAGGTCGTAACCATTGTTGAGTCTGTGTGTGTCAGTGTTTGGGCCGTTTGCTCCTGAGATCAGACATGGAGCAGTTGAACAGGTAAAGTAGCATGTACACTTTTTCTTTGAATATTGCCGTCTCTTAGTCTGAAATTTGATTTCATCCCGCAGAAACGTCACAAACTGTTCAGGATGTACAAGGACGTAAAACCTGTTCTTCAAGGTGCCGACCACACGCTGAGAAAACACACGTAAATCAAATCATCCACTTGATTTCACAAATGTTGCAACTAGGGCTGTTTAAAACATTTATACTGTAGTAGAAAAATATATTAACACTCATTGATACTCAATGATAGAATGATTTCAAGAGTGTTTCACTGGAGAGGAAAGAGGACCTACACATGCTCAGCATACGTTGTACAAGGAATCACATATCCACTTTGTAGAACCAGAATTATTTGTTTTAATGTAAGTGAAATTATGTTGTTAATTCTTCAACCTCTCTCCACAACAGTTCCTTCCTCCCTTTGGTGAAAAGGTAATTAAACTGACACTTAAGGGAGCGAAGACCTCCTGAGGGCTAAACCCACGACTGACCAAGATCTGAAGCACATGAATAAAAAATCATCCAAATTATTTTTTTAGATCTTGAAAGAGTCACCAGGGTGCATCTGCTTTGCCTCTTTTTCTTTGTCCAAGATCTAGATCAATAATAAGTCTGCCTTATCTGGTCAGCACCAGGGTGGTGGTACAGTCAGGACAATTATCTGGTTTGAGAATCTTTGTTTTAATGCTCTGCCAGCCCACGATGTGAGCAAGTGTTTGGCCGACTAAAAATGCATATGCATGGTTTAACTTTTCATTTTTGTAATCTTGGCCCTTTTTTACGGTCATTTTTAAGATCTCCAAAGTTATACCACCTTGATTTTGATTACTTTTTCGTGGTGGAGAGAGTTGTATGATCAGTTTTGTTTTCTACACTGCATGTGTTTGGCGAGTTGCGCAGGCAAACATCTCCGTTCATTGCAACATCATTCAATACCAGTAATAAGCTAACAGTATACTACTGCAGCCCTACTTTTTGCATTAATGATAAAGTGTCACTCTGTGGCCTTGCACAGCCATCATTTTTCATATGATAACTGAACAAGAAGGTTACTTTCAAAAAATATTGTTTTCATTATTTATGTGAATGGGATGAAATATGAAGGAGAACCATGTGCTCTTGCCCACTAAAGCCATGAACACAGTCTTCGGTCAGCTGCGCTTAACTTAGACCTGGTTTGAGCTGGCAGAAATGCAAATTTCAAAATTTGATACCACGGGCATTTCTTTACTTGTTGCACTGAAAAAAAAGCAACCTGCCGTTGTGCTGTACGAAGTGGCAAATACGAAAACAGGGCCCAAAGCTTTAATAAGTACGAATTTAATACAATGAATTTAATAAATTAATTTAAGTATGTGTAACTTTTTAGATTAGAAATATTAATCATAAACATGCACATTTCACACTTCTATTTTGCTTTGTACTGACCTTACAGTGACCTGAGTGTTCAATCTGAATCTTAAAGCAGTCAATGATTGATCAAATACATTTTACTTTCATCTCTGGCGGTACAGTGGATGAAGGATGTAATCTCGACATGTTTAGCCACCTAATGAATATATCTTGAACAGTAGAAAGTCCCAAGCCCAGAACTTGGCACAGGAGGGCCATGGATGGATTCTAGTGGTTTCAGTATTGAGGAAAAGTTGGTTTTAACTTTAACATCTTCTTTGGCTTTATGAACTAAACAAGATATTTGTGCAAGCATGAAAAAGCTGCATAGCTGAGGCCAGTCAAGGCTGTGTCTTGTTGCTTTATCTGTCTTTCTCATAGTCATCATCTTAGGTGGATCATCTCAGACAGCATTAGTCTGAGCTGTCTCGCTCCCTGTCAAGGGTCTTGGGAAACCAACTGTTTTGTCATCAGTGTCAGAGCATTAATCTTCATCAATATGGCTCACAAATAGATGTTGCCATCTTCATTGGATGACTGACAGACAGACAGACAGACAGACAGACAGACAGACAGACAGACAGACAGACAGACAGACAGACAGACAGACATTATTGATCCCACAAGGGCAAATGTTTTGCTGAGTTAACACTCTTGGTTGTTGGCCTCACATAACCATGGGCTTTCAATTAACATAACACATGGGTAGTATTTCCAGATACTTATGCTGCTTCTTCCTCTAAGTTGATCTTCCAATCTACAAACCATCAAGACATTCTTTTGAATGGGACCCAAACTTCGGAGGCCCATAAACTCTTTTAAATGATTAATCAAACTGAATGACATGAATTGTAAAAGTAGACATTGCCAATTCTGATGGTCATCACAGCTCCAGAACATTTCCACCTGACCCAAACTCTTTGTCTGGAGTTTCAGTAGCACCATCAAATGTAGACTTCCCTGTGTAAACCATGATGCCATACTCAACGCCAGGCACACCAGCTCGTAAAGATCTTAAATCACGTTTTCCTGAGTGTGCTTGGTAGATACTGCTGCGGACTTTGTAAGGAACCATCATTTCATCAATTGAGAACTGGTTCTCACTGATTTTCCATACACCTGCTTCTGATGTAGTCAAATACCCATGCGTTCAGTGTGGCCAAGTTCAGTATATTATAAAAGACTGTGACTGACCATCTGGTAGCAGCTCAGGCAGGGTAGGACATCTACTACCTTCCTCCCATTGTGAGAGTGCCCTGTCTTTGGTTCCCTCTTTGCATCATCACTTATCTCCACCGCTTTGTTCATGGTGCTTAGTATCGACATGTTCTGCTTTTCCCTGGTAGATGGTATGTGTGGCCCTGTAGCTTTGCATCATTTTAGACTCGTTAATTCTTGCTTTCTGTTGCACAAGGGGGAGGCATTGAGCGCTTACATTTGTGCATGGTACCCACCAGGCTGGAGTTTGTGTGCAAGGGGGAGTGTTGTAAAGAAGTTGTTGGTGGTCACATTTCTCCCCTTCCGTATTAAAGGCTTCATCAGTTTCAGGACCACACTTTCCCTGATGCTCTGTGTTGCAGGCTGACTCCGGTCTTTTCCTAGATCTGCATCTCCATTCAGCAAACCAGCAGTGAGCCAGAACTTTATGACAAATTTGTCTGATTTATTGGGCATGTATTGGGTAAAGGGGCAGCGCGACTGTGTGGGGAACAGCTGTTCATAGATGGTAATGTTTGTACCTGGTTCATAGCAGGCGATGCTGTTTTCGATCAGCCTGTCTAATGCTTTACCGATCAGGGAAAACATGTCGACAGTTGCATGCGCTTGTGTCTTTCCAGTCAAACCGTAGGTAGTACATTATCTGTACCGGTTCCTTCTCAGGGTGGTGCTGAAGACAGGAAGGCCCCATTCTTTTGACATCCTTCATGTCCGTGTTTCTCCCATTATGTACTCTACTGGCTAAGAGGAGTGCAATTAATGCTTTTAGCTCAGTTAAGTTCAACTCCTAGACCTCCGCTCCACACTGGTGTACCCACAGTCCAGTCCCGGCTGTATCGGTCTCCAGACTATCCCATCCTTGCCAGATTTATGTAGTTCGCACTGATCTGGTTGAGCCGCCACATAAGAATAAATTAATATCATTTATAAGATAACATAAGGTACTATCACGGTGAAATGTAGCCACTTCATTTATAAATATATATACGCAATACAGCCTACTATATTATCCTGTAGGCTTATACGCTATATTATATAAAGCAATAGGTTTGATATGGTAACAATTTGTAGAACTTTTGAGATGGCACTGCTAAATATATGTAACTAAGAATGCCTCCCACTAGATTGTAGGTTTATGGACTCCTAAGTTGTCTGAGGGCTGCTGTGATGTGGACAAGGTGGGTTGGTCCCTCTCCTGTCAGCAGAAGTTTGGTCCTTTTTCAGGTCGGCTCCTCGTCCTCAGATGACGATTCCTCGCCCGGTGAAAATGAGGGGTCACTGATTTCTTCTTTCCAATTCTCCCTCACTCATCTCCTGGAGCATTAATAGATCTTCTGCACTGGTCCATGGTTCAAAATCCACAAAATCACAACCTGAAGAAATATTAATATTATACGTACACATTCACACATCTGATCATTTTCACTTTTGGATTGCATTCTTGTGTATACAAATATTTAAAAAATACTTTTGACATTATTCTGTGTTTATTAATTTATGGCAATAATAGAGGAGTAAGAAATAAGATGCTGCGAAAGGGAATAATGATGATTAGGATGAGATTCATGATGATGATCTAGGGATGGATTGGCTCAAGGGCTGAATCGGTGGCAGGAACCTTAACCAGGACCCTCTCATACCTGTGCAGTGACTTGTACATATAGTCATACAGTTGTGAAGAAGTTGTAGTGTGTTACTATCACCCATTTAAAAAAAAAAAAAAAAGATTATATTGTCAATATTATTTTGTTCCCCTGGGACTTTTTTTTTTTGCTGTATGGCCCAAGAGTTTTGTTTGCAAGTAATTTGTTAGTTTCTGCACAGTTGCAAACATTACATAAAAGTTTCCACAAAGGTAAAACTATGTAATTTTCAATGTGATTTCATAGATTTGAGCTCCGGTACATGACAGGAAGTGGGTCTTAGATATCCTTTACACAAACTAGGATTGGCCTTCTTTTAAATATGTTTTTCCACAGTAACCTTCATTCAGTACTGCCAAATCATTTCAATTCATGTATTTATTAATTTGTCGACTCATTCCATGTTCTCAGACGTGCTTCCAGATTCTTGTGTTTTGTCGTCTTTGGCCCTTCTCATAAAGCATCTGAGAACCACCTCTGCCTTGTAACAGCCCAGTTGTGAGCAGTTACACAGAAGACAGAAGGAAAGCTTTTGTCAAAGGTGGAGCTTGAGGGTTCCAGTCACATACCAGCTGAGCAGTCGGAGCTACAGCACAGAGCTGAGCTTCCCAACAGGATATCACAGTGGATACTGGGAATCAGAGTCGACTGGTAAGTTCAATTCAATTTACAGTAACTTGCAATTTGGCTTTTGCTTTCTTGATTTCTATAATTTAATATGTATGTCAGGGGCACTCATGACCATATATATACAAGCACAGACGGTCAGGGTCTTAAGCTGAAAGGAACTCACTGGGAAAATACACAATTCTTTACCTCTTAAACTCCTGATTTATTTTTTTTATATCCCTTTAGGTTCCCTTAAATTACAAAAAATGAAATTCTGTCAAATATATACATCCAAAAAAAGTGTTTTTGAAGTTCCAAATTAGAGGTGTCTCTGTTTTTTTTTTGTATTAGACATGGAGACAGACTACATTTTACGGTTATATTTGTTTTTTAACAGAAAACACTGACTGGATTTGGCAGATCATTCGTAGAATTTTAACACAGCTCACACTTGTAATAAATCTACCTACATACCATCTGTGACTGAAGAAAACTATCAAGGAACACAATGTCTATGTATTCCTGAAAAAAACAAGGAGTGAGAATCTGTTTGGGATTTGTGTCGGCTACTCAAAGCAAACTTGTAAGAAGACTGATTCTAAAACGCATACTTCATATAACTATCCCTTTTCTTTACCATATAAAGAAATTAATGCAATGACTTTGGTTGGCCAATTAAGTACAATCACAAATCAAAGACACTGTCTTTGATATTACATGAACATTTTAGAAGTATCATTTTTGCATTTTGGGAGTATTGTGGATTTTGATTTATTTTGTTAAATGCATATTTTCTTTTATTCTGTTCTTTAAAGTATGTTTTATTGATTGATGTTGAAATGTATCCCTTTAAAGCCTCAAACCTATCAAAATGTCGTGCTACTAAAGGCACCACATGAAGACATTTTCTGAGATATGATGGATGAAGATATGATGGTTTTGGCTTTAATTAGTACAGCCTGTATTAGTAATGTCATCTATTCTTTACAGGCTATGCTAATCTATGCCAGGATCAGCATTGCGATGAAAGCTGACAATATAACTTTTCTATCTCCAGTGCTCTCTTTGTTATGAAATAATCCATGTACATGATGGCCTGGAATCAAAGGTATATTTTGAAAGAAAGAAAGTTAGGCATTTTTGGGCGATTTTCATCATAAAAGAGAACAAGAACATGACCCTGAACTGGGTTCCATTTTAAAGCAGCGGTGCTTCAATACTTTAAACTAAATCATAAATGGTAATGTTTTAAATCAATGCGGATCTATCTGAACTTGATCATGCATTGACCATTACATGAAGGAAAAGACTGTTATTATTAGTGACTGAACAGAAAACAGAACAAATTAAAACAATCGGTGTCAGCTGGAGGCAACAACAACATTGGTCTGATAGACTATAGAATATTTCTTACTGTTTTATGAAAAACATGTGCTTATTTTTAATATGATGCCAGCAACACATCTCAAAAAAGTTGGGACAGG
This sequence comes from Brachyistius frenatus, assembly GCF_029030835.1. Taxonomy (NCBI): domain Eukaryota; kingdom Metazoa; phylum Chordata; class Actinopteri; family Embiotocidae; genus Brachyistius; species Brachyistius frenatus. The sequence continues at coordinate 1,906,155 of NW_027210677.1, forward strand.
GGCATGTTTACAACTGAGGATACCACTTACTGGAGTTTTCAAAGTGAAATGTTGTCCCATTCTTGCCTGATATAGGATTTCAGTTCGGAGTCTCCTCTATCGTAGTTTTTGTTCGATGAAGCACGAAATGTTTTCATGATTGACAGGTCTGGACTACAGGAGGCCAGTTTACCACTGGGGCTTTTCTACGACAGAACCATGCTGTTGTAATACGTGCAGAATGTGGTTTGGCATTGTTTTGCTGAAATGAGAAAGGCTTCCCTGAAAATGACGTTGTCAGAGCTGCAACATATGTTGCTCCAAAACCTGTATATATCATTCAGGATTAATGGTCCCTTCCCAGATGTGCAAACTACTCATGCCATGTGCACTAATGCATCCCTGTACCATCATAGATTCTGTATTTTGAGCTATGCGCTGATAACATGCTGGGTGGTCGCCCTCCTCTTTAGCCTGGAGGATGCAGCATCCATGATTTCCAAAAATAATTTCTATCTTAAATGAGCTTGGGCCCAAAAATGGTGGTGGTATTTCTGGATCAGGTTTATATCTGGTTTCTTGTTTGAAAGGTAGAGTTTGAACTTGCATTTGTGGATGCAGCGACAAACTGTATTCACAGACGATGGTTTCCGGAAGTGTTCCTGAGCCCCAGCAGTGATTTCCAATACAGATTCCTGTATGTTTTTAATGCAGAGCTGCCTGAGGGCCTGAAGATCACAGGCATTCAATATTGTTTTTTTTTTTTTATCTTTTCGCCTGCATACACAGATTTCTCCAGATTCTTTGAATCTTTTAATGAATTTATGTAGGCGATAAAATCCCCAAATTCCTTGTAATTTAACATTTTAAAAGGAACACTATTTGTAATTGTTGCACCATTTGCTCATGTGGTTTTTCACAGTGGTGAACCCCCCTTCCCATCTTCCCTGCTGAGAGATGCTGCCTCTCTGATGCTCTCTTTATTATGGGTCGGCCGATAAGGTTTTTTTCAGGGCTTATTATTATTGGTAATCAAGGAGACTGATAACTATTGTCTGGGACCATTAAATATAGCAGTAGAAATGTATATTTGTGTCCAAATTGTGCATAACAAGCCCAAGTACAAACCTTAATTCAAAACCCTTTAAATACATAAATCCCAATACTAGGTAATCTTATAATGAAGGTATATTGCAGTTTGGGGTATTTATTGTGAAAACAAAGACATCTTTTATTGAAGCACCCCCAGGATGTTTGATACATGGTTCTAAAATGTGTTTTTCTGTGGCAGGTAAAATATAAAGGTTGTTCTGTAATCTTTATATTTATTGGGGGGGCTTCAGCCCCAACAAGAGGCAACAATGCAGATGGCTTCTGTCCGCGGTCTTACATAGTTTTGTGATTCTTCTATTTTCTGCACTAAACGTGCGTGACATTAACCTGTCATACATGACGAGAGACCTCATATAATTAGATGCTACCAGGGGTGTAGTTCTATTTGTTTAGATACCTGTGTGTGAATGTGTGCACATGCATGAGCACAGGCACGTGCATGAGCGCCCCTGTAGGGTTGCAGATGGCTTGTTTCTAAGGTGTAACCACTGTTCCTACGTTGGCTAGTCAAGAATGTATATTTCTATTGCTTTATTTCACAAAATCAACAAAAGAATCCTGCTATTTTCCCAGTTTTTCTGGATAATTCATCCAAAGTATGATGGTCTGATTTTAGTCACAAAACATCCCTGCAAATGTTCATCAGAAAAGCGTATTGAAGAAATACCGGCTTTCTATTGAAATGTTAGGGGGCTTTTAATTTGAAATAATACAGGAAGTGTCTCATTTGTAATAACTTTGATGGCACAGATGGCAGCTGATCATAAGGAGGCCTTAAGTTAATGTTGTGAATCAATTAACACATCTTAAATGTAATTATGAACAATTTGACCATTCCATTTGTCTTTCGTGGCTCTCTTGCAGGACGTATGCTTTACCTGCACTGAAGACGGGTCTGTCACGTCGCGTATGCGCCTCGATTTTGTTTCATCCCCTGCACGGCTTCATATCCCACCAGGATATGGATATGGATACGGGCGTGTCAGACACTGAGCGTTTTGTCAGCCCATTTTAACTTACTTCCTGATTTGGTCATGTTTCCTTGATTTTTGTGCTTCTATTGTGGGTAAATGTTGTTAAACTGCCTTTTTTTTCCCGTTGTGTGGTTATTGTTGTCTTTTCCTACTTTCTGCAGCCTACAGGCAAAGTTAATACAGCCTGCTGTGTTTTAGTCATTATAGCATTAATCCTCATATTTATTGTGTAACTATTTCACATACCGTGTCTGTAACGAGAGGAAATGCATTTATTTTCCAAACTGAATGCCCGAGGGGGCAGACGGTGATGTCGTGATGTATTTTACGATTCAAAGTTTGCATTAAGGAAACTGTAAAAATATTATTTCCTCACTTGGAGAAAAAAAGTGGCGTTGTTCCATTTCACTCCAGCAGCACTACAACGTATGGTTGCTACAGTGTGAGACCAACTTTTTTCAACCACAGCATGTTTCGTCAAACTCTCAAGAGCAACTAAATATGACATGATTGTGGTGCTTTTAACTGCTGAAGTCTTCTCTGAGCTGGTCTGTGGCAGAGAAGCCTTCAGCGTTGATAGGACTTTGCTCTGGAGTGTAACCAATCAGTTGAAGCTGGTTGGGACGTTGCCCAACACCACAGAGTAGTAACTGCAGACTGAGAAACACGGCTGCATCACAGCCAAAGCAGCGCATTTTTACATTAATTTATTTTAACGGCAATTGAATAAAAAAACAATTACCAATATGATAATTGTTAAAATGCTCAATAGCAGCTCTGATAATCGGTCATAACGAAAATCGACCAACCCCTACTTTTTATACCCAATCATGTTACTGACCTGTTGTGAGATATTTCACCAGGTGTTTCTTTTACCGTTACACAATTTTCAGTTGTTGTCTTTTGTTCCACGCCTCAACTTTTTTGAGATATGTTTCTGCCAACATTTTCTCTTTCAAATAAATATGGGTTTACATGATTCTGTGTATATTTACATTTTACAGTTGTACAGAAATGACATCACTCAGGTAGAAGAATTATACTGAGCCTGGAAAGATAACCCTAATCTCCTTGATGCCAGAGCCACATACCATTCATCATTAAAAGGGGAAAACAAGAACAACCTCAGATTTCTTCAAGCACTGCAGCCAGGTTGACCGTCATAGCTCTGTTGAGACTTGTATTACCTCAGTTCTTGGTGGTAACGACCTGATAAACATCATTAAAATAGAAGTGTAATCTAAGCTAAATTTAACAATTGCTTCATCCAAACAATCAACATGTCAAGGATGTTTTCCTTAATAATACCCCCATATTAGATATGATCATTTTAGCTTTAATAACGGCCCATGTACCACAGGCTTTGGAGGCTGCTGTTGTTAAAGGTCTACTCAAATGCCCACTTTTGGACCAGGTATTTCAGCTTTTCAGTCAGGACTGAGAGTGCATCACAGTACAGAAACAGCACTGGTGGAAGAGTTATCTATGATCTTCTAATTCTCATTGTCTCTGACAATGGACTCGTCTCAGTACTTGTCCTGCCAGATCATAATGCTGCATTTCTCACAACATTTTATTACAGAGATTGAAACATGTCTTTGGGATTAAAGGAACCACACTAGGCTAGTTTGAATCATATTTATAAGATAGATTCCAATTTGTTCACACAAAAGTTAGTTGTGAAATTCCACAGGGTTCTGTACTAGGTCCAATACTTTCCATGTTACTCCTACCTTCCTGAGGCAATGTTATGACAAAACTCTGCATAAATCTCCATTGCTATGCAGATGACACCAGTTATGGTTATCCATGAAGAAAGGTGAAACAAATTAATTAGTAAAACTTCAAGCCTATTTTAAAGACACAAAGGCCTGGACAAAATTGGATATGTCCTTTAGCCCACACTTGAAGCATGTCTGCAGAAATGCCTTTTTTTAGATAGGCAGTATTGTCTAAATGAGGGACATCCCTGCTTTAGGATGCTTAAAAGCTACTCAATGTGTTTTTTGTACCCTTAGACTGGACTATTGTAATTCATATTTATCAAAATGTCCCACTAACTCTCTAAAACGGCCTCCAGGAAAACAAAAATTCTGCAGCAGGACCACTGATGGAATTTAGCAAAACACATCATATTCCTACCTTGATAGCGAGAATAGAATTTTAAATCTTTGTTCTTAGATTGAAAGCCATTAATGACCTAGCATCATCATACCTTAGAGATCTCACAGTACCCTATTATCCCAATAGGATGCTTCGCTCTTAGAGTTTAGTGATTCCTAGAGTTTCCAAAAGTAGAGTGGGAGACAGAACCTTTAGTTTACAGGCCCTTCTCTTGTGGAAGCAGCTCCCAGTTTGGGTTTAGTAGGCAGCCACCCTCTCTACTTTTAGGATTAGGTTTAAAATGTTCCTTTTTGATCATGGCTATAGTTAGTGCTGGCTCAGGGGACCCTGTACGATCCTCAATTATGCTCCTCTTGGTGTAGGGTCCTGGGCGACCTCCTAAGACGCACTGAGCACCTCTCGAATCCGTCTTTCAGTCTCCATACATTAATATGCCACTATTACATGCCATTAACTTTGTGTCTTCCCTCTCTTGTTGTTTGGCTTTCATCCTCTCTGTTCTCTCTCTTCCTGAACCTTTCTGCAGGTATTTCAGGCTGCGGAGCTTCATGTTTCTGATCTGCAGTTACCGGCCCCCCCTTGCCCAGTTTTTATTTTTTTTGTTGCCCAGCTATGCCGTTCTTTTCTCACTACGTTCTCCTCTCTCCCAAACCGGTCAAGGCAGATGACTGCAGTTTTTCCTCCCCGCTGTCACCCACGTGGAAATTGTTTAATTATTGGTTTTCTCTCTATAATGTTGTACAGTCACATCCTTACTATTTTAATTGCTTTTAGGTGACTTAAGTTGTGATTCAGCACGATACAAATATAACCGAATGGAATTAAATTGAATTGGGACGATGCTGGTTTTCTTCCTCCTGCAGTCCAAAGACATGCGTGTTTGGTTAATTGGTGATTCTAAATTGGCAGCAGGTGTGAATGTGAGTAAGAATGAGCGTCTGTCTTTCTGTGTTGGCCCTGTGATGGTCTGGGTGTACTCCGTGTACATGTGCTCACTCCATAACTACTTTCTTAACTGATTGAAACATGAGTAACTTCATGTATTTCTTTTGTAAAATGTCAACCATGAAGCTGAATACCTTAATCTGTCATTTTGCCTTTCAAAATTACTTTCTTCTGGGTTTTTTTCCAGATGTCCATTGGTCATCATGAACCTGACTTCCAGCTCTGATCCCGTCCACATCCTTACCAACAACTCCCCTGGTAAGAGAGGCCAGTCAGATACCACCATTATAGCCAAGTCTGACACCTACAGCAGTAATCCAGACTTTGTGTAGTTGTATGCACGGTTGAACGATCTTTGTAAAAGTATTCAAACGAAATCTAATCTAAATAAATATGTGTAGGGAAGCAACAATATATTTTCCATTTTTATTGATAGTCCTCTCATCTCCAGGTGGCTCTTACCAGGAGCTGGCCCTGTTATCGGACAGTGGGTGGAAGCAGTATAATGTCAGTCAATTCTCAAGGCAGGGAGGAAACTTGACTGATTCATCAGTTAACAGGACATTAATGGTGCCTGCAGAAGAGTTTGACCCGTTAGGAGGACATACTGTCTGGCAGGTAACAGTTGTGACAACAATTCTACTCTTAACTTTGTTCGCATCACATCAGGGCCTCGCTGTGTAAATTCCTTGGCTTCAGTAGCAATAAATATTAACCACCAGACAAACAATCAGCTCCCCTCTTCACATAGCTGCTCCAAAGCTCATGGAAACTTACGGCTCATTTGAACCAGTTGCTTATAGTTTGTGGTCCAAGACAAACTTTGCATTTTCTGAAAATTATGAGACCCGTCTGAATTAATTAATGAATTGATCTGAAGTTATTTAAGTGCTTCCATGAGTCTGATTACATTTTAGTCGTCCATCCATCAATTTTTATCCATTCTAGTTTCAAATAGAAAAACATAAATATTATCAATATTTAACTGTATATTTGCAACAGCCAGATTATAACATGGGTCTATGATATGTAAGACAATATCACATTTATAAGAATGTGTATTTCACTGTAAGTGGCAGGAATTACTGTATAACTTTGTATTATATATATAATGCTAAATAGAAGACAACCTGGAATAGAACCTTGTGAAATTAACAGCACTACATTTGGAACTACTTGAGAATTAAAGTAGTTTTCCATATTTTTCCTGGTTTTTCCTTTTGGCATCGAGTCATCCAGATAATTTCAGGCAGTGATACTTTAGACAATCTCTCAATCATTGATGTAGTGCTGCCAGAGGCCACCAGAACAGCGCTACACCACTTTTTTTTATACCACATATGGAAACAAAAGGTTCACAGTTCTCTTCATCTGGCTGAACTTCATTTACATGTTATGAGTGTTCAAAGATCCATTCATCTCGACAGCATATGTCATGTGAGAGGGCCATATTGTCATATTGATATTTTAAGTGTGACTACTTCCTGATATCAACTTGAAACCCGTTTTGATCTGCTTCCATTTGCTGCCCAATAGATTTTTTTTTGTCAGTTTATAGAAACACAGTTTTGCTTTTATCAACTATATTTTGTGATTATGAGGTATAGCAAAATCTAAAGCATTGAAATGCACTTAACTACCATCTTTGGCTCTTTCTCTTAACTACTCTTCATCTTTAGGTCATCATTATAGTCTTCCTCACTGGATCACTTTCTCTCATGACCGTTGTTGGCAACATCCTGGTGTTGGTGTCATTCAAGATAAATAAGGCGCTGAAGACAGTGAACAACTACTACCTGCTGAGCCTGGCATTTGCTGACCTGACCATTGGCACGCTGTCAATGAACCTGTATACCACCTACATCATCATGGACCAGTGGGCCCTCGGACCAGTGGTTTGTGACTTGTGGCTTGCAATAGACTATGTGGCCAGTAATGCCTCGGTCATGAACCTGCTCGTCATCAGCTTTGACAGGTAGCAGAACATCATTTCTGCTATTTTCTTTCTTTCATTTTTTGGAAATAAAGTTTTCTCAAAGCTACCTTCATCTATTGTTAGTAAACAGTAATAGTATGTGATGATTAAAAAGTAATAACAAAATAAGTACAAGTAAATGTTGGTCGCCCTTACAGAAAAAACACAAGTCTCCCATATTTTCCACGTGGAACACGAGACAACTTATAACATGGGGAAAATATGTGAAAACATTTTCACATGGGAAAGGTGACACCATGGAAATGTTCCAAAACCACATTTCCTGTGGGCATGTCTCACATGCACAATCACAGGTCATGTGGTAACATGTGACGACACAAGTTTTTCCATGTGAAATTCATGTTTTTTTCTGTGAGGGTAGTATCATGTCAATTCCAATGGGAAACAAGAACTATTTATATCAATACATATTTATATCTTTTATAAAGCTATGAAGAAAGACAATGAGGTTAATAAGAATAAACACACTGATACAGTTGCTCTCTATGTGTACAGTTGCCTACTTATTTTCGGTGTCTCCTCAGGTATTTCTCTGTAACGCGACCTTTGACCTACCGGGCCAAACGTACAACCAAGCGGGCCATGACCATGATCGGATTAGCCTGGTCCATCTCTTTCATTTTGTGGGCCCCAGCCATACTGTTCTGGCAGTACATTGTGGGTGAACGGACCGTCCAACCAAATGAGTGCTACATCCAGTTCTTGTCTGAGCCCATCATCACATTCTGCACTGCTATTGCTGCCTTCTACTTGCCAGTAACTATTATGGCATTCCTGTTTTGGAAGATGTTTCAGGAGACAGAGAAGCGAGCTAAAGAGATACAAGGTCTTAAGGGATCTGGAGCAGGAAACAAGCAAAGTCAGGCTCAGAATAAAGGGAGTGGCAGCGGAAAAGCTAGCGGAGAAGGTGCGACTAACAGCCAGAAGGACTCGTCAGCCATGCTTCGCCAGATGAGCTCCCAAAGCTGCAGCAGCTGTGAGTTAAATCAACCATCTTCAGACAAGAACAACGAGGAGAATGCCAGCATGCCAGCAGGAACGGGATGCAAAGGAAGATGCAGCGCCTTCTGCTTTCATTTTTCATCTCCTCTGCTCCATGCATCCAAAAGGTCCTTCAACACCACAGCAACTACAGTGGGTGAGGCAGAGCAGAGCAGCTGCGACAGCTTGAACAATAATGAAGTTTGTACTTCTGGGGACCAATCAGGTTCCGAAGCTGATGGTGCAGACCCATCGAAGCCCCCGGCAGGTTAGACACCATCCTATTCACTGGTCTTTGTGGTTTTCACAAAATAAATAATTCTGTAGTACATAATATTTGTTAATAATAATCTACCTTTTTATCTAGATGGAAAGAAATCTCGGAAGGTGAAGAAAAACAAGGAACAACAGCCATCATCACCCAACAAAAGTCTGGAATCAAACTCTGACCAGTCACCTGCAAACATCACCATGAAAGATGCGGCGATGGCCAAACGCTTTGCCTCTAAGGCCAAGAATGAGATCAGCAAGCGCAAGAATGAAAAAAAGGCGAATGAAAAAAAGGCGAATGACAAGAAAGCTGCTCGGACACTCAGCGCCATCCTGTTCGCCTTCATTACAACATGGCTTCCGTACAATATCATGGTGCTGGTCAATGCGTTCTGTCAGGACTGTATCCCTGAAACTCTCTGGGCTCTGGGCTACTGGTTGTGTTATGTTAACAGCACAATCAACCCCATGTGCTATGCCCTGTGTAACAAAACCTTCCGGACGACTTTCAGGGATATTTTAATGTGCCAGTGGAACCAAAATAAGAACAAGCCTAATTTTAATCAGAGGCAGCCTGGTGCATTCCGGAAGAAAGAGCCTATGTAGAGCGCTCAGTGCCAGTTATTAGATGGATCTATTTTAAAGTTGCATCTCTGATCCATATTTAGATTTGGAATGCATCACATAAAACTTAAAACTTATCTTTCATGGAAAAGATACTGAACTGAATCCCCCCCCCCCAAAAAAAAAAAAAATAATAATAATAATAATAATAATAATAACAAAAACATAAATAACCTGTGCTTGACCCACAGACTGTTTATAAAAGTGGACGTAGTTTCCAGCTCTGAAAAATGAAGCTGAAGCAGAAGTGCATTAAGCTGCAATACCAGCGAGTGCCACTAGAGGTCGGCTCCAAAAAGCCTCCGGCTCCATAGACTCCCATTCAACTTCTCTCATCAAATCCAAAGTGAATAAAATGTGTCCATCAGTTATCTCGGTGTTGTTAGCTAAAGTCACTCCTTCTTCTTAGTTTTCTGGAGGTCCATCTGAAAATAATCCCTCATTCATTAGAAAAGAAGATTCAAGAAGACCTGTTTTTGGGGGCGTGTCTGTTTGATTGACAGGCCTGTGGTGCAGTCAGGTTACAGCTATCGGTGGGCGGGACGTAGTATCGTCAGGTTTCCAATCAGATCAGTCAGATCCATCGCTGGCTCCTCCCCCAGCTCATCCAAATATGGTCACTACCAGCTTTAAAACGCTCTGAGCTAGCAAGATGTCGGCGGCCAAAATCCAAGCCATTCACAAACCAATGGGTGACGTCACTGTTGGCTGGCACCTGTTTGACCGAGCTAGCGAGAGGCCCGATGCCTGTTTGTCAAAGATACTATATGGACAGCTGCTGACAAAATTTATAATGGATATACAGTACATGGTCCCCTGGAAATAATTTGTAATTATTTTAAATTTTATGTTCAGACTGCAGGAAAATCCGATTTCTTTTCTCAAATCAGGTCTTTAGGGCAGACTGTCCACACTATTATTTGCAAGTGAATATATTGGATTTAGTGTGTCCAGACAGATCCAGACATCACCGACCTATCTGCCTGTGTTGCTGTGGCAACGTCGTGCGTGCAGCTACGCTGGTGATGGAGGTGTCAGCAGACAGTTTATTTGAGCTTCTGTCCGTGGAGTGTTGTTATCGTCGTACATTTTCTGATAGCGCTCTGCTAGCGGTAGCATAGATTCTGTTCACTCGGTCTCTCTGAAAATGACGTCGTCACCGTGTCGCGTTGCGAGTGTTGCAAGAAATCCGATCTGCCCCAGCAGATCGTCCACTCAGACACATCTGTAGGAATCTGATTGGAATCACATTTCAAACGTGGTTTGGATCTGGATTGCATAAATACCATTTCAGGTGGGTTTTTTGCTGTTCAGACTTTCAAAAATAAATCTGGGTACAACCTGGACAGAATTTGGATTTTGGCTGACAGTCTGAACACAAGCTTAGTGTCCCTTGAGTGAGCTCACAAACTGATTACAAAATATTTCTTATCTCAAAAATGAATCACTGGTTTTTCACTTTGTGAATTTTAAAGGTCCTCACAGTTTGAACTGTTAGTGCTTTTGGTGGCCCCCTGACATTTGCTTGAGCATCACCTTCAGGCTAACAGTTACATTATGCAAAATTCAAAATGTGCCCACAATTTATGGATATATTTACTTGAAATTTTCTGGGCATATTCGTCATCTCAGAGGACAAACTATCACATCCTCATGAGTTTAAAGCCACCCTCAGGCCAAAAATGAAGATGGAATATCGTACAATCTCGACCAATACAAACACTCTCAGGCATTGATTCCAAAACTGTGGTGCGAGGGTCCGTCTGGTGGTCTGCAAGAGCTTTGTGTGGCACAGCCTGCGTGATAGTCCAATATTCAATATGGCGAACAGAGTGGTTTTCAGATGCCAACATTCACGCATTTTGTGGGAAACTCCTGTTGCTAATCTTACACCGGAAAGAGGAAGCCCAGAAGGAACCCTTTTATGGAAAGAAAAACAGTTGCTGCGGTGAAGACCGAGTCTGTAGCACATTTTATTCATGACACTTATCATTAAAGGATGTAATCCAGCTTTTGCCAAAAAAAATAACAGGAGCTGAAGTTGTGTTTGTTGTTTGGAGCTGTTTGTTGGAGTCTTTACTCTAACGTTATTACCTTCAGCTTCATTTAGCAGCAGGAACCAGGTGAGCGTCTCTATTCTAACGGGAGATGACGATATGTAGCCTAATTTTCTTCACTTCAAACACGCGAGCTGTCAAACATTCATAGTTTATGAGCTGCAGTTAGATTATTGTTGCACGGTTAAATCAGTAAAAAAAAAAAAAAATTCATGAAAAGAGCTGTACCTGCGATGGGAAATGGTACTTTGGAAATCTGGTGAAGTACATAGTGGTGCATGGTCTGAAAAATGTGGGAACATCTACTCTAAGGAATCAAAACCTCTTGATGCTAATGTTTGAAATCTGTGGCCTTCGATTTTGGTCCTGCCTCAGGACGGACTTGTATTTCCCAAACCTGATGCCTAACAAAATGCTAAACTTTCATTTATTTGTTCCAGTAAGGTGTTAAACGAGTGCTGTTTAGATAAAAATGTATGCAGAGACACACTATATTTAATTATGTGTCTGTTCCTCTCTTCTAGAAGGAAAATTTTGCGTGGTTTATGAAATGATTTAAGAATTATTTATCAAAATAAAAGCAAAGCAAATTTTATATATTTATTCAGCTTTTAATTTGGTGGTTTTAGAACGGTTTAGAGCTCTAAATACATTTACCAGTTTTGGTTTTCATTATGTCTTTTTGTTTTTAAGGATTTTAAGGGTAAGAGTTTTACATTTCACCATTTGATGAGAGCATATAAATAAATGAATTGAAATAGTTTCAGAGAGGTGTTCGTTCAGTGTGCATCTATAAAATGCAATTGTCTTATTCAGAAAGGTGTTTGTGATATTTATCCTATCATCCATCATGATATAAATGGGATGCATTTTTTTTAAACTGCATTAGTTTTAGCTGGTGTTACCAAATAAACTTACAGCTGAGCATATAGCATAAAAATACTCTAAATGCACTACTGTTCAATTTTCCACAATGATTTAGTTTAAAATGACCTCGAGTGTGTTGAGTCAGGCGATCACTATCGGTTGAATGTGTATTCAATTTAGTGTTTGTATGAAGCAGCTCTCAGTATTATGGACTGTGTGAGCCTTGTTGGATGTATATCGGTGAAAATACCATCGAGTAGCATATTAATGTGAAGACGCATGCTCTTGACACATTAATGAGACAGCACCATATGTCAGCCTGGTGAATACAGTTCATATTGGATGTGCCTTGTTCTGGATTGATTACAGGAAATAAAGAAAGCATTTACAAATGCATGGCAGTCAGACTTTTGAAACAGCATTTGAGGATTGTTAAATTTCAGAAATAGAAGGTAAAATGCTCCCGGAAGGAATCATTAACAACAAGAGAACTACAAAAAAAAGTTGTATTGTTAGAAATGAGGCGATGAATTCTGCATAATAGCATTTTTATGAATGCATTTTGACGATGACTAAACCTAAACAGCCATTATAAACCATATTTATTTCTTGAGGAGTTGCATTCAAGGTGATTGGTTGGATAATTAAGACTGACAGCTTTTCCACTGTTTTCAAAGACCCATGCTAGAACAAGCAGTTCTCACTCCAAACACCAATTCTATGAATGTTAGTGTAATTTTAGATATTTTTACTTATCTTATATATTCAGATATAATGAATAAATGTTTTATATATTCATTATGCCTGCACTTTTAAATTTGGTTTATACAGAGACATTTTTCATGATACTGTTCAGGTTTCCTGTTCTTATGACTAAAGTCATGTTTAAATCAAATCCCTCAGCATCTACCCATTCTTTCACGAACTGGGCCCATTCACCTTGTCTGCCATTAAGCACTACTGAAACCATGTTCCATTTGATCCACCACTCTTATTTTTACATTGACAATAATGTGAGACTATTTCTAATTGTTGGATACTGCTGTGATATCATATGTATATGGTTTTGAAAACAAAGCTTAAATACTTTTCACTTGAGTGTTTTATAAGTGTTTCCAAAAAAACTGCCAGTTTCACTTGTATAAATGAGCAAAACAGCAATAAAATTACATGTATAACTTTTCTTATATAAACCATGATTGCTGAAATACGATTTTGACATGTGTTAGAAATAGTGCAATAACATTCTGACATGGCTTCAAGATAAAAGTGTGGGGTTGCAGTTATCAAAGACTCTATTTCCTTTCTCGAGTGACACTGTTGTGCACATGACTATCATGAAAGAAAGTCACTATACTACAGTGGGTACGGAAAGTATTCAGACCCCTTTAAATTTTTCACTCTTTGTTTCATTGCAGCCATTTGCTAAAATCAAAAAAGTTCATTTTATTCCTCATTAATGTACACTCAGCACCCCATCTTGACAGAAAAAAACAGAAATGTAGAAATTTGTGCAAATTTATTAAAAAAGAAAAACTGAAATATCACATGGTCATAAGTATTCTGAAAATAAAATGAACTTTTTTGATTTTAGCAAATGGCTGCAATGAAACAAAGAGTGAAAAATTTAAAGGGGTCTGAATACTTTCCGTACCCACTGTATATGGTACCTCCATAATTCCAGAACAACTCCAAAATTAACTTTTCAATTGTGCGAGCATTTGTTCTCATACTTGACCAACAAATCACTGTACACTTACTGTACACTGTACTTTTTTAGTTTTAGAGGCAAAAAGCAATAAATGCTATAACGGCACAGTGGTGCAGTGGTTAGCACCATCACTTCACAGCAAAAAAAAAGGTTCCGGGTTCGAATCCGGTCCTGGGCCTTTCTGTGCGGAGTTTGCATGTTCTCCCTGTGCTTGCGTGGGTTCTCTCCGGGTTCTCCGGCTTCCTCCCATCATCCAAAAACATGCACCTCAGGTCAGGTTACCTGGCGCCGCGCTAGTGGCAGCCTGCTGCAGCATCTCCCCCCTGAGAGCCCCCCTGCTGTAGTGAAGACATTTCCCCTCGGGGATTAATAAAGTGTATAAAAAAATAAATAAATAAATAAAACCACATATCCAAAAAAGTTGGGGCGCTGTGAAAAATGTACATAAAAAAACATGGTGATGATTTGTAAAGCACGTAAACCCATATTTCATTAAAAAGACAACATAACAAATGTTGAAACTGAGAAATTTTATTGTTTCATGAATGATATATGCTCATTTTGACATTGATGGCAGCAACACATTTCAAAATAGTTGGGACGGGCAACAAAAGTTGTGTAATGCCAAAAAAGCATTCGGTCGGACAACTCAACTAATCAGGTTACCTGGCAACAGGTCAGTAACATGATTGGGTGTAAAAAAGAGCATTTCAGAGAGGCAGAGTCTCTCATCAGTGAAAATTGGGAGAGGTTCACACTGTGAAAGATTGTGTCGGAAAATAGTGCAACAATAAAAAAAATTTAAAAAAATGTAAACGTAAAATTGCAAAGAATTTAGGAATTTCATCATCGACAGAACAAAAAATTATTAAAAGTTTCAGAGAATCTGGAGAAATCTCTGCATGCAAGGGACAAGGCCGAAAACCAATATTGGATGGTGGTGATCTTTGGGCCCTCAGGCAGCACTGCATTAAAAACACACTATTCTGGAGTGGAAATCACTGCATGGGCTCAGGAACACTTGTGAAAACCATCGTCTATGAACACAGTTCATCGCTGCATCCTCAAATTCAGGTTAAAACTCTACCATGCAGAGAAGAGACCAAATATTAACATGATCCAGAAATGCTGCTGCCTTAGAGCCTGATCCCATTTAAGATGGACTGACTGACTCCGTAGTAGAAGAGTCCGCTGATAAACTGGCCTCCTGCAGTCCAGACCTGTCACCCTTTGAAAACATTTAGCTCATCATGAAACAAAAAATATGACAATGGAGACCCTGTACGGTTGAGCAGCTGAAATCTTTTATCAGGCAAGAATGGGACAACATTTGACTTTCAAAACTCCAACAACTGGTCTCTTCGGTTCCCAGACGTTTACCGAGTGTTGAAAAAATAGAGGTGATGCATCAAAGTGGTAAACATGCCCCTCTCCCAGATTTTTGAAACGTATTGCTGACATATGGCCACAGATCACATGAAACGACTACAAAGTCGATCATTGATCTCCGGCCTAAGTTGTTCTGGTACCAGGTACACTTATGAACCACCTTATGCTCGAACATGGTGTTTGTTATGGCCAAACCGTGACTAGCACAGAAGTCCAATAACAAAACACCACTCGGGTTCAGATCGGGCAGGTCGTTCCTCCCAATCACCCCCCGCCAGGTTTCTCTATCGTTGCCCACATGAGCGTTGAAGTCTCCCAGAAGAAGTATGGAGTCGGCAGGCGGCGCCCTTTCCAGGACTCCCCCCACCATCTCCAAGAAGGCCGGATACTCCGAACTGCTGTTTGGTGCATAAGCACAAACAACAGACAGAGTCTTCCTCCCTGCAACCCAGAGGCGCATGGAGGTGACCCTCTCGTTCTCCGAGGAGAACTCCAACACATCGGCGCTCAGCCGGGGGCTCGTGAGTCTCCCCAAACCCGCCCAGCGCCTCTCACCTTGGGCAACTCCAGAAAAGGATCAAGTCCAGCCCCTCTCCAGGAGCTTGGTTCCAGAGCCAGTGCTGTGCATGGAGGTGAGCCCAACTATATCTAGCTGGTACCGCTCCACCTCCTGCTCCACCTCCTGCACCAGCTCCGGCTCTTTCCCCGTTAGCGAGGTGACGTTCCACGTCCCTAGAGCTAGTCTATGCCGCCGGCGATTGGCTTGCCCAGGCCACCGGCCCGGCCCGGCCCGCCGCCCGGTCTGCATTGCACCCGACCCCGATGCTTGTCCCTGCGGGTGGTGGGTCCACAGGGTGGCTGCTCCATGTTGTTTCTTCGAGCTGAGCCCGACCGGGCTCCGTGGGCGAAGGCCCGGCCACCGGAAGGTCGCCGGTGAGCTCCCCTCCTGGGTCTCGCTCCAGGAGGGTGCCCTGGTTTCCCTGATCCAGGCGAGGTGGCTTCAGTCCGGGGGCTGCTGTTCATCGGGGGGTCTTTTTGAACCGCTCTTTGTCTGGGCTCTCACCTGAGAGCAGTTTGCCTTTGGAGACCCTACCAGGGGCTGATACCCCAGACAATATAGCTCCCAGGATCACTGAGCAACTCAAACCCCTCCACCACATTAAGGTGGTGATTCGCAGAGGAGATATATAAACACGTTTTAATTCATTTGTGTGCACGATTTAGTACATTGAGGGAACAATAAAATTTGTCTTTCTCTCTATTGCCACTCTGGGTGGCAATAGAGAGGATACAGGATCTGCAGTGTTTTATTAAACAAATCAAATAACTAGAAAAGAGAAATGTACTGCACTGATATGATGGAACCACAGCAAATAATGCATTTTTAATATGGAGACACATAAATAGAGGAATAAAACATGCATCAAGTGGTCAGAAAAAAAGAAATTTAAACATCTATATTTCAATGACAACTTCATCCTCTGAGGGAGATGATGTGATGTTATCAAAAGTTTCCGAACAGTTATTCAGGGGATCTTGTGGTAAGATTTATGAACATTGTATAAACATGTCTCACTTTTTAAGACAAAGTATGATTGTTTATGTTTGTCCAGACATTCGGACTCAAGAGCAAACATCCTGTACTAACAATGCTGCATGAAAGATCCCCTTTTTATAGTGCAGCCCACACTTTGCACTATGGGTAATGTAGGCAGGCAGGAGTGTGAGAATCATGGGAAATGTAGTGAGGGATTGTGATTAGCTGCAGTGACAAACTATATGAGAAAGAAGAGGTTGTACAGCTTCATTTCCACCCCACCTCCCTGCAGCACCACCGTGTCCCAGCCGCCAGCAGCATCTTTATTCCCCTCAGGTCCTGGGTTTGTGTCCCCATCCCAGTCGCTCTCCATCTATCCCAGTCTGCCCTCCTGTCAGAGCTCCACGGAGCACACAGTGCCTGCGTCACTCCTTTCAGCAGATGGAGAGGAGGATGAGGAGGGGGAGGGTAAGACAGAGAGAGAACGGGGGGAGGAAGAGGGAGCTGTATTTTTCTCCTGCATAAACGTCAACATCACTGCCACGCCAGCCTTCGTCACTGGAAAACAACGAGGAAGATCGTCGCACAACAGAGCTTAAAAAAACCCACCATCAGCAGCAGCAGCAGCTCCTCCTCCTCCACCAGACCTGCATCCACAGATTAGGCCGAGGCGCTTCTATCGTCCCCGGGCGCAGGCATCTGAAAGCTCCCCTAATCAAGAGGAGCTCTCCCAGGCATGACCTGAGAGGAGAGGCAGGCAGGCATCACTCGCGCTCCGTCAACATGGGCAACCAGGAGGCAAAGCAAAAGAAAGCTGCAGCAGCATCGGGTAATGGAAGCTACCCTTCATTGGATGAAGGATGGAGAGAGGGAGGAGGGGACATGACAAAAAAGGGAGGAAAGAAACTCCACGGTAAGCATGGAGGCAAAGGAGCAGGCAACGGTGGAGGAGGAGGAGGGGGGGTGCATGGCACAGGACCAGGCAAAAAGAAAAACAAATCAGAGTCCAAGTCTTCTGTTTTCTCCATCCGGAAGAGAAAGAGCAACCTGAAAGGGAAAGGAGACGCGTGCTCATCAGTAACGGGGTCAAAGGAGGATGTTTTAGCATCTCAACATGACGAGCTGCACAGCAACAAAACACCTGATCTGTCTGCAGACGAGCTGGGACAGTCGGACACCGAGGCTGCTCTTTCCGAGAAAAGAAAGAAGCCAGAGCAAGAGAAAAAGGATGGAGGAGTAGGAGGAGGAGGAGGACGAGGAGAGCAGAAGCAGGAGACTCAGCAGAAAGTCTCGACCGTAGCCACCTCTCCCACAGAGGATGGAGGGCAGAAGGGAGGGAGCTCGGGGTCGGACACAGACATCTACAGCTTCCACTCAGCGGCCGACCACGAGGATTTGCTCGCAGACATCCAGCTGGCTATAAGGCTCCAGCAGCAGCAGCAGCATGGGGGGGGTAACTCAATTGTGGAGCCACAAGGAGGGGGAGCAAACGATCTGAGCTGGGGAGTAGGGGAGGGGAGGAGGAATCAGAGTAACGGGGTCGTTAAACCAACTCCTCCCGAGGTGCTGGACCTGACCCCGGAGCTGGAGCTGGGCTCTGATGCCCTGTCATTCTTAGAGACAGAAACTCTGTCTGGCTCCGTCAAGCACATGGACCAAATTCCAGTGCTGCACCTCCCCTCCCACACAGAGGTGCATGGGAGGAGGGCGGAGAAGGAGGAGGTGGAGCATCCTGAGCCAAATGGGAAGGGACAGAGGGAGAGAGAAGCCTCTCTTTGTGTTGCCACAGGCACAAAAGACCAGCATGCTTTGCTGCAGCAGCCCCCTCATACAGAGGTCTCTATGGCCACGACAGGGGGGGCAGCAGTTAGCCCAGTCACCGTGACAACCAATGGTAACAGCTTCCCTGATCTCACATTTGACAGCTGTGGGAAAAGCCCAGGGCAAGAGGAGGAAGCAGGAAGTGACACCCAGCGGGAGGAGGAGGAGGAGGAGGAGAGGGAGCCCAAGGATGTTGACTTCACTCCTCCACCTGCACACAACAACAACAAAAGTCCTGAACACACCGAGAGGCTGAGCTCTGGAGCCACGTTTGAGGAAGGTGAGGGTCAGTTGTTCTCGGGTACCAGTGCCGAGTCCCTGGAGGACTGCCTGAGCACCGGCTCCGAACCCAACCACTCCACCGCCGCCGGCACCGCCCCCTCCCCTCAAACGAGCAGTGCAGGAGGAGCAGTGTCGGCTTCACTGCGCTGCCCCCCCAGGAGAGCCCCACTCTGGCCAAACGGCTCCTCAGGTCCACCCACTCCTCCACCTCCTCCAGCCCCGTGGTGAAACCCTACCCTCCGATCTTCCCGTCCTACATCAAGACCACCACCAGACAGCTCAGCTCCCCCGGACACTCCCCAGCCCTGTCCCCCTCCCACAGCCCCCTGTCCCCACGTAGAGCCCACCATCACCTCCACAGGTACCTGTGGATACTCAGCTGCATGCAAAATATTTTATACTACTATGTGTTTTCATTTTACCTCGACATGACAGTCAGACGTGTCTGACAGCACTTTAAATAGATGAACTGTATTCATTTAGTTTATTCACCAAAGGATTTTATAACTTCGGTCTAATTTCCAAAGTTCTGGGCATCTTTCCTCCTGATGATAATGTTGTATTTACCCAGATGACTTCTGATTCACAGAAATGTCACTAAAAAGAAATCTGACGTTGCAAAGAACGTGATCACTTCCAAACAAATTGCCAGATTAGCTTCACTCATATGGAAAAGAAAATTAAGGTGACAGTCTACACTTGCCATACTTTAGTTTTGCACGATGCAACAGTTTAGGTGTGCTCACTTAAATTTATCACCAATCAAATCCAGCTAAACCATTTCTCTACAACCAAACTGTAACTTAATTTTCTGACAGCTTGTGTTTCTGCTCAGACTTTGTTGTAGTGATATCACCGTGTTAGTAGCTTTTAAGTTATGACTTTAGGGAAATACTCTTGAAACTATTGCTTTGACAATCAAAAGTTGATAGAGCTGTTGTAAAAGAGTGTGGAAGTATGTGTGTAGACATGTGAGTGGTCAGTTTGTTTACTTCAGGCTTGTGCGTGACTGATGGAAGATACAGAACGACCAAAACCTCTGGCAGCTGTGTGACTGAAGATTAATGAAGACAAATTATCTTTGTTCTCGACAAATACACTTACTGCACATTTTACAAGGAACACCTGTGCAACTGTTTATTCATGTAATGACCTCATGAAGCAATCAGGTGTCAGCAGTGAAATGCCTAATATCCTGCAGGTGAGCAGCTTCAGTGAATGTTCATGCTAATGTTCCAACATCAGAGTGAAGATCGTTGGTAGCAGATTGTGGCTGGATGAGTATTATTATTAACTAAAATATTAACTGCTGATCTGAGATTTTTTTAACACACAAAAAGAGGTTACACAGAATACATGCAGAGCTGCCTGGTTGATGGGAGAGGACAGAGGAGGAAGGCCAGGCTGGTTGGAGCTGACAGAAAGACTACAGTAACTCAAATAACCACTTTATCCAGAAAAACAGCAACGGATGAGCTACAACAACAGAAAACCTGCGGGTTTTACTCCCGTCAGCCGAGAACAGAAATGTGAGGCTGCAGTTGGCACAAGCTCACCTGAACCTGACAGTTAAAGATGGGAAAACTTAGCTTTGTCAGATAAATCTCTATTTCTGTTGAGGCTGCAGATTCTAGAATCAAAAATTGGCATCAACATAAATCTGTGGAACCAACCTGCTCCTGTTGCTGGTGTATCGGTGAGGAGGATGTTTTATTTGCACACTTAGGGCCCTTTATACCATTCAGATGTGGTTTTAAATCCCAAAACGTCTGACATGTAATGGAAACTTCCAGCAAGATAACGCACCAAAAGTCTTCTTAAAATGGTTCAAGAACATGTTAATTTTCATTGGACTTCAGTGACCACCTCAGTTAACTGATCTCAATCCTGCAGAACATCTTCAGGATGTGGTAGAACCAAACATTGGCAGCGTGAATGTGCAGCTGATTAATTAAATGATGATAAATGATGTGATCAAAATCTGCCAACATGTCACAAAATATCAAAGAAATGTTTCTAACTTCCTTGTGGAGTCCGTGATACTGAGAATTGAGGCTGTTTTGAGAACAACGGCTCGACCTAGTCTTAGTATGCTGTTCCTAATAAATTGCTCAGGGAGTTACTGTTATTGCCTAGTTACTGTTGCTAGGCTATGATTGAACTACTACTATTTCAGGGAAGGATTCAACAGCAGCACAATTATCCACTTAACGGCTCTGAGTTGGACGTACTGTCGACACTTTCACCTCAACCAAGGTATATTTATGGAATATAAAAGAATGTATTACAAATACAGTTGTAGATTTTTACAATGACAGTTTAAGTGTTCCAAAATACAATCTTTTGCAATGTATATACTTGTACGTTAATACGTGGTGGACTTTTTAGATTTCTTCGAGCTAACAAGTTGTTTACAATATCTTCCATATAGCATCGACATCAGCGTACAAAGACGTACAGAAAGTATCCCTGAGATGTTCTGTCCATCATGAGGAACATGATGCTGCTTTTGTTGTTGGAAAAGTTGCTTTATTGTGTGGTCATACTGTGCAGTCCCTCTTTCAGTTGTGTTAATAAGCAATGTTGACCCCAACAAACGTATATAGTATATAATGTTTAGATAGTTTACCTAACTGGAAGGTTTTAGAGCTTTTAAACTTCATTTTTAAACCATTAAGCACAAATGGAAACAAGTGACCATCTGAAAGGCAAGAAAACACAGAGCGTACTGTACTTTGGAAAATGGAAGGTTTTTTTTTACCCACTTTCAAAGTAAAGCAAACCATGAATGTGAATGTTCCCAGGACGACGGTGGAGGGTCACCAGGTGAGGAGACAGCGGTCCCGCAGCCTCGCCGGGCTTCTGAGTCGCTCGGCCGACTGGACGGAGGAGCTGGAGAGGAGGCTGAGGAGCAGAGACGAAGATGGAGGAGGTTCAGGAGAATATCTGGTGGGCTACAGAGGAGGAGGCAGCCAGCCCATCTGTGCTACCAGAAGATCCTCCTGTGGACAGGTGTCCACCTGCGGCTTCCAGGATGTATTCACAGGTGAGATTAATACAATGAAGCCACGACTCCTTTGTCCACATTAAAAGGATTTCCTTAACACTCTAAAACATATTGTTGAACTATGTTGTGTCGAGCTGTTTAACATCAATAAAGTTAGTGTTAGACAGGCTCGACCTTTTTTCCTTAATGTGCCCTTTTACTGTTCTTTAATTTCACATTAATGTCGTTTGTTGATCAACAAATGACATTAATGTGAAATTTCTTTTCTTTCTTTTTCTTTCTTTCTTTCTTTCTTTCTTTCTTTCTTTCTTTCTTTCTTTCTTTCTTTCTTTCTTTCTTTCTTTTCTTTCTTTCTTTCTTTCTTTCTTTCTTTCTTTCTTTCTTTGCACACTTCATTTGATTAGTGGTTAGAGAAAGATATTGGTGACATTACTGAGTGATTTTGTTGCCTAAACCACAGATGGAAATCTGAATATGAACCCTGGTCTCTGACAGTCGAGCACCTCCATCGACCCAAACCACCTCCTGCTGTCTCCTCCGTTAATGTCTCATTTAAATTATTCAAACGAAACATTGAAAGTAATCCAGTTAGTAATAATGTTGCATCTGAACCTAACGGGGGAAACAGCTTAGTTGCATAAAAATGTCATTTTTGGGAAACTCATCTTGGATTGTAACAGTACGTTTGTGTGGTTCCATTAGGTCAATGTTGAAAGACATTATTTCACTATTTAGTGACAGTAACTCACATTTACAGATTACTTTAGATAACCAGGTGGGAGTTTGATTAACACATGCGCTGCAATAGTGAGATTGCTGTAAAACTCCCAATTTACATGCATCTGGTCAGCAGTCACATTTCACTGTTACTCTGCAACCCAGTGTCACTGCAAACCGTGAAATAGACACGCTGGCCCAATGCAGCAAAATGTGAAAGAGCCACGTTTCAGCCGGTCCAGGCGTGACAGTTACATGTTTTGAAAGCATGAAACTGACACGCAAGTAAATGTCATGTGACCAAGGTCCCGCAACAGAGGCAACAAAGGACATTTTCTCTTGGTATTAGGAGGCAGGAGGGGTGTCTTGGTGGCATTAGTCACAGACGGGCATGTGGGACAATGATGTTTGAATCCAGGAGGTGACAATATTTTAGTTGAGTTGTTTTTTGTCTCCTAACCCAATCATGTGCTTATTCAGTAACCCCAACCACATGTTTTAGCGATAAGTTTCATTTTCCTGTAAATCACATGGTTCTTCGCATGCAATAGGTTTCATTTTGGTCGATTATCGGCGTGTCTATTTCATGTTTTGCTGTGATACCGGGTTGCACTCAGTATTCAGGATTACAGTCACGGTGGACCGCTGATTTCTTGAGGGTGGAGTCACTTTGTGCTGCCTGGTGTTTCGGGACTACGACTGCATGTGTGCAAATCGTTGTATGAGAGGATCTTGTCTTTCCATGTCAGGTTTTTATTTCTCTTCTAAAGGTTAAAAGTCTTCTGTAGGAATGTGGTTAGAATCAAAGAGATGAGCTGAGGCAGCAGCGTCCCTGAAGCTGGATGTTTTCCTCTGAAGTGCTGGATCTCCTCTTTCCGCTCGGTATTTCCACATGTTTTCTTTCACCAGCAGCATCTTCTCCACTTTTCTCTCTTCTTTGTCCCACTTCTGGCTCTTCTGTCCCAACTCTCATAAATTTCAGAGAGCTCCTTCCTGGATGTTTTCATCGCGGCAGTGAGCTCAGTCTGGAGGATCTTATCTTTTTCATAGAGTTCCTTCTTGAGTGTCTCCGTCTGCTCTGACAGATTCTTCCAGATGTCTTCTTCTTTCTCTCTGAGCTCTTTCCTTTCTCTCTTTCAGCTAGCAGTTTTTCTTTTTTTTTTCTTTTTTTTTTCTATGGCTGTGATGGACTTCTGGATCCTGACTGATCCTGTTAACCTCTTTGAAGTCAAAATGTCTGGCAATGCCATCGGTATATGTAAAGTTCCAAAAGCAGTAATAACCACAGTTCGGCACTGTAGGAGGTGATGGATTTAAACATTCAAACAGGAGCTATATTGTAAAATCTTAACCTTCCATTGATGAAATGAAGACTGATAAAGATACACCTGATAGAGAACATGTGGGATTCAGCAAATTGATTTATCAAATACAATAGATTCAACTGTTTATAAAGCACTTTCTTTGTTTCTCTCTTTCGTTCCTTGCTGTCCAGGCCGGACTCTTCTGGAGAAGCTGTTCCTGCAGAGGCAGCAGGAGGAGCCTGAGGAGGCCGAGAGGCTCTGCTCCAGGATCTTGGCTATGGGCCTCCTGCTGCCGTTCACAGACTGCTTCAGAGAGCAGCTGGGGGGCAGCACCGGCCACATCCCCTCCACCGCACCCACCAAGTTTGATGTAGGTAGTTGCACTTCACACAGTTTCATTCCCAACATGTTTGTTGTGATTTGTTTGGATATATTGTTCATGGAAGCCTATTTACAACAACAAGGCATTACTACGGTCTACTGTTAATTTATAGGTTTAAAAAGTGCACCACCTTTTAATGGGAATAATGGGAATGCTCTCAGTTTATGGGTATATATACAGTGGTGTGAAAAAGTGTTTGCCCCCTTCCTGATTTCTTATTTTTTTGCATGTTTGTCACACTTAAATGTTTCAGATCATCAAACAAATGTAAATATTAGTCAAAGATAACACAAGTAAACACAAAATGCAGTTTTTAAATGAAGGTTTTTATTATTAAGGGAGAAAAACAATCCAAACCCACATGGCCCTGTGTGAAAAAGTGTTTGCCCCCTAAACCTAATAACTGGTTGGGCCACCCTTTACAGCAACAACTGCAATCAAGCGTTTGTGATAACTTCCAATGAGTCTTTTCCAGCTGTGGAGGAATGTTGGCCGACTCATCTTTACAGAGTTGTTGTAATTCAGCCACATTGGAGGGTTTTTCAGCACCAACCGCCTTTTTAAGGTCATGCTACAGCATCTCAATAGGATTCAGGTCAGGACTTTGACGAGGCCACTCCAAAGTCTTCATTTTGTTTTTCTTCATCCATTCAGAGGTGGACTTGCTGGTGTGTTTTGGATCATTGTCCTGCTGCAGAACCCAAGTTGGCTTCAGCTTGAGGTCACGAACAGACGGCCGGACGTTCTCCTTCAGGATGTTTTGGTAGACGGTAGAATTCATGGTTCCATTTATCACAGCAAGTCTTCCAGGTCCTGAAGCAGTAAAACAGCCCCAGACCATCACACCACCACCACCATATTTTACTGTTGGTATGAGGTTCTTCTTCTGAAATGCGGTGTTACTTTTACACCAGATGTAATGGGACACACACCTTCCAAAAAGTTCAACTTTTGTCTCGTCAGTCCACAGAGGATTTTCCCAAAAGTCTTGAGGATCATCAAGATGTTTTCTGGAAAAAATGAGACGAGCCTTAATGTTCTTTTTGCTCAGCGGTGGTTTTGGTCTTGGAACTCTGCCATGCAGCCATTTCTGCCGAGTCTCTTTCTTATTTCATGGAGTCATGAAGACTGACCTTAACTGAGGCAAGTGAGGCCTGCAGTTCTTTGGATGTTGTCGTGGGGTCTTTTGTGACCTCTCGGATGAGTCGTCGCTGCTCTCTCGGGGTAATTTTGGTCGGCCGGCCGCTCCTGGGAAGGTTCACCACTGTTCCATGTTTTCTCCATTTGTGGATAATGGTTCTCACTGTGGTTCTCTGGAGTCCCAAAGCTTTAGAAATGGCTTTAGAACCTTTTCCAGACTGATAGATCTCAATTACTTTCTTTCTCATTTGTTCCTGAATTTCTTTGGATCTTGGCATGATGTCTATCTTTTGAGGATCTTTTGGTCTACTTCACTTTGTCAGGCAGGTCCTATTGAAGTGATTTCTTGATTGAGAACAGGTGTGTCAGTAATCAGGCCTGGGTGTGGCTCGAGAAATTGAACTCAGGTGTGATAAACCACAGTTAAGTTATGTTTTAACAGGAGGGGCAAACACTTTTTCACACAGGGCCATGTGGGTTTGGATTGTTTTTCTACCTTAATAATAAAAACCTTCATTTAAAACCTGCATTTTGTGTTTGCTTGTGTTATCTTTGACTAATATTTAAATTTGTTTGATGATCTGAAACATTTAACTGTGACAGACATGCAAAAAAATTGGAAATCAGGAAGGGGGCAAACACTTTTTCACACCACTGTATCTTGCTGATATCTGATGAACAAAGATATCTGATGAACAAAGATATCCATTTTAGCTCCGTGTCATGTGTTCAAACCAAACCGGTCCAGTTAGCCGCCGCTAGGATTGTAAGTGCGTGACTATCTGTGGTGTTACAGTACGGGTGCTCGGAGCGACCAAAAAGGACCAAAAGAGACCCGACTTCATCAGATGGGTCATTTAATAGAACTAGAACAAGTAGAAACTACATTATATTACATATTATATGGAATTCTATTCTAATTCTATGTTCCCATTGAGAAGATGGAGTGATATTTCTAGTGATGAGCAGGATGTAATGTCATGATGATTTGTTCCAAATGTTCAGTTGACCAATCAGATCTCTGGGTCAGAACTACTTTCAGCCATCAAATATTTGAGAAAGATCTGCAAATGTGTTGCAGAGCCTGTCAACCACAGCAACAACCAGGAGTATTGAGTAAGTTCAGTATTAGTTTAGAAAAAAGGCTTTGAGGCATTAGGGAGAAACAAAAGCTTCTTGGTGAACCTCATTATGAGCAGAAGGGAGAGGATGAAACGTGAGCTTTTAACAAAACGTTCGAAAACTAGATGCAAATTCATTTTTGTGAAAATCATGTGAAAATAGGTCAAATGGGTCTAAAGGCTTCTGTCCATCGTGATACAAATGTCTGTGCCCACAGATCCATCTGAAATAAACTTTGTAATCTTAATAATTATCCGTTTATAAATCTGCACCCTTCTTACATTTAACATTAAAAACACACGTTTGGGACTGTGTGGTTCAGTTGTGTGCATTCAGCAGCATCAGCAGTCTTCTACGCTACACTGTAAGATTGTTACAGAAAACATGCCCAAGTTCAGTCAGTAACACCTTCAGCCCTTTCAGGCTAAAATGAACAACCTCATGCTCGATGGATGAGAGACACGTTGGACAATTTTGAAATTCAGTAAATCCTCTTTGTCCCCATCAACAGACACCAGAGAATTTTTAAAAACACAAGCAACATTTTTTTTTAAAGTTTTTACTTCAATTTAATCTAAACAGTTTGTTTTCAACTGCAACTCCACCAAACTTGATGCAACAGAAATAAAGCCCAACACTCCTACACAAATTTTGAATATACGATGGCCAATCAAAAAGTTCCACAACTGCTCCTGTTAAGATTGAATGGAGTGCAGCACAGTGATGCACATGAGGCAGGGAGAAGCTACAACCGCTGTGAGGAAGTAGTCCATCGCTTCATTAAAGTCAGAATTTGAGTTAAACACTTTTTTGTGACCACTGCGATGTGATTTCACCATCGACCTGAAACTTGAGCAAAGAGCGTGCATCAATGTTTGTGTCAAATATTTTGGGAAACAGAGAGAATTCACATCCTGGTTGCAATGCAACTGCGCAGAGATGTGTTACAATAAAACCAGGAGCAGTATAGAAACACTTCAGTGTTCCAGACAGAAACGAAGCACTGATTGAGAGGAAAAGCTTTTTGACCTGAAAACTCTACTTGACTTGCACAACTCTACAAAATGAAGTACATATTCTTGATTTGCATTTGCACAAGTTGGGACATATTCATGGTTGGAATAAGTCAGTGCAACTGGCATGAAATGTAAACCCTGTTAATAATTTTGTTTCCCCAGCATGACCAGCTGTACACATGGGCAGCTGTCAGTCAGCCGCCACACTCCCTGGAGCCTCTTGAAGGGAAACTACCAGGTCAGGTCAAGGGCCACTGGCCTCCAGGAAAACCAGGTGGTGACAATAAGACTGGACTCAAATCCACAGAGACAGGTAAGAACCACACTTCCACATGTTGTATATGCATCACAAGCCGGCAAGTATAGACAGTGTACGTCTTTCTGATCTGTAACTTTTATTTGTAATTTGTGATAAGTGGCAAGATGCTGAGATTTAATACTTTAAAAGTGAAACGCTTTCTCACTTGTGCCTTCTTCAGAAACCCCAGTCACTGTGCCTCAGACCCGGTTATAGCCTGGCTGGAGGCTTATTGTTTTCAGGTTGTCTGTCCATTCCATTCTCATGAACGCAATATCTCAGGAACTTCTGGAGGCCATTTCTTCATATTTCGCACAAACTTTCTCTCAGATCTTCTGGTCAAAGGTCACTGTGACCTCATGAAACACATTTGTGGGGCATAACTCAAGAATTAATAATGATGAAATAATTTCTCATAAATGTATTAATGTGTTGTTCATGCATGAGATCATGAATGAAAGACTTTGAACTAATGTTACTTTCTGATGATTCATGAGGTATTAATGTTGAAATCATGCAGGAATTCATGCATGAATCCTTAAGTGAAGTGTTACCAAGACATTTATTATAACACTCTATATGACATTGCATTTCTGAATCTGGGTGGCTCTTTACTGCCCTGTAATAACTGGTCACCTGCCAGTGCCAGGACTGTCTGTTATTCTCCCATTGGTTGTCCAAAGTTCAATAATGTGCCAAACAACAATTCTGAAATTCACTAATCGCAATGTTGGATTCAGTTGGTTTAATCTGCACACTCACAGAAATAGTGAGGGAGATTATTTCTGGAATGTTGGCAGTCGTTCAGGTTTGCGGATACAGTCGAGGAGCACAGGTTTTGTTGTCTGCGTAGCAGCAGTAGGCAAACAGGAAAACAAGCTGACCACCCTGTTGGTCCTGCTGACCATTATAAATGCTGTTACTCCGGAGTTTATGAGGATCAGTGTGACTTGACTATCCTCAGATGATCAGATGATTATATTTGATCAACTGGATGTGAGAATACTTCTGTCTTCATTTCCTTTAAAAACTACTATTACATAAACTATTACATGGCTATAACTCCAGTAATACAAGTTGGATACCCATTTCTCAAAATGAAAGCCTTCAGGAGATGCACGTTGTCTGTGTTTTTCTCTTTGTTTGTTGGTGAACAGCGAGCTATTTGTTTCAATGGCAAACTATCCAAGTCTTCAATATTAACTGTCTAATACATATTCATCTTTTTTTGTTCCTGTCTTTTTGGTGCTTTGGCTTCTTTAGAGGACAATCAAGGTGGGTAATCGTTTCTGTGTGGTGTGGGATGAGTTTTTGCTGACTCCAGCACACTGACAATGTTGTTTGGTCCCAGCTGAAGATTTGACCCCGTTTGGTGATATTATAACTTGAAATAAACCTTCCTCTACCTTGGTGAGTGGAGTGTAGCTTTGGTACACATTTTGATGTAAAGAATAGGAATTCTTGCCTGATATAGGATTCAAGCTGCTCAACAGTTCAGGCTCTCCTTGTTGTATTTTTATACAAATATATATGCAAGGATAGTAAAAAAGTGTTGCTGACGTTGATATGTTATTTGGATCGAGTTACTTTCATATGTTCTCAGTTATGTAGAGGAGACCATAAGCCTGTGAAAGTTGTTTCTGTTGTACTGTGTTGTTCTGACTTTCTGATGTGTCTGATTGTACAGAAAACAGTGCAGCCATCATGGGTTCGAGGCAACAAGAGAAAGAGAGCCAAGAGGTTTGTAACTTTCATTTTCACATCTTCATTTGGAGCCTGAGACTGAGAGGCTGAAACTTCTACATACTGCATATAGAAACTTTAAAGTTCAAGTTTATCGTGTTTCTCCTGTTGGAACACGTGAAAATAAAACCAATTTGAGAACTGATAGTTTATAAATGAACTAATTCTGTTGGTTGAGTGACTGAACTACATGATATGTTATTGTGTGCAATGGAAGAATCTGCAGACACACAGCAACAACAGACTATCATGTGGTGTTTTTACCAAAGTAGGAGACACTGAAGTTTTTGTCCCTTTTTTGTGCATGTTATACCGACAGTCTTAACTATCGTCAATCAAGTTTACCCCAGGAATTATGCAAGACTTGCTCCACATCTGCATCTGGGAGACGAACTTTGATTGAAAGTTCAGTAATCATCTATGGTAATTGTAGTTACTGGACATAATTCAAGTTCTGTGAGTAAGTATAGCCCTGTAACTGGTTTTGCTGTTGTTGTTAATTATTAATCCCTCCATAGCGCTGCCTTGGCACCCTGAGACGGATCTTTGTATTCACCTACCATTCAGGAGGTAGTGCTGGTCCAGTCTGGGCCACGGTGAAGGTCTGGCATCCCCGCTGTTCGTCTACCCTGTATAACTGAGCAACAAGCTCCAGCCGGGCCTGAGAAGCCCGGTAGAGTCTGCAGCACGTAAAAAAGGAACACTGGATAAATTAGTGCTGCTGAAAGCTAATTACCCTGAGTAACAAGAACTGCCTCCTCTGCAGCCTTTGATTTCAGTGCTTAAACTACCTTTAAATATTTAATTTACATGTTTTTTTTCTTGTCAAATCTTGTATATTTAAATATGATAATGTCACAATCAGAATTACAACTTAATTCTTATCCTGCTATAAATTTTGTCCTCAAAATTACAACTTTATTCTCATAACATTTCAGTGTTTTTCTCAAAACATTGTTATCTTCTCAAAATATTTTCATTTCCACTGGAGTTACTCAAGCACCCCATTACCGTAGATTTGTTTTATTTAAATATTGATCCTCTATGTTCCTGTAGCTTTTGTATGTATCGTCAGTGGCTTTGTTCGGTCCGACAGCACCGACATTTATTCTGGAGAAGATCTGCAGAATGTGATGAGTCAGTGACAGCAGACCGAAGATCAAAAGGTCTTTTAAGGAGGCTGTTCTTCTTTTTATGATTTTTATCATGATTCTCTCTTTTCTTTAGGAGTGCGTCCTTCCTTTGACAAAGCTGAAGGAGAAACACGTTAATGTCATCCAACAGCTGGAACAAACCATAGAGGACCTCAGGACTAAGATAGCTGAGCTGGAGCGACAGCCCCCTCTGCTGGACAGGGACAGTACAAAGTCCAGCGCCTCCACCACAGACAGGGAGTGTGGAGGGGAGGAGGGCCTGCTGAGGGCCCT
Organism: Brachyistius frenatus; assembly: GCF_029030835.1. Lineage (NCBI taxonomy): Eukaryota > Metazoa > Chordata > Actinopteri > Embiotocidae > Brachyistius > Brachyistius frenatus. The sequence goes on from NW_027210677.1 coordinate 1,936,981, forward strand.
GTGTGACGCTCACCTGCAGACGGAGGCGGCTCCGTCTCCGGGCTGCCTGGAGGCCAAGTCGGTGCAGACGTCCCCCATGGACGACAGCTTTAAGTTCAAAGTGCCTTGTAGCGAGCCGGGTGGAGTCAAAGGCTTCCTGCAGCCCCCACCGCGGCAGGACGGCTTCCAGTGCTCCTGTCAGCTTCAGCCGCCTCCACCTCCTCCTCCACCCTTACAAGGAGGCGCAATGCCACCTCCCCCCCCACCACCTCCTCTACCACCCGGCTCAGCAGTTCCTCCTCCACCTCCACTTCCCGGGGGTCTTGCTCCACCCCCACCTCCACCTCCACTCCCTTGTGGTCTTGCTCCACCCCCACCTCCACCTCCACTCCCTGGTGGTCTTGCTCCACCACCTCCTCCTCCTCCTCCCCTTCCTGGTGGCTTTGCCCCACCTCCACCCCCTCCTCTCCCCGGTGTCAGTGCTCTGCCCCCTCCTCCTCCATTACCAGGACTTGGCGGCCCTCCTCCTCCTCCACCACCACCTCCAGGCTGTGGGCCTCCTCCTCCCCCTCCTCCACCAGGAGGTTTCGGAGTTCCTCCGGCCCTTCCAGGAGCTCTGGGCTCCCTCCCCCCTCCGCTGCCGCTGGGGCTGTTCTCTCTGGGTTTGACTCAGGAGAAACCTCCCAGGAAGGCCGTGATGGAGCCACCCAGACCCATGAAGCCTCTCTACTGGACCAGGATCCAGCTCCACACCAAAAAGTAAAGATGGTAACACGTGGCCATGATTTGCTTTATGTTTTTATTGCTAACCCAAAAATGTGTTAGTCCATCTCTTAATACCTTCTGACTTCTACTCAGCTCCAAGCCCATTCTGATAACAAATATATTTAAAAATATGGTTTCATTTTCATAAAACCATACCTGCAAGAACGAATGCAGGGGACCATGGCCCATAGGCTCCAACAGTATATCTTTTAAAGCACCTCACAAATACAGTATTTCTGACAGCAGGATGTGTGTATGAGATTCATAAACTGCAGTGTGTAAGTTCATGAAGTTCTTACCTGAAAATGAACAATTCCCTACCAGATATTTCATTATGCTCAGTGGTAAATGATTCTGCCTTTAAAATGCAGAACAATAAGGTATATGTAAAAAAATAAATAAATAAGGTTCTCTCCACAACTTTATTCCCATAATGTACCTCTGGCTTCATGCAATGCAGAACTGTTATCTTTAACAGTGCAATGTGAAAAAGTCGCAGTGATGTAAATGATATGTGATCGAAGGGAAAAACGTCACATTTTTGTTAATTAATTGGATATCCAACACTGATACGGCACCAAAATAACTGGTCTAACGGGTGGTTTGTCATCACCTGATACAATCTGATACAATAATGAGGTTCTGTTTTGTGCCTTCTGTCTTTCAAAAACGCCCTCTGCACATGAGCAGAGGGCGCACATCTAATTTTATGTCAACATCATGTTGTGGCCGGTAAGACCAGAGGAAGGGAATCTTTAAAGTGCTGCTTTGTGTTCCTCAGGGAGGTTTCTTCTTCGCTGGTGTGGGATTCGATTGAGGAGCCCGACGTGGACTTTGGGGAGTTTGTGGAGTTGTTCTCCAAAACAGCCGTGAAGGAGAAGAAGCAGCCGCTCTCTGACACCATAACCAAGTCCAAAGCCAAACAGGTCTGAGTGTTTAAAAGCTGCTTTCACACATGCACTTCATACCGACATGACCCGGAGGAGCTGTTTCTGAGAACGCAAATATCTGAATCAGTCGGACCGGACATGAAACACACTTTACCTGACAGCTCCCTGGTTAGAAGGTCATGTAATGTCTGATTGATGTGTAGATACAGCAGGATCATACAGCTAATGAGTGGGCATGTTGATGCGTCCTTTACGCTCCACCCTCCTCCAACCTGAACTGAATGCAGTGGTTCCAGCAGCGAAGACTGCTTCTTGGTCTCCTGTTTGTCTGCTACATAACTTGCAGGGCAACTTCAAACACTGTCTGCAGAATCAGGTCTGGACATTGTCCACAGTTCATCTGTTTCTTACTATAGTTTACTATGTTCAACTTTTCAGACTATTGCAACTGGAAAAGTTTAAATTTTCTTAAAGACTCAACTTGACACTAAAAAGTACAGAAGTGCCAACAGAGGCTAAACATAGATGTCTGAGTGCATCGTTAATCTGTCAGTTTCCCATTTTGAATACGGACAGGTCGAACCCTGCAGTAAAACAACACTCACTCACTCTGAATATGAACAAACAACACATATTTTACACTACAAAGTACATCTGAGCTTCTGGATCTGATGTCATGTCTGATATGTTGATTTATTGTTTAGGTTGTGAAGCTCCTGAACAACAAGCGTTCTCAGGCAGTAGGAATCCTCATGTCCTCCCTGCACCTCGACATGAAAGACATCCAGCATGGTGAGTTCTGCACTTTCTGAACACATTCATTCAATTAACTGGATTTCAATCAGCGCCAGTCTGTGCTTGTCATGTGTTATTGTACATCAGGGTCACACTGGAAATCACTGGATTTGTTCAAAGTCTATTAACCGGCTGGGTTTGAAATACCCCAAAAAGGCTGTACCACCAGAAACACCATGTAGATGAGAAAATCTTCAGTCAATTAAATTTATACTTTTTCTGGTAAATCTCTGGTAAATATTTTCCAAAAAGGTGCAAAAACCAGGTGCACATCTGGTTTTCTGACTGTATGATTATTTAAAAGTGATGGGAAGTAAGCAGCAGATCAGTTCAGTACAAGTTGAGGCACTTTTACTAATTTCTGTCTTTATATTTTATGTTAAATTTTACTCCACTACATTTCAGAAAGAAATCCTCTACTGTGATTGGGCCAGCCCACTGTCAATTAAAAATAAATAAAGGGGCCGGTCGGGCTGTTTTATAGGACGGTAAAACAACAACAACAACAAAAAAATACTGTTTAGTGACAAGTTTTCTTTTTGTCTTCCTTTAAATTCTTTACTTTAAATTTAAGGTCTGTATTATTTTGTTATGTTGTGCCCAAAAATGACTAAAACAAGTGGCAGCTTTTTAAAACATAAGTAAACAAATTCACCGTTTAGCATTTTGTGAACGCAGGTAACAAAGGGTTGAAGGAACTGGAAAGTTCTTTTCATACATTATTTTTTATGTTTTATTTTCACACAAACTTATTGATATTTAGTATATTATTGTGTATGTAATTACAGCACTACAGCAGAATGATAGTACTCTTTTTTTCTTTTCTACTCTATCTTTTGATTGTTTGAGCCAGAGACTGAAACAAACTGATCATCACACTTTCTCAGTTTTTCTCTTCTTTGTTGGTTTTCTTTAGTTTCTCCTTTGTTTCATGTTTCCCAGTTTTCTCCTTTAAATCTTGTTCCTGAAGCTTTAATTCATCATAACAGGTCCAAAAAAAAATATGATTGAACCTTTTCACTAATTACTAGTGATCCTTTAACACAGATGTGACCAGTAACCTCTCTCTCTCCTCTCTCTCTCCCCTCTCTCTCTCTCTCTCTCTCTCTCTCTCTCTCCCTCTCTCTCTCTCTCTCTCTCCTCTCTCTCTCTCTCTCTCTCTCTCTCTCTCTCTCTCTCTCTCTCTCTCTCTCTCTCTCTCTCTCTCTCTCTCTCTCTCTCTCTCTCTCTCCTCTCTCCCTCCCCCTCCCCCTCCCCTCCAGCCATCCTGAACTTGGACAACACAGTAGTTGACCTGGAGACTCTGCAGGCGCTGTATGAAAATGTGAGCAGTAAACACTCTCTACAATCACTTCATCTTGTTTACAATCTAGTTTGACATCAGTTTGTTTTCTTTTCTCACCATGTGCATTTGCATTTTAGTGCAGCACATGATTAAATGTTTTCCAAACTTGTGCCAAGTTGCTATTTTTGTGGCTCAACATGAACCTGGCTGCACTGAGAGGAGCAGAACGCTACAACAAGGGGTGTGTTGTAAAGATGCATTCGTGCATTATAATATTGATGTCAATTTCATACCTAAAACATGTTTTCCCAGCGCACAGAACTTTGTGTGCCCTGCCATGTAAAGACAGTGTGTGTATTTCAATCCTTGTTGTGCATGTATTGAGTGGCAGTTGGTTCCAACATATTCTTCCAGGTGGGTGCTGGCTCACTGACTTCTTCCGTTACCCATGCTGCCTTTGCATCGCTTCTGGTTGATAGGAAGTTTGATTCAGTTCAGATTAAGTTTTTTTTTTTACTGCCCACGTCTAGACTGTTTGTGCTTGCAGCCGATTTCAACACACAGTTATGTTTTACGGATTGATGGATTGTGATGGGAACAAAAGAGAAAGTGAGGGGACATAAATTTAGAGTCCCATGATGACAAATGTCCTCTACTTTAACCCAAACCCTGATCTTTCCCTAAACATAACCAACTTTGTTTCATTCCTAATTCTAACTGAACAAAGGAAAAATACTGTATATCAGTGGTGTATTTCCTGCTATGAGTAGGTCCACTAATTTAGAAAACGTTTCCTGGATTGAATACAGAAGTGGACTTACATGTTTGATCAGTTTGGAAGGCTTGTTCTTACAAATATTATATATTCTTATAGTCAATTTAATAATAATCGTGCTTTCCAGAGTGTCCTGGGTGTATTTGATCATTTTTCAGGGACAATACACGTTAATCTACATTCCTGTAAATCTGCTAGTTTTATCGTTTGACCCCTACACAACATAAAATGATTGTTCTGCATCTCCTGGATTTGTGCACCGCCTACAATATATAATATATATTTTCTGCTGTCACGATGAAGTGCATAAATTATGGATCAGGAAGAGTCTCTTGTGTCTCCCCTACAGAGGGCGCAACAGGATGAGCTGGACAAGATTGAAAAGCATATAAAATCCTCTAAAGACAAGGAGAACGCCAAACCTCTGGACAAACCTGAACAGTGAGTGATTCCTCCAACACTTCAGCACCGATGAGCATGTTTAGTGAGTGAGAGTCTGATACACGTACAAGAGACCATTTTACACAGTTTAGAAACTCTGAACTGTTTGATTATTAATCAAGCGGAGGTGACAAAGAAAAGAGAGCAGCATGTTAAAAAACTTCCACAGAAAAATATAGATTAAATGTGAACAGATCTTCCTCATTAAACTTAGACATAAGGTTTATTATGTGTTTTGGAAAATTAAAAAGGATCAGTCAGATTTCAGTAATCCAGAGGTACCCATCTAATATCCATATCTCAGTTAAGAATGCTTCGTTAGCCGCTTTTTTCTCAAGTCTGTTCCAAAGTTGAGTCATATTACATCTTTGCGTTATATTTAGAGGTTTCCATCACATATCCTCCTCAGTTTTGAACTCCCCAAAACAATGGAAGAGCTCTGTAATGTTACAATTCACCTGTTCACAGAAACCCATGATGCTAGTCACATACTGTAATCTGAACAACCCTCTCACAGCTGTCAGTGGGAAGTCCCAGATCTTTACATGTTTGACTGCTCAGCACTGATTCATTACTTGATGAATGGGAAAAAAAAAAAAAAAAAACTTCCTTAAACGTGAGATTTTCCTTCAAAATTAAATCTTAATATCCATACTGGCTGGCGTACGACAGCACTGTTGAACTAAGTTTAAAAGTAACTATAACATTAAATGTTGTGTGTATTCATGTTTCCTCTGGGTTGCAGGTTTCTCTACCAGCTCTCCCTGATCCCAAACTTCTCAGGCAGAGTCTTCTGCATCCTCTTCCAGTGCAGCTTCTCGGAGTGCATGTCGTCCATCATGAGGAAACTGGACACGCTGCAGAAGGTCTGCAAGGTGAGTCAGACTGCAGAAAACACTGTTCGCTGCTACGCTTTTACAGTTCCAGAATAAAACGGAGTAAAAAATGCTGAGGGAGAAACTGAGGTAAAAACCAAACTGCACATACATGTACCTGCCTTAAAGTCAGTATCTCATGCTGATGAATACCTGCAGTTCATGAGGAGGTGTGTGTCCATGAGATAATTAACATTATCATGGCCTCTAAATTTATCATGTATGTTTGCCTGTTTTGTTTAGTTTGTGGGAAAGTTTCATTCACAAAAATGTAACGCACGATTTAAAAAAAAAAAAAAAGGTCTCAAACTGTAGAGCTTAAAATCTGCTGTCATAAATCAGCAAACAAAAACAGATCAGAAAAACAGAGGAGCCAAAATAATGAGAAAATGTTTAAAATGTAAGTCCAACTCGAGTCATCAGCATTGTGATAGAAATAAAGACAGTTACAGGAGGTTTTTGGAAAGTGAAGCAGCCCAGGACATATGGGATATATGAGGTGCTCAGGAACAGTCACAGAGGTATTTGTCAGGAGAGTATTTCACTCTAAAGGTGATGAGGAACCTACTGGAAAGGAATGTGGCAATAAAAATACTAAAATTTAAAAAAAAAAAAAAAAAAAGAGTCCTGATAATTACATAGGATATTGGAAACACATTACAATACTATACATGAAAATGTGAATACTTACGAAAAAACAAGTCAGGAACGACCTGATCGTTGATGCGTTGTTTGTATGTTCTGTTCTTGCTCTTCTTCCTACTTTTGCACTTATAACCCTAAAACTGACCACTATAAAAATAAAACATTATTATGTCCTTAATTCCGTCATAACTTCTAACCCAGGACTCGTACAACGTCTCTGGAACACTTATACATTTTGTTCCTTCAAGACAAAGTATGAGAAAAGTGTTTTTTATACCGTGAATCTGAAAGTTTGTATCCGCCACTTAGGAACAAACATGTTTGAGCAACTGCAGCCATGAACACAGCTGATTAACAACATAATAACCTGTAAACACTGACCCTGTCCAACTTAGTGATGAGCAGATGTTGAGCCAAATATCACAAGTCAGTACAGCATGTGACACCAAGTCCTCACACATCAGATAATTCTGATTCAGGAAAAAGTCACTCAGAAACCTCAGGAAGAGCCAAAGAGGAGGCATCAGTTCTCCAGATGTAATATATGTTGTGTGTATAGAGCAACATAACACATCTACGCTGTGGACATTCAGGACGACAGATGTACAGATACTGATTCGTATGTGATGCAGGAGGATGATGAGTTCCAGCTGCTGTGAAGCTGCATTCACTCATTAACTGAATATGTTCTCTCCATTTAGCCAACAGCTTTTATCTCATGTTAAAACACACAATCATTTCTAGAGATTTGGTTTAAACGTTTGCTGTTGGAAAAATTACTCAGAAGCTTGGTTCAAAATCAAACACATTGGACATTTATTCTTGCAAGAAGGAGCAACTACATGGACCCTCAAAGAGAGGTGTGCAGCAGTGCTCCCCCCAGCAGTTCTCTACGTCACTCCTCCGTAGGGCAGCTTTTATACAGTTGACAAACAATTGACAGTCACCCCCGTTCCCTTTGTATCTGCTTTCGTATGGTAATACTGAGTTGGTTGTAGGCCACAAGATAAGGACACAGGGGAGTTGTCAATTAGATGCGGAAAGTAAAACAAAAAGAATCACTTGCAAATAAGACAGAAAACAAAGGAAACTTTTCAGAGCCTGCTTGACAAGAGACTTTCCGGAGCCACAATGCAAACAAGAGGAAGAGACAAATCTTTTTTTTCCATCATTTGCGATTTGTGATTTATCCTGCAAACTAACACAGGATGGAGCAAACTTTTTAGGGTTTGGTACCAATATCTTTAAGTCCTTATGTGATCACTTTATCTGTGTTTATCAGGTTCTTTCTCTATCTGAGATCTGTTGAAAAAAAAAATACTTGTATCTGCAGGCGTTAGAGAACAGCGAGACCGTGAAGAGGGTTCTGGGTCTGGTTCTGGCCTTTGGTAACTTCATGAATGGTGGTAATCGGACCAGGGGCCAAGCGGATGGCTTCGTCCTCGACATCCTGCCTAAACTCAAAGATGTCAAGAGCAGCGTGAGTAAAAAGGAATCTGACGTTTCCTCAGTTGGAACCATGTGAAATGTCTGAAATTGAGGCCTTTATCAGTCTCGGGAGGCAAAATGTACTAAATTTACATTATCTGGGGCCTCCTGTATAGCTGTAACCTGACTGCACCACAGGCCTGTCAATCAAACAGACACGCCCCCCAAAACAGGTCTTCTTGAATCTTCTTTTCTAATGAATGAGGGATTATTTTCAGATGGACCTCCAGAAAACTAAGAAGAAGGAGTGACTTTAGCTAACAACACCGAGATAACTGATGGACACATTTTATTCACTTTGGATTTGATGACAGAAGTTGAATGGGAGTCTATGGAGCCGGAGGCTTTTTGGAGCCGACCTCTAGTGGCACTCGCTGGTATTGCAGCTGAAGACACTTCTGGATCGGAACCATTTTACAGACTTCAAAAAGTTTCGTCCACTTTTGTATCCAGTCTGTGCTTCAGATGCATGGGGTAACTTTTGATGTGTTGCAGATGGAAAACATGAAAAAATGGAACAAACACTGGCAATTAAAAAGCAAATTAAGGAAGACAGAATCCTCCAGCAATCTGGGAAAGCAAGACAAGATTTGGAGGCATGTTTATCAATGGTTCGAGATGGCGTGTTGTCCAGTGAGGAACGTGACGGACTGGTGCCCAGATCTTCTGAGTATGTTGGATTTCAGTAGTAGTACGGTTTTGGGCCGCTGAGTGCTGCTGGAACAGCTTCAATGCTCCTTGAAAAGATTTTCCCTCCGCTGGTGTATTGATTGATTGATGGTGGAGAGCGCCATCTCTGCGTCGAAGTGGGTTGAGATCTGGTGAATGTCAGGTGATAGCTCGTGATTCTCATCATTTTCTGTCTCATCAAACCACTCAGTGAGAGAGTCCACTCCCATCCGGACAGAAATGTTTCATCATAGGATTAAGTTGATGACTCAGAACAACTCTTAATTGCTTTGCAGCGGCCTTTCCCTCTAATCATTCCCTCATTGGAGGGTTTCAAACATTCAGATTTTTCCATACATTCATTTGTATATATATATATTCACATATTTTGTAAATGAGACAATTCATGTTTTTACTGTTCAGACAGGCTCATTTTACTGGTGTTTGCAGGGATTGAAGTTATTTATTTTCAATTAAAGAATCAGCAGCCCAGTGGGGCCCGAACCTTTACCTCCATCTGTAGGTGTCACTCCAACATTGTACTGAGTTGTGGTGTTTAGTTTGTGCTTGATTTGATTTAGCTCATATGTGACAGTTAATAAAGCCACACTAGAAACAGCTGTAAGGATGTTCATCAGAGTCTCTTCCCTACTCCTGTAAACAAACATGTTTCTTCTTCTCTCCACATGCAGGACAGTATGAGAAGTCTGCTGTCTTACATCGTTGCGTACTACCTCAGACACTTCGACGAGGTAAACTGACTTTGTGTTATCGCACATATCTTCCTTTCATATGTAGCTCACATTCAGATGTGATCTGCTTCATAATGACTATCTACATCGTATTTACAAACATTTTAGGAGTTATAATAATCACATATCTGAAAATGATGGAATTGTATCACACATGAAATGTTCATGATAAACTTGACTATTTGTTTACTAGAAAATGTTTAATGTGTGTGTGTGTGTGTGTGTGTGTGTGTGTGTGTGTGTGTGTGTGTGTGTGTGTGTGTGTGTGTGTGTGTGTGTGTGTGTGTGTGTGTGTGTGTGTGTGTGTGTGTGTGTGTGTGTGTGTGTGTGTGTGTGTGTGTGTGTGTGACCATCACCAGGATGCCGGCAGGGAGACGAGTGTGTTTCCTCTCCCTGAGCCTCACGACCTGTTCCAGGCTTCACAGATGAAATTTGAAGACTTTCAGAAAGATCTGACACGACTGAGGAAGGACCTGAGAGGTAACACACACACACACACACACACACACACACACACACACACACACACACACACACACACACACACACACACACACACACACACACACACACACACACACACACACACACTGGTTGTTCTATCTTTATGAGGACACCCATTGACATAATGCCCCTTACCCTAACTTTAACCATAACAACGAAGTCTCTAACTACAAACGGTACCCTAACCCTCACCTGAACCTAATTCTAACCTTAAATAAAAACATTTTAACTTTCAAATTACCCCTGGACCTGCATAAATGTCCTCACAATCTAGGTTTTTCCTTATGATTATGCTTTTCTTTTTTGATATCCATCAACTTTACCCTATTGTTGCTTTCTTCATTATTTCATTAGCGTGTACGTCAGAAGTGGAGAAGGTGTGCAAAGTGTCAAATGAAGACTACCTGCAGCCTTTCAAAGATAAGATGGGGGAATTCCTTGCACAAGGTAAGTGATGAGAATCATAAATCTGTGAAGAGAGCTGTGTGAGTCGAAGCACGTTCGTCTCTGGTTATTTATCTCAGTCGCAAATCGTGGCACGCCAACAAAGAATCCCTTACAGCAGGAGTATGTTTCTCATATTTTCTCAAAGTTAGTTTTCTATTTGTGTAGAATGTAGACAGAGATTACAATATGTTTGATATATCTCAGAAAGAGACACTGATTATCCCGTATAGTTGTCTGGCCCTCTGAACACAGGAGGTTTTTTATCATATGACATTTCACTGGACTGAATGGGTGACAGAACCGAAGGACTTTCTCATGTTTGATCCTTTGTTCTGACATTTTGTCTTATTTCTCCTTTCTTAGCTAAAAGTGAACTGCAGACTCTGGATGCTCAACTCAGCAGCACTCAGAAACTGTAAGGACAACCTGCTTCATCTGTTTCATTTCTGTTCTCTGCTGATTGGTTCACACAGACTACTAATACGTTGAACTCATCTGTATTTATGAGGAGATCTGTTTAAAGAGAGCATCTCACCTTTAAAAATGACAGTTTAATATGGAATGATAATCTAAATCTGTGTCTTTCAGAAACTGAGCTGTGTAGTGAAACTGCTGTAAAGTGCTGTATTAGAACATGTTGGAAACAGCTTTTGCTCCTCTGCAAATCACAAATCACAAAATCACAAATTTGATCACATTCTGAACAATCAGTACCAGTATAATATCTTTTGCATTTGATCAAATGCAGGAGCAAAATGATCATAAATAGAATAAGTCAGCCTGCACGATGCGACACGGCCCCACTTCCTGTGTACACAGGAAGTTAAAAGACAAACTTATGCTGCTGAAATCATAGACTGGATAAAAAAAAGTGGACAAAGCTTGCAGGTCTGTAAAATGGTTCTGATCCAGGAGTGTCTTCAGCTGCAATACCAGCGAGTGCCACTAGAGGTCGGCTCCAAAAAGCCTCCGGCTCCATAGACTCCCATTCAACTTCTCTCATCAAATCCAAAGTGAATAAAATGTGTCCATCAGTTATCTCGGTGTTGTTAGCTAAAGTCACTCCTTCTTATTAGTTTTCTGGAGGTCCATCTGAAAATAATCCCTCATTCATTAGAAAAGAAGATTCAAGAAGACCTGGTTTTGGGGGCGTGTCTGTTTGATTGACAGGCCTGTGGTGCAGTCAGGTTACAGCTATCGGTGGGCGGGACGTAGTATCGTCAGGTTTCCGATCAGATTGGTCAGATCCACCGTGGATCCTCCACTAGCTCGTCCAAATATGGTCACTTCCTGCTCCAAACCGCTCCGAACTAACAAGATGGTGACGGACAGAATCTGAACCGGAGGATTCATAACGATCACAAAACAACGGGTGAAACCCATAATGTCACCAGAGGGAGGGGCAAATATACATCTACAGTAAAAATAATGTGTATAAATTGAATCTGAGTTAATAAATAATGTGCCACTGACATAAGAAGTGAAACTGTTTTGAGATGTTGAGAATGTGGTACATTAATGGTACTTTGACCTGTAAAGTATCTCACCTGTAACCTGCTGTATGCTCTCACTGGCAGAGATCTTCCTCCAGAGAATACTCAGCTATAATTTGCCAAAAGGTGTGGATCATTTCCTGTTAACAGCGGAGCTCTGACGTGGGTGTACCTGGTTTCAGTTGTTGCTAGGCAACAGATTTGCCCACTTGCTGGAGTTAGATAGTGACATTGGTTCTAAGTATATATTGATGAAGACAGTAACACAAGGTTTCATTTTAGAGAGAGCGTTGATCTGAAGTATTGTGTATTTGATTGGTCAGACCAAAAAAAAAGAAAGAAAATGGGAAAATGCCCGATATGCCTGAAGGCCAGGCAGCTCTGGTCCAACATGATTATCAGGCACGGTACAAGGTTTAGGCTGGTCTTTCAAGTATTTTTTTAATAAGTACCCCAAACCGATAATAGGAGAGACACGCTTTTTAACTGTCCACCTTTCAAGACATTATTAAACATAAATATACAGTTAAAAGAAGAAATGTCTTTGTGCTGCAACAACTCACGGACATCTGACTACACACTGATTTATTGACGTGTCACGAGTTTCAAACGCTGGGAACCAGCAGTTCAATGTTTAACAATGCATCGTGTTTTGTATGTAAGTCAAGTCTTCACCTTTAAAGTACCAGATAACTGCAGCTGCATGTTTGACTGTGTCCCGTACTGGTGGGTAAAAAGCTGACATTGTGTCCTGTCAGGTTCCTGGAGCTCACAGTGTTCTTCTCAGTGAAGGCCAAAGGAGGAGAGAAGGAGGTTTCCCTCAACACGCTCTTCTCCATCTGGCACGAGTTCTCCTCCGACTTCAAGGACCAGTGGAAAAAAGAGAACAAAGTCATCCTCAAGGAGAGGTACATGCTGCTCTACAGCTGCCTTTCTTTCTTTCTTTCTTTCTTTCTTTCTTTCTCTCTCTCTCTCTCTCTCTCTCTCTCTCTCTCTCTCTCTCTCTCTCTCTTCTTTCTTTCTTTCTTTCTTTCTTTCTTTCTTTCTTTCTTTCTTTCTCTCTCTCTCTCTCTCTCTCTCTCTCTCTCTCTCTCTCTCTCTCTCTTTCTTTCTTTCTTTCTTTCTTTCTTTCTTTCTTTCTTTCTTTCTTTCTTTCTTTCTTTCAACCAAAATACACCTTTGAAAGATTGTTTATTTTATATACCTTTAAAAATAATTTATTTTAGACACATTATTACCTTCTTCTATGGATAAGTTCAAATGTACTGTTTGGTTACTGGAGCTGTAATGTTCACATCAACTGGGTTAACTGTGTGTTGTACAGGTTAAAAGCAGCGGAGGAGTGTTTCCGACAGGCCAAGGAGAAGGCTTCCTACAGCGTCAAACCCAAACATGCCTCTGGCATCGTAAGTTCACCTTCAGCTGTCATTTCTGTTGGTTAAAGAAGCCTGAAGGTCAATATATCATTCTGTTTAGCTGCTCCGCTCCTTAACACATCAAGATGACAATAACACTTGTTGTACTAGTTGTACTAGATCAGATACCTTCCAAATTGTCAATTAATAAACCCAGAAAACCTCGACAGTCTGTATATAATTACATCGCAGGAGAAATGTTAAGCTGCCACCATTCATTTTCATTACCAGTACTTCTGAAAATATATTTTTTTGTATTACATATTTACATATATATTTATTATGAGTTATTATTTAGTCAGAAAAGTCAAATGTAATGTTTAGTTTAGGTGTTAGGAAAAAATATCCATTATCTGCATATTATAACAGTCTCTTTGTTTTGATAAATATTTATTTGTATAGAGACAAGTAGCATGTAGTGACGTCGTACACCAAAGCATTAATATGCTATTTTACAAGGCCTATCCCCAGATGGGTGCGTAAAATACACAGTGGTAAACACACATACATTAGGGACGGTACAAAACACAAACTCAACAATAAATACATACAATCAAAACACAAAACTCAATGAGAAAATACAGATGGAACAATACTGTAATTAACGAGTACCAAAGCTGATAAATAATTTTAGATAAATAGTAAGAATGAACTCAGATTTGTACTTCAGCACAGTTCTTGTGCTTGCGAGTTAAATTGCACCTCTGGCTCTGAGAGCCGCCATCACTCCATCAAATCCAAAGAACGAAAGCCAACGGTAATGAAATGTTTCTGTTTGAAGTGCCCTACTCTTGTTCTTGCAGTTTGACGCTGCTTTTAGTCAGATGATGGACGGCTGTAATCCGTTTAACATCTGTGATGTGTCTGTTCAACAGAAAGCCAAGCTTGGCATGAAGATCTGACTTTGAGTGGACTTGGCATGCTCTTCTTCCTGACGTTGGACACCAGCAGTGAGTCAAAGACAGAAAAGTACGAGGAGGACAGAAGAGAGAACGAAGGGGCAGAACGGATGTGGAGGGCATGTATCTGCAGTTGAGCCTGCTCCAGACATCTTTCATTCATTTATTTATTTTTTCTTTTGCCTTACATGACTTATTAAGTCATTGAAGGAAGCTGCTGCAGGGCCACAAAGGACATATCACACACTGTATACATCTGCTGGAATATCAACATACTGTCTGTGCAGCCTGTCGCTCTACATTCATCTAATAATGTAATACATCTCTTTGATTAAGACGCTTCAGCTGAATGTGAGTCTCAGTAAACCTGCACTGAGATGTGTCGCTGATGAAGAGCGATTGTTCAGAATCAAACATGACATGACTTAGTACTACAGTCACTTCAGAAAGTATTCAGAACCTTTGATTTTTGGGCACTTTTTTGTGCTGAATTTACTTTTAAATGTGACTCGTTAGCAGCAGCAGACTGGAATAAAAGAAGGCCAAACAGTGTTTGATTTAGGGACCTTTATTAGGATATGAAAGGACACAGATGCAGGCTGCAATAACTGACTTAAATAGGGGGTGAGTATCCAAGAAGAGTTTTAGAGATAAGCATAAACAAGTATACAGAGCACAATTTGACCAGAGAATACAGAAGGCAGTGATGTGATGTTTTCTGAAAGGGCGTTAATAACAAATCAAAGAACAGAGTTTTTAAATGTTCTTTTGAAAGCCACTCTATAAACTGCATCTCCATAATCAAACAAGGGAGGTAGGAGATCACGGGGTTGGTAGCAGGTGTAAAAGAGTTTTCTGTATAGAAAACCACCTTTTTTTTCTTAACCTTTGACGGCAATATGAGAGAAGGACAATGCACTAGCTAGCCAGATTCACAGGTATTTATGAACCTTAACCTGCTGCTTTCATTACTAGTGGTTTTCTTACAAAACAAGAACCACATAACTTTAGTCTTGACAACGTCTAATGATAAACTGAAGTTATTATTTTGAGAAAACTTTCTGAAGTGATTTTAACTCTGCAATGGACCAATGATGATTGTTTC
The DNA here is from genome assembly GCF_029030835.1 of Brachyistius frenatus. Taxonomy (NCBI): domain Eukaryota; kingdom Metazoa; phylum Chordata; class Actinopteri; family Embiotocidae; genus Brachyistius; species Brachyistius frenatus. The sequence continues at coordinate 1,952,203 of NW_027210677.1, forward strand.
ATCATGGAATGATCCACATATCTAAAAGATTTTGCTTTTAAATATTGTTGCACAATGTTGTTTGGCATCCAGTTCAGATGGATGGTTCTTGGGATGGTATGAGCCAGATGATGAGGGGAGCCCGGTTCAATGTTTGACTCAATTTCTCTCCTCATGTTGTCAGAATCCTTTAAATGCGGTTTGGAAAACTAAAATCCGGCTGTAACAGAGTTTTTTTCTTCTTGTATTGCCCCATAAAGTTCTGATTGATGGAGACGGTCATCCTTCGGGCAGGTTCTCACAAATCTGCAGAGGACTTCTGAAGCTATTAGAGTTATCAATGGGTTCTTGGTCAGTTCCCTTTTTTATACCCAAAGCTTTAGAAATGGATTCACATCCTTGCCCTGCTCTATGCCTCCTCACAATTGTATCACAAAGGTCTTCAGAGAGTTTATTTTATTTCCTGTCCTGGTATCCATCCTTCTAAACCTATCTTGAGGGTAATTTAAACAAATAAGATGCAACTGAACCAATTTTCGAGTTCTTTAGCAAGATCTGAACTTTTATACACCGATCAGCCATAATATTAAAACCCCTCGCCTGATATTGTGTAGGTTCCCTTCATCCCGCCTAACAGCTCTGACACATCGAGGCATGGACTATACAAGACCTCTGAAGGTGTCCGGGGGTATATTAGGCTTCAAGACATCAGCAGCAGATCTTTTACATCCTGTACGTTTTTGAGGTCCATGTTTTTAACATAAATATCCATAACACTTTAATACATTGTGCAATTTCTACCAAATTAAGCTGGCACAACAGTAGCTTATATATATATATTATTTATATATATTTATTTATATATATATATAAATAAATGGCCATGACTAATAAGTCTGACTCATGTTAAGTTGTGGATTCATCTTTGCCCAAAGCCCTCATATTAAGGTATTCTCCAAAAACTGAGATGGCAGCAGATTTGTCCATTACATTATGTTTTTGAATGATATATTTAATTTTTTTTTTAACATTTATAAAGAATAGTGATCATTTTTTGTTGGAACTGTGTCAGGAAGATTGCTGCATTTCCACCAAAAACAGATCCGGGCCAGCTTGCTTGTGCCACTGAAGTAACGGACTGGCAATGATTAGCAGCACTTGCAAACATTTACTGCTATATCCTGGTTATAATGGGCATTACTGAGCATTATTAATGACATTACTGACTATCACTTAACATGCTATGTCGAAAAGTAACAGAAGTGTTGGTTATCCCACACGACAGCCGTGAACACATCTTTTTAAATGCCACAGTAAATCATCTGACCTCGGTATCATTCTCTTCATGGACCTTCACACACACCTCGATGCTGTTTGTGACTCGACATCATCGCGGTGCAATCAGACCTCTCAGCAGAGAATCTCTCAAACTCGGTATGCATTTGTACAGCAGCAGTGTTGATGGATGGGAGAAGAATGTTATTGTAAACTTACATGTGTAATTTTAATGTATGTTCAATGAGATGCCATATCATACCTGATATACAGTGCGTGTGTGTGTGTGTTTTCTCTTCACCTGGTTGATCACATTTCTGTGGTTGAAAGCAATGTAATGAAGGATGTGTACAGTGCTGTACAGAGTATTGAAATATAGCAATTGAATTTCTGTTGCAGAATTAATGTCAGGTAATAAATTGGTACAAAATATTGTGACACGTTTTGCGTTTCTTTTATTAACGTCCTCTTATTGTGGCTGTGGCTGCAACAGGAACTTAATTCAGTTTGACCGGTTTCATATGTAATAAATGTGAACAGAATGCATAAGACCGTACAATATCGTACCATACAATATTCTAGAAAGTAACCCAATAATTCCCCCTTCAGCAGTACTTGGCGGTAAAACTGCCTTCAAACAGGAGGGAACTTCCGACAGAACCACACAGAGGGTGGGCGGCCATCTGCCTGCTGGACCAGTGGGGGAGACGAGTGGTTTCCCGAGACCCCCCTTCACTCTCTGTGATTCAACTCTGCCAGGGGGCTGTCGGAGAATTTAAGGGGACCCATAGAGAAGTAAAGATATTCTACGAGGTGAAGAGACGAGCTCTAAAAACAAAGCAATTTCTCAGAGAACCTAAAAAAAAAAACAGCTCACACTTTCATAAAAATTACATTCCTTTCTCTGTCAAATTTGTACACAGACATGATATATATATTTTTAGAGTCAGTGTGACTTAGACTCATTATTTCTGATGCCCATTGCCATGATGCCTGTGTCCAAATCTGCTGAGAAATCACAAGATGGTCCTTCTAACTTCAGAACATGCCCCACGTCCCAGAAAATTAAGTTTTCCTCTACATCACCATAATCCTGAAATATTTGTCAGTACATCCACGGGTTCATTACAAACAGGGACTGTTCGGCATACTCACTGGTAGCATTTGCCAAAACCCATGTGGTGTTGTAGGTGTCACTTCTCATCCTGTCCGTTAAGTTCTTTTTTCTTATCTTCTGTTTCCTGTTTTATTTTGTTACTCATCTCTCGTTTCGTTTCAGATCACTTCACGTTGGGCCCTCGTGTTCTCACGCCGTTGTGATAGTCTTCCCTGTATTTAGTCTGTGTTCTCCTTACCTTCTGTGCCAGTTCATCGTAGTTCACAGCTCTTCGTTCCAGCATTTACTTGTCTGAGTTTTTCCTTGTGTATGATTTGTTTTTCCCTGGATCTCCCTTTTACCTGATACCTCTGCCTGTGACTTTTCTGATTCTTTCAGTAAAGAGCAATAAACTGAGGTGTGAGTCTGAGTCATGCATTTGAGTCTAGTACCTGTTATATTAAAGTAGAAACTGGGCACCATGGACTCTTTCCGCTCTGCCCTGGCCAAGCAGGGACACAGATTAACCCACCAGGAGGAGTTAATGAGTTCCTGCGAGTGGGGTTTGAAGGAATTTTTTAACTCAGCAGATCTGAACAGAGGCAGCAGCTGGCCACTCTCCTGGTTCCGGTCCTCCACCTCCGGCTCCCGTGGCCCAATCCTGCTGGTCCTCCTGTGTTCCCTCATCGCACCCACCTAGAACGCTTCTCGGGGGATTCTGGTAACTGCGAGCCCTTCTTGACCCAGTGCAGTCCCCATTTTTAACTCCAGGTGACTGCTTATCCAGCAGAGAAATCCAAGATAACCTTCATTATCCCTCACCTCACTGATAGAGCAGAGGCGTGGGCAACCGCTGAGTGGGTGAGAAATTCTCCTGTTCGCTCCTCTCTGACCACCTTTACTGACACCCTGCACAAGATATTCGCCATACAGGGCCATACAGATACAGGGCCATACAGGGCCATACAGGGCCATACAGGGCCATACAGGGCCATACAGGGCGGCGGGTTAGGCCATCGAGTCCCCCACCCTTTCAGCCGACAATAACTGGAACTCGGCCATTCTGTTCAAAGCCTTCGTCCATGGACTCTCTGATCAGTTGAAGGACCGAATCGCATCCCTCGAGGCTCCCGGGAGATCTGGACTCCTTAATCTCTCAAACCATCAAGATTAATAACAGGTTGAGAGAGAGAGAGAGAGAGAGCCAGGTCATCCTACCGCCTCCCGGCCACCATCCTTCACCTGCCGTTCGGTGGACACTCACTTTTTTCTGGTTCATCATCAGCCCCCGCAGCCTCTTCAGCGCCCCCCTGCAGAGCTCGTCTCACTCCGAAGGAACATCAACTCCGCATTAATGAGGGCCGCTGCATGTACTGTGGCCAACAGGAACATTACATTAATTCCAGTCCAGTAAAAGACCGGGTTCACAGCTAAGGAGGAGGACGCTCAAGAGCCGAATTCTTCCTCTGCTCCAGTTCCTCCATACCTGACGCCGTGAGAACAGCACATCAGTACATTGGCTTTAATCGACTCTGGGCTGGCCAAAGTTTTTATGGATTGGGATTTAGCAAAAAACAACTACGATCCACCCTCTGACTCTTACAGGCTAACGCTTTAGATGGAAAACTTCTGTGCCAAGTCACACACGGTACTGAACCTGTGAAACTTGTTATGGCTCACGGACACTCAGAGACACTCAGCTTTCATCTATTTAACTGCCCTCTCCAAACCCTGGCATTAGGTTATCCCTGGCTCTCAGTCCACAATGCACACGTGTATTGGGCTTCCGGCAGAGTTTTTAAATGAATCTCCTGCCAGGCATCCTGTCTTCTTCCCTCCTCGGTCTCCTCCAGACCTCAGAAGATCTCTTCTTTGGCCCCAGCTGCTGCTACCTACGTAGCTGCATTTGGCTTCCACCTCTTCTCGCCCTAAAGGTTTCCCTGACCTCTCCGGCATTCCTTAAAGCTACATGGACCTAAAATAAAGCTTCAACAAGACTAAGGCCACCTCCCTTCCTCCGCATAGACCGTACGACTGTGCTATCAATCTTTTACCTGGTTCTGCTAGTGGTCATCTCTCTTCCTTGTTTTCTCCAGAACATGAAGAAATGCAGAAGTACATCAGTGAATCCCTGGCAGCCAACATCATCCATCCCTCATCGTCCTCAGCAGGAGCAGGCTTCTTCTTCGCAGAGAAGAAAGACAAGTCCCTTCGTCCCTGCATGGACTACAAAGGTTTGATATCACTGTAAAGAACAGATATCTCTTACCTTTCATCTCTGCTTTTGAGCTCCTCTGGGGGGCCAAATACTTCACCAATTTGGAACTCCTTGATGCTTCCTTCTACGGCAGGTTTATCCAGAACTATAGCACCATAGCCTCTCCCCTACATGCTCTCACTTCTGCTGCTGTAAAGTACACCTGCTCCTCCTCGGCTGATGAGGCTTTCACCCTTTTAAGAACAATTTCACCTCTGCTCCCATTCTCGCTATCCCTGGTCCTTACCTGCAGTTCATTGTAGAAGTGGACTCTTTGGATGTGGGAGTCGGAGTCGTCGTCTCCCAGAGTTCCACCCTGGACAATAAACTGCACCCCTACACCGTCCTCTCCCGCAAACTCTCCTCTGCGGAAAGGAGCTATGATGTGGGGAACCACGAGCTGCCTGCGATTAAGGTCGCCTTAGAAGAGTGAAGACATTGGCTGGAGGGGGTCGAGCAGCAGTTTCTGTTCTGGACCGACCATAAGAACCTCGAATACGTCCGCACTGCTAAGAGGCTCAATCACCTGCAGGCCAGATGGAGCGACTGAAAGAGCAGCTTAAAAGTGTCCGCTTCCCAAAGCCTTCCTGCTCATCCTCTGGTCTCTGCCCACGCATTCACACTGTAACTGTGTTAGAGACATGTCTATGGTTATCAACCCCCTTATTCCCTGCCCTGGAAAATAAGTCCAATGTCCTCTTGGCTCATGACCTCATTCAAAGGTGCATCTGGATCAAAGCGCGTCAGGTTTTTCTGAGAAATGTTGCCCGCAGCAAACGGTTGGCTGACCAAAGGCACGCCCCTGCTGCTACTTACCAGACCTGCCAAAAAGTTTGGCTCTCAATGCGTGACCTGCCCCTCCGAGTTGAATCCAGCATGCTGGCTCTCCGCTTCATTGGACCATTTTCATTTCTAAGGTTATCAATCCTGTCACCGTCCAGCTCATGCTTCCTGCATCTATGAGAGCCAAAGCTGACAGGGCAGCTGATTATGTATTTCTGCAATTTTTGGGGGTTGCGATTTGCATTTCAGAACTGCTGGTTTATATATTTTTTTTATTTTTGTGTTTGCATTTGCGTTTTGCCCTTCAGAGGCCTGTACTAGTTAGCAGGATTTGCTGTTATCTACTGACCAATCAGTTCTCTCAGAAAATGTCATCACCAGTCGCAGAAGATCACGTGGAGCTCAGTGCACGAGTGATACAGTTCTCTCTTTGAGGAGGGCAGAGTGTTTAGAGACCAACAATCCTCCTTGGCTTTACCTGGCTATTTTAGGAAATATTAGATATAGATTCTTTTTCAGTGCGTTTTTACTGATATCATCTTACAACAAAGACAATGAGGCACTAAAGCCTTGTACTTGTACTTATAAGATGTGACAATAAGCCAACTTACAGCTTTAAATTATGTTTATATGTGTTTCTTATTTGCCCTCCAGTCCGTTTGACACCAGCAGGGCTGCAGCTGAAAGGATGTCAAACACAGCATGAGACTGTATATTTAAAAATAAACTAACATAAGGGGATACACATATGTAATTACAGTGAGTGCGGTAATGATGGTAAGGTGATATCATAAGCCTTTAGCCCACGCATTCACATTGTAACTGTTAGAGACATGTTCAAGTTTTTTCATTTATAAATTCATTATTATTTTGTTGTACAGTTTTACATAATTTAACTAAATATGCTAAGTTTAAATGGTTGATTTAAGAAATGTCATAATTCTTAAAGTAAGGGTGTGATGTAACGTAAAATAATGGCTCACATGACTTAAGAGCATGAAAAGATATCCTGGGTATGTTGAACCTGTTTCGTAGTCTAAACCTGTGCTTGCACTGCAGATTGAACCACATGGTTTAATCTGCCACATCTGCCTCTGCAAAAGGGGGTGTGACATATCCCATGTTTCCCTATGATATCATTGTTGCAGCAGAGGGGAGGTGTGCGTGCATGTGGAAAAAAAAAACATTGTTCAGGTGCGTGCACGTGAGAAAAAAGTTTATACACGTGCAAAAATAGGTTTCATGAACTATTGAAATTTATTGTACAAAAAAATATGTATCAACAACCACCCATATACAGTCAAATTTGAAAATTCAAACATGATTTGACCATACATTTTCTGTTTGACCCAAATCACCTATGAGGTGACTGTTTACATCCATCATGTCTCCCAGCTCTTCATTCTTAACTGTCCTTTTTTCCTGAATTAACTTACATTACTTCAGCCATCAATGATCTCCTGTTGATTTTACTACAACACTTAATTTACAGTCATGTACTTTTACTTAATCATTAAGATTTTTTTAGTTTTATTCATTCATTTATTTATTTATTCATTTTGGGGCAAGGGGGAGGGGGAGCTTCAATAACTTCAGTTCTTAAACATTTGAATGTTACAAAAATCTATTCACACATCATTGGTCTCCTCCTGTTGGTCATTATGCAACTCTTCGTTTAAAACAGATGCTGTTGCATCATTTTGAGGAAGTTTTATTGGAAAACAAAAAAGGAGATCATTGATACATGAAGTCATTTTAAGGACAACACACTGAAAAAGACTTATTGAATATTCTAAATAAAGGATCCCTAGAAAAAAAAAAATCCACATTGAGTCATGTATTATACCCAACAACAGATCATGGATGTGTGAAATGAACATTAAAACTGATAGACTGAAGTTATTAAATATTCAATAAAACCTTTTTTTTTTGTATTTTCTTCTGTCTGAACTTCACTTTGTTTATGATCCCTAAAACTCAAATCTCACAGCTGGCTGTATACAGTGAACCCTCCCTGAAGCAGCGAGACCGTGAAAGGTGAACCGCGTTATAACGCGGTTCACCTTTCACGGTCTCGCTGCTTCACGGATTTGCATCGTGCATTGAAATCACATTACGACTATATGTAACGTAGATATATTTAATGTCCAGTTCTATCTATTTCAATTGTAAAATAAAGGTTACTACTTCACGGATTTCGCCTATCATGGTTTCTATTTGGAACGTAACCCCCGCGATAAACGAGGGTTCACTGTACATACAAACCCGTATTATCTGTTTAGGTCTTTTGATGAAATCAGGTTGTAGCCTGTGAAATGACACGTTTGTGTTTTAACGACATTTAACGACAGTCAGATGAGTGTGTTTACTGTGCAACACTCACGTGAAGCTGCAGGACAGTTTTCTGTGAATAACAATCTTAAAATATGAATACATGTGCTGCTTTATTGTGGACATCTACCCAATGCTGGTTGTAGTCGTTGTGCTTGACAGCTCTTATTATCAGCTCAATGCAAAAGTTCATGTGTTTTACTCAGGTGTGTGAATTGACCTGGATATGGTGTGTCCATTGCGCGCAAACCAATATATAAGCGGAGGTACGTTGCTGCTAAATGCATATCAGGTCAAAACTGCATATCTGTAGTGATTACTTTGATGTCTCAATAATCTGAGTATCTACCTTTTGATTAAGAGTTTATTCACACCTCTGGACGCTTTTTTTTTTATTGGTGCAAGAACAAAACTGGTGATATTTACAACAATGATTGTGTCAAGAGCAGAGTACACAGGGCCAGATCTTATGTTTCAGCAAGCTTGAGTTCAGGACTCTTGTGCTGAAAGGTGGATTATTTTAATGATAATATTTGTTTCTTGCTTAAATGTAGTCATGAACTATGCAGCCTGAACAAATGATGAGGTTTGTCAGAGACTTGAACAAAAGGGTTTGGGTGATAACAGATGGCCTTTTCTGATGGGATGGTATAATGCATTATCAATGTCTGCGTTGTCACTTTAAGACGAAAACACAAATCTAAATGTGGTGATGTTGAATGGAGGGCTGACTCCTCCCTCATTTTACCAATCAACAGGATATAAATACCACCTGCTGTCACTTGTTCTCTCCCTACTGTGGCTGGTTTTGTTGGAGTTGCAGGTATGTAGTGAAATGATCACGCTTCATGCCAATATGCCAAGTTTAAACTGCATATCTAGTGTCTACATGTGGGACAGCTTTATCTGACAAAGTGACTGGGATCTAGTGTTGGAAAACCCCATGATGGTTCGGCTGTCTTGATGTTCAGCTCTATGCCAGAGGTGGTGAGTAGCTGGCAGCTACATTATGTATTTTAATTGGCAGCATGGTGGGCTTAGTTGAACTGAACTATTCTTTCTATTTTGTAGCTGCACCTGCTGCTGCCTTCGGTCCTGTGTGGACTGTTGACTCTTAAACAGCAAGACCCACAAGGACGCATGTCCCTTGCCCCGCATCGAGGAGTCCCTGATGCCCTGTCTGGGGCCTGCTGGTTCTTAAAGCTGGATCTTGTTAGTGGGTACAATCAAGTACTAGCCACCAAAAAACATAAAATGAAGGCAGAACTCTATTCTGGCTGTTCAAATGGAACCAAATGCCACTTGGTTTATATATTTTCAAGAGGTTAATGGAGAGACTGTTTGGAGATCAGAACTGCCAGTCATTGTTAGTGTAGATGGATAATGTTGTGTTTTTCTTTTCTAAAATGTAGCACAGCGCATGGAGTGTTTGAATAGTGTGCTGGGCTGCCTGCAAGAGGGTCTCAAAGTTGGAAAAGGGTTCCTCCTTCAGACATCAGGTGAGGTACTGGGGCCACATTAGATCCAAGGGTGGTGTGTCTGCAGACCCTGCCAAAAGGAAGGTGGTCTCAAAATGGCAGCATCCTAACCGTGTGTCTGAGTTGTGTTCCTTCCTAGGATTACCTGCGCTTTATAGAGGAGTTCCCCCAGCTGGCTTCCCCTTTGAACTGTATACTTGCTCACTTTACTGGCACAAAATGCAAGAAACCTTTTGGAAAGAATCTACCCACTGCATGGATGGAGGAGAGTGAGCAGAGCTATGAGGGCCTTCAGTGTTCTTGCCTTGCCCTTTATCCGAGAGATTTCCCTTTATCCTACAGTGGACTTGGTGCTGTGCTTTCGCAAGAACAGGTGGGTAAAGTCAGACCTGTAGTTAAGCCTGCAGAGCGCAACATGAACAACTACAGCTCTATGAAGTTTGAGTTTTTGGCTCTCAAATGGGCAATGACTGAAATTCAGACATTATCTGCCTGGACAGAAATATGTGGTGTATAATGACAATAACTCTCTGAGCCATTTTTCTACAGTCAAGCTGTGTGCTACAGAACAGCGTTGGGCTGCAAAACTGTTTGATTTCACCATCAAGTATGGGCCCAGTCACAGCAATCAGAATGCGGACTCCCTTTCCTGGCAGCTCCGAGTCAGTGCGAATGCATTGGAGTATGCAGCCCCAGGCAGTTCAGTTCCAGCGTCCCTGCAGCAGGCTAATCAAGCTATTCATACAGCGGAGGCTACCCAGTCCGCTGTGTTGGCTTTCCCTTATCACACCCAGTCTGATCTACGCGTCTTACAGGAAGCGGACCCTCCCATCAAAGAGTTCCTGAAATCTTGGACCAGGAGGAAGGGCCTTGATGCAGTTGAACAATGCCAGGCCTTCAAGAAAGCTCTTGTGCTGGTGAGACAGTTGGACTGGGAGAAGAGGAAGTGTTCTATCATAGAGTCTTCTGCCCTGAGGGAGAAGAAGTTCTCCAGTTGGTACTTCCTATGACACTCAAGAGTCAGGTCCTGCATCAGCTGCATGATGAACATGGGCACCAAGACAGTGAAAGAACTCCTGACTTGGTCCATCAGCAGTGCTACGGGCCAGGAATGCACCATGACATCGAACCATGGTGCCAACATTGTGAACGATGCCAGTTAGCTAAGGACTCAACCTGCTGCCTGTGCTTACATGGGCCATCTGATGGCTGCCAAACCAAATACTGGCTGTTGACTTCACTGTCCCAGAGCCATCAGAGAATGGGATGGAAAATGTCCTTATGACTGGTGTCTTTTTGAAATACACCTGCAGTTCTAACCCATGAACATCGTGCTTATACAAACATTTTTAGCGCCTCCTCATCAGACAGCTCTGCTGCTTCTATGGCATTGATAAATGCCACACTTCTCCTTACCATCCGGCTGGTAATGGAGACTCTACACAATCTCCTGTGCACTCTACCTGTCATCGAGGAGAAGGATTGGGCATGCCGCTGCGAACAACTCACATCAGGTAAAACACCATCGCTCCCTCCTCAAAACTAAAACATTGTAATTGAGAGTCTTTTTAGGGGGCTGCACAAGTTGTTTGTTTGAAGAGACTGACTTTGAAGGTTGTGCAACAAAATATTAAGTTAAGGGTCCCATCAACTCTTGTCACTGTCATTTTCATGTATTTAAAATATTTGGTTAAATCAGAAATCTAAAGTCTGATTTTTATTAAATATAAAATAAACAATGATATACAATCATCCACGACTGTTTATAGTGCCTCTAACTTGCAAATCTACAAGGTGCTTTATGACGTTTGCCTTCCATTCTCACACACACACTTGCACAACAATAATGTCAGTTATCATACATTTACCACCCATTGGGAGCAATGTGGGAATTAGTGTCTTGCCCATGGACACTTTGGCATGTGGATTGGAGGGGGCAGGCATTAACACTTGTGTTGTCCTCACATTTTCTAGACACCCAGTGCCCTCGGGTCAAACTGTCCAGCTTTATCAAAGGCCTTGATTTCATATTGTCTGTACACCCAGCGCCCTCGGGTCAAACCGCGCAGGGTGATCTCATATTCAGATTCACATTTAACTTTATTGTCATTGCACAGATTACAAATACTAGGATAACGAAATGCAGTTTTTTTATCATCTGACCACAAGTGCAAAAGAAAGCAGTGAAAGGGCAATGTGCTAGATAAATACAATATAAACAGTATGGACAGTATGTACCATATTGTCTATACACCCAGTATCCTCGGGTCAAACCGTCCGACGTTATCTCATATCGTATGTACACCCAGAGTCCTCGGGTCAAACTGTCCGGTGCCATCTACGGCCTCAATTTGTACACACGGGACAGCAGGCGAGCCTTTGCAGATGTATTTCTTACACCTGTAGCACATTGAGTTTTACTGTCCTTCTTCGGTGGACAGATCTGACACCTCTTCCTCTTCCTCGCCCCGAGAGCTGGGGAGCTGTTTGGGGCTGACGCCAGGGCAGGCTGATCCTCGGGCGCGTCGCAAGACCTGGGCCTCTGAACGGCTTTCACAACCGAGGCGGCAGCTTCCGTGCGGGGGAGACGTTCCCTTCTTTCAATGAACGGGGTTACGAGCGCCTTGCCCAGCTGCTCCAGGAACACCCTCCTCTTGTTCTTTTTACCAGGCATTAGGGTTAAGCTTTCTCCATATCACAAAGGCGTTGTAGGAGGATACGTCGATGATGTTGTGGAATACGACCAGGGGCCAGCGAGCGGTCATCAGTCTGCAACTGTACGTTCCTATCACCTTATCTAGGTTGTCCACACCTCCTTTGTGGCAGTTGTAGTCGAGGACGATGGCAGGCTTCCTGTCGTCTCGATCGCTGACAGCGGCCTCTGTGTGGCGCGTGCTCATGAGTAGCACATTCTTGTTTTTCTTTGGGAAGTAGGACACTAGAGCGGTCGTGGGCGTGAAGGTGAACTTTGACGAGAACACCCGTCTGTCCTTTGGTGTAAGCAGCGCAGGCAGAAGCTCGGGTTTGTTCTTGAGTACCGTGCCGACCACGGTGATATTCTTCTTCAGGAGCTGTCGTCCGAGTTCGTAAGAAGTGAAGAAGTTGTCACGGGTCACGTTGCAACCACCGAGACCCTCCGTCACGTCGAGCACGACTCGCATCCCTTGGTTCTTCTCCGAGCCGCCGCTGCTAGCCTTCCCGGTGTACACTTGCATCTTCCAAGCGTAGCTGGATCTCGCGTCGCAAGCCACCCACGACTTGATCCCGTATTTCGCCGGCTTGCTGGGCATGTACTGATGGAACGGACAACGACCTTTGGAGAGGGGAGAACACATTTGGTTGTTTGTGGGGTTTTTTGTGGTTTTTTGCTCGGGTTACAGGAAAGCTGGTAACGCGAAACACGTACACGGTTTGCACCTAGTGGCAATCGCCTGGTTATATTATTTTGTAAAACTGAACAATGAGAAACAAAACAAAAATATAGAAACCCCACCTCTGAATGGCACCAGTTGCTCATCCACGGTCACTTCGGGCCCTGGGTTGTAGAGGTGCAGCAGTCGCTCCACCCACGCGTCCCAGACCTCTCGTACGGCTGCCAGTTTGTCCGTAGCACATCTGGCGGGTCTCGTCTCGCGGTCATCGAACCGTAAAAGTCTCGAGTCAGTGTGATAGACTTTGAGTGGCATAGCGGCACGGAAAATAACCCTTCCGCTCTCCGCCTCGCCTCGGGACCTGTAGACGCCGGCTAGGATGAGCAGCCCTATGTATGCGCGCAGATCGGTCTCGTTCATCGCTTTCCAGCCGTCTCCGTACCTTCTGAAACCCTGAGGATTGGTCATCTCCCGGAGGATTGTTTCTATCGCCGGCGTGACAAACAGGGAGAACGTAGAGGCTATGTCGTGAGCGTGTGACACCGTGTACGTGGTGGGACCTGGGTCCGTCGCGGTCCCCGCCGGCTGTCCTCCGGCTCTACTTGACCCTTTGGCGTACGATGCTGACGACCATGTTATTTTTCCATTTTTGGAGAGGAGAGTTTCACCCCGGGAAATTTCCTGTTCTTCGTCTTCTGACGCCGAGTCGTCGTGGTCCGGATTGTACTCTTCCCCGTCTTTTTCCTCAGACACATCCTCCGCTTCCTCTTCGTAATCTTGCTGTACGTCCGACATGAGCTGTTGCACGACCTGTTCGGCTGTGAAACGCGCAGCCATGGCTTCGACGTGTAGGACAGAGTTGCGTGTCCGCACGTGTCACCGAGGCTAGATTAATATATAATGGCTTCGACGTGTAGGACAGGGGTTGAGGAGGGGGGGCGCGTGTGTCCGCACGTGTCACACAGGCTAGATTAATATGTTACGTTTGCTCGTACGCAAACTAGACAAAATGTGGACCGGGTCGAGATTTACCACAGGCGATCGAGTCCATCTCTCCGCCTGGGTCAGGGAGGGTCACGTGTGCGACCCGAGGACGAGGGGTGTGCGTGGGACCAGAGTCCTGGTTTTCTTTGTTTTGTTTTTACAAATTGTATAACCGTCAGGCATCTATTACTAATTGTTCATTTTTGTCACAGGTGACTCACTCAGAAAAACATCTCCATTGTGCACTCGTAGACATTTCTTAGTCCCAGTCCTCCACCCAGTGCCAAGAGAGCATACGAAGGGTAAAACGCTCCTGCGACGACAACTCCCAGAGGACGAGGGTTGTGTTGGGCCTGGGTCACAGAGACCCGAGGACGAGGGTCGTGTTGGACCTGGGGCCTGGGTCAGAGGGACCCGAGGACGAGGGTTGTGTTGGACCTGGGGCCTGGGTCACAGAGACCCGAGGACGAGGGTTGCGCGGGACCTGAGGCCTGGGTCAGAGGGACCCGAGGACAACACAAGGGTTAAACCACCAACTCTGCAATGAGTGGATAAGATGCTCTAACATCTGAGCCACGAGAGAAAAGTATTTTATTATTCATTAATTTACATTAGTGTTTCAACATTGTTCAAGGATAGGCTTATTCATAGTTAGAGGACGGGCTTATTCAGTCTTTTCCTGCTGCTCTTGTTGGACTGTGTCTTACTTTGTTATTTGTAGATAGTTTTTGATTCATGTCTATTCCCCTCTGCTATGTCACCATTGCAGGAGATTAAATGAATTGCCCTGCTGAGAACAGCCAGATGTGCCTGGCCTGTGTCCTATCTGTCATGTTGCTGATTTGGTCCTCTGCTCCTTTTTGACCTGTTCTCCTACACAGCCTCTCCTGTTCAGTTGGCTTATCCGCAGATATTTTCCCTTCGTTATCATTAATCTTGAGATTTTAATTTTTTTTTTTTTTTTTTTTTTTACTCATTTCAAATGTTCCCTCAATTTAAATTGGTAACTGTTACAAAGACTATAAGAATGATGGATGATTGCAATATACAATATCTGGGATTCAATCATCTTTTGACTCATCAACAGGATTCTTCTTAGAAACTTCAGAAGACAAAAGGGTTGAGCAACAGTTGAAATCCTCCTAAAAAGTATATTTTTAGAGCCGCCTCTGGGTTCGAGGGGAGACCCTTGGAATATAAGAGGACTCTCGGTGGGCTTTAGTCAAAACTCTTGGTTATAAAAGGGTTCTTAGTATAACCTCTTGTATAACCCAAACCTATTGGGTTATGAACTGTAGAAGGTGGGAAGGTTCTGGATAGAACTAGCCAGAGAGGGTTCTGGTTTGACACCATTAATGGTTCAAGTGAAAAGCTTTATTTCTGAGAGTTTAGAGCAGAGCATTTGTAAATCAGTCAGTGGGAGAGGAAAATGACCGAACACATTAAAAAGGTGTCATTGGTCAACACCTCGGTGCTAGCTGTTAAAACTAAACAAAATTAAACAATATCTAACAAACACAAAAGGTCCTTCAGATTTAGGCACCAAAAACCACGTGGTTAGATTTAGGAAAAGATCATGGTTTTGGTTTAAATGTGACAGTTTGGTTTGGCTTAGGCACCAAAACCACTTAATTCGAGTTTGGCACCAAACCTATTTGGTTTGTATTAGGCTCCAAAAATACTTGATTAGAGTTTGGCTACCAGTACAAACTGACTTTGGTCTGCTCAGGGTCCAACTAATTTCCTGACTTGAAGAAATTAACAAATTTGATTGTCTTTTTGAGACTTCACCAGTTGCCTCCTTGTTGCTGAGGTTCAAGTTGTAGCAACATTAGTTCATGCACAAAACTCACACTTCAGGTGTTACTGCATGAGTAATTGGCATCTCTCTTTTTCTTTGAAATGTATAATGCATGCAAAATGGGAAAACAAGTGATTTACGATCATCCTCAATGTGAAATAAAAGGGTGATAGGAAAAATAACATTAAATGATTTATTTACAGATATTAAAAGAGAATACAGGATGTCCCAGATTCAAACAAACAGGTGCTGATTCAAATCTGGTTGTGGGACAAATTAACCATGAAACCAAATATTAAAGCCAAAACACCTCTTCCTTCTTCATTACCTCAACCAAATCTAGGAGGCCAGATTTGCCTTGAGAGAAAGCACACATATTTTAAACAATACGCATGGCAGCTTTAAAAACCTCTGTAGAAAGGCATCAGTTGTTCCCAGCCTTTCTTCAAGTAGACCAAGTCAATGATTATAATGATCGGATGTACAATGTTGAAATCTGAGGAGCTTTTGGATGGTAGAAAAGGCTGCCACATTAAAAGGTACTTTATACCAGATATTAGTGTCCAATATTAGTACAGTCAATATTTCATGACCATAAAAAAAATCCATTAACAAAATGTATGTGATTTCCATTTGTGCTTTTTTCTTTCTTAAATATGAAGCACATCAAATAGCAAAGTGACTGTACCATCATGCTCGTGACATTTCCTGATACCCCAATCTACTGCACAAGCCCTGTTTTTGTGCAGAGTAGCATGTGGGTATCATCATATACTGTGCCATGGGAGAAAACATCTGAAAATTTGAGGTGTCTCTTACAGTAGAAGAGACCAGAAGCTGCAGATGGATGGCATATGGTGAGAGTCATTGCAGGAGCAATAAGACAGTTTTGCTTGAACCCCCATTCAGGCAGTTTGCTGAACTGGCTCAGAGCATTGTGGGTAAATACTGTGGGTCTTTTGAAGACAAAACAGAAGAGGGAGAATGACTGGGTGATGAATGTTACACTTTAATCATACAAATGAGGACCAGGATAGAGTTTTTTTTTAGCTGAGACAATACTGAGAGAAGTAAAATGATTCATTCCTTCCCTGAATGAAGAGCAACCAGGACCATCAGGAAAGTGTGCCAACACAGATCACTATGGCAGCGTCAACTGGCAGACTTCAGATCTACCCAAAGATGAAAATAGAGACTCTCTGAGGAAAAAAAAAGATAACTATTGACTATTTATTCCCGGCAGGGACGAAGAGGTGTAGACCAGAGGTGATCCAATGACATTAATGCAATTCCCTCACCAAGTATGTCATTTACAGACAGAGTGGCCCTTCATGCACACATTTTCACTGCAGCACTTCTGTACATTGGAAATCACTGGCTAGATTCCAAAAACAAGCTTTTATTTTTCTTTAAATTACCCTTTGAAATGGAAAAAAGCTCCACAGCTTGGACAGACAGATGGAAGACATGGGTGCTGGACTTGCTGTTTTATCAGTCATGATTGGTTACTTCAAAGAAAAAGAAGATGCTCTATTTGTACAATATTGCAACCAGTTTGATCTTTGATTTCTGGCTTTATGAATATTGTGCTTGTCATTTCTAATTGTGTTTTCTGTTTATTTTGTGTTGCTATAAACTTTCAACGAGGAAAACGCTGATCAGCACTGACACACGTTGACTTAAAGGGTTCCTTCGCCAATAAAGCATACAAGTTTTATGCTGTGTGCTGTCTTGAAACCCTAGAGTTGTGGATGAATTTGTTGATACCCACAGCTCTGAGAAAAAAAAAAAAAAAAATGCTTCAGTCCTTCTAAAAATAAAGAAAAATGTTTTTCTCATGTAGACATGCAGCCTTTGGTACAGAGTAAAGCAAAGAAAGTGTAAAAAAAAAAAAATACAACTCAAGTTATTACTTCTACCCCCAGAAAAAAATTAATAATTGGATTATAATGGTGTTTCAAACAAACTTTCTTTAATCAGAATCACATGTCTTCAGTCTTCAGTAATCAGTCACTCAGCCTCTTTCAATGGTGAAAAGTGGTCATTGTGCTGTTTGGTATCATTGTGTGCACCACACTGAACATGGAGCAGAGAAATCAAGATCAGAAAGACAATTATAGACATGTATGTTAAAGGTAAAGGCTATAAGATCACCATGCTTATTGATGTTTCTGTGACCACAGTTGCAAATATTACTGAAAAGTTGAAGTAGTCAAATTGGCTGGATGCAGCCGCAGGAGGAAAACGGACCCCAGATTAAACAGAAGGATGGTGCTGATGGTCGACAAAGAACCAAGCAACTTCCAGGTAGATTTAAGCTGAATTCAAACTTAAAAATACATCAGTGCTGTTTTTTGTTTTGTTTTTTGTTTTTACACAGTGGGCTCCATGAAAATCGACACAGGAGGACCCCACTGTTGAAAAAAAGAATGATTTAAAAACCAAACTGGAATTTTCTAAAAAAGCATCTTGAGAAGCCACAATGCTTCAGGGAGAATTCCCTTTGGACAAATGAGACGAAACTGGAAATCACCCAAACTTTGTGTTCAGAAATGAAAAGATGGAAGTATTTCTTGACTAGAACACTACAGCGGCTGTGCAAAACCTTTTAGTCTGTGCAGGGCAACATGAAATCTGTCACCACCATTTTCATTTGATTTATTATTTCAAATATTCTGTTGAATCAAAAACAAAGTGAAAACACTTAGCAAATAAGATATTGCTGCATCAAAACATATTTTTTTTAATTCCACAAAACAGGAGAAAAGAGGGCAAACTGGGTTGAGCTAAATCTTTACCACTGTTTTCTACAGGGTTTTATTTTTTTCATTACAAAAAAATGCACATTTTTGTGGTTTATTCTTTTTATGACAAAGTCACAGACAAAGGGAGACGATGCCCGTCATTTGGTTTTGGCCGAATGTGTAGTTTCTGTAGGGTCTGCAGGCTCCATGATGAGACAGTCCAAGTGGATAAAATGGCTGCCTGTTTTAACATGTCAGGGGCAGAGATGAAGGCAGACAAAGACAGGCAGATGCAGCCAAAAGCAAAATATCTGATGAACCACCGACAGCTACTCATACTGCAGGACTGCAACAGGATCAGTAGATAATGCTACAATGCTCCAGTGTTGGGTGATGAAGTGACATTGTATGAGCTTCACATCCTCCATTACTGTAAGTCTGCTCTGGTCTGTGTGGGTATACATTGTGTGTGTGTGTGTGAGAGAGAGACAAAGACACAGAGGGACACAGAGGGACAGAGAGGGACAGAATTTCAGGACTCAGAGCTGTAAAAGATTTCACTCTTTTACAGAACCACCAGAAGCATTTCGTCCAACATGTGACGCATTGAATAGGACATAGCGTGTGTCCGCCATTGCTGCTCATTGCTTCTTCTTCCACCTACAGTAGTACACACACACACACACACACACACACACACAGGGAGGATGACGTAGGGCTCATACTGCGAAAACACCGACAGGTTCCTACGGATGAAATCCGCAAACATGTATTTCCACTATGAGTGAAAGTTGTTTTAACTGCTTTGTAAAGAACCATCCTTCATGGCACTAGTTTGGTATTTGACAAGTAATCCATATTCATCCGCTTCTACATGAGTGTCAAGAACACGGCAGTACCCGGATGGACTGTCATGGCCGCCGTCGCTGTGGTTCCACAGAGAGGGGAGAAGGAAGGCAAATGTTTCTGCGGTGTGTTTCTTCCCAGCTTAACCTGCTTTTTATGATGCCGGACGGTGACGGGACGCCGCCGGAACTTCCATCGAGTTCGTAGTAAGTGAACAACTGTTTTTGCGTAACTTTGAATATCTTCGCGTGGGTGGGGGCTTTATTTTGGTGTTAAAAAAGAACTGCTTATTAAAGTCCACAGACACCCGACAGGGTCGCGAAGTGTCCGGTGTGTTCCCACGGATCGAGACACAAACGTGCCGTGAGGGTCGATGTCCCAGCGGACAGCGTGGAGCCGTTGTTTTGGAGGTGTCGGTGTCTGCAGCCTTTAACTCCCCTCGGATGCAGCGGTCCCTCGCGTTTCTAAACTTAAGCGACTGTGCAGCAAGTCACTCGGAAAAGTGGTCGTACATTAAATTAAGATGTCGAAATGTTACGTTGGAGCTGGAGTCCCGCACTCGGCCACGTTTCCTCCTCGTCCCAGGATGAAGTTAGTTGGGTTACGTGGATTTGCAGTTTTGAGACGATGCAACTTTTTCCCCTCTCCTGTCCAAGCCCAATTCATGTGTCCCATTCAGATGGCGTGGGCCCGGGACAGACTACCTGTCTGCTCCCCAGGTGTTCACACAAACCTCAAACAATTTAACGACATTATCAGCTTCATGTGTCCCGTCTTATTACAAATAATTAAAGATGAGTAGGCTTATATCCTGTTCAGTTCTTTGTTAGCAGTGATGATCCCATTGAGTGTATTCTGCATATGTATATGTATGATTTAAGTCAGCCTGAGTGTCTGAAGACAGAAATAACAGTTTCTTGGATGGAAGTAGCTGGTGCACATAAGTCATACAATCATGGCAGCCATTTCCCCCCCCAACATGGCCTCCTCATCCACAGCTGACAGGGACATATGAAGTTGTAGGCTGAGGCAGATCTGTTGCTTTTCATACATACTTTACTGCTGTAAGGTTGAATGGAGGCGGTGATACTTGCAGTCTGCATCCTGTGTTAAAAGGAACAGACCCAGTTGCATCCTGCTTATGTAATTAGGCCTCTTTGTGTGTCAATATCAGGTACATGGGAAATGTCCTGCATTCAAAAGTGTTGAATTTGTAGTTATCTTAATGTCAACCCCTCCATTACCATCACTGTGTGTTTAGTAAAATCTATGCTTACTAATTATATTCGGTTTTAAAGATAAAATACTCAGAACTGCTTCAATAATATTTTTACGAGTGCTGTTTAAGTATTACTGCGGTAATACGATATCGTCGTTAGATCTTAAATTAGTTGAAAACACCTGTTCTGTGTCAGGTCACTTACTTTCCACGTGGGGTGGTGTCGTGTCCAGGTGTATTACTACGGGGTGTCCAGGTGTATTACTGCAGGGTGGTGTCGTGTCCAGGTGTATTACTACGGGGTGTCCAGGTGTATTACTGCGGGGTGGTGTTGTGTCCAGGTGTATTACTGCGGGGTGGTGTCGTGTCCAGGTGTATTACTGCGGGGTGGTGTCGTGTCCAGGTGTATTACTACGGGGTGGTGTCGTGTCCGGGTGTATTACTGCGGGGTGGTGTCGTGTCCAGGTGTATTACTGCGGGGTGGTGTCGTGTCCAGGTGTATTACTGCGGGGTGGTGTCGTGTCCAGGTGTATTACTGCGGGGTGGTGTCGTGTCCGGGTGTATTACTACGGGGTGGTGTCGTGTCCAGGTGTATTACTGCGGGGTGGTGTCGTGTCCGGGTGTATTACTACGGGGTGGTGTCGTGTCCAGGTGTGTTACTGCGGGGTGGTGTCGTGTCCAGGTGTATTACTACGGGGTGGTGTCGTGTCCAGGTGTATTACTGCGGGGTGGTGTCGTGTCCAGGTGTATTACTACGGGGTGGTGTCGTGTCCAGGTGTATTACTGCGGGGTGGTGTCGTGTCCAGGTGTATTACTACGGGGTGGTGTCGTGTCCAGGTGTATTACTGCGGGGTGTCCAGGTGTATTACTGCAGGGTGGTGTCGTGTCCAGGTGTATTACTGCGGGGTGGTGTCATGTCCAGGTGTATTACTACGGGGTGGTGTCATGTCCAGGTGTATTACTGCAGGGTGGTGTCGTGTCCAGGTGTATTACTACGGGGTGGTGTCATGTCCAGGTGTATTACTACGGGGTGGTGTCGTGTCCAGGAGTATTACTGCGGGGTGGTGTCGTGTCCAGGTGTATTACTACGGGGTGTCCAGGTGTATTACTGCAGGGTGGTGTCGTGTCCAGGTGTATTAC